>NC_092346.1:69015961-69331720 GCF_963676685.1 Mytilus edulis | reverse complement strand
CATCATGACTTTTAATATTATCAAATAAAAAATGTCAGAATTAACCTATTTTGTCATAATTACAGTAGGGTAGTCTATAATAAAAAAAAATCATGAAACGATATACTATCTGCGTTAACTATATTGCGTATATGGTCTAACATATACGATTTATCATATCCTGTTTCTACGATTGACAAATGTTGACAGATTGTTTGCATGGCATAAAAACTATGGTTATACTTTAAATCAGTTTCAGAACTGTTTGAGAACTTTTTGGTTTGTACCAGTGTTTATACATATTCTTTAAAAAAAAGATGAGTGCATCTAGTTTGGCATTTTTTTATGTTTAAATCAATTACAATGTCATTTACAATGTTTCAAGTACCTTTGTCCGATGCAACTGTATATACGATTATAATAAAATGCAATGTGTTCATCATCCTGCTGAAGGAACAGGAAAATATTACACGTCTGACAACATATTTCAATGAAAGGAATTCAAAATCCATGTTTATTAACTGTTATATCCTGACGTAACAAAATTTCAAATGAAAAAAAAACATTTGAATTGTGCGAACAAGTGGCGTGATATTGTGAAATGTTTGTTCACGTTAGACTTCAAAAGAGGGCGAAAGATACCAGAAGGACAGTCAAACTCATAGATAGAAAATAAACTGACAACGCCATGGCTAAAAATAAAAATACAAACAGACAAATAGTAGTACAAAAGACAAAACATAGAAAACTAAAGACTAAGCAACACCAACCCAACCAAACACTGGGGTGATCTCAGGAGCTCCGGAAGGGTAAGCAGATCCTGCTCCACATGTGGCAACCGTCCTGCTGCTTATGTTATTACAAATCCGGTTAAACGTCTAATTCAGTAGCGCTTGATGTATAAGTATCGAATAAACTCTTCATATATCGATATCAGGTTTAAAAACATGTTTATGCCAGATGAGCGTTTTGTGTTAAAAAACCTACTGAAATCAAAAGCGTTAAACTGATACTAAGTACGAAGTGGAAGAACATCGATGACTCAAAATTCCGAAAAGTTTTTGACAAATACAGCTAGGGTGTTCTTACCTTTGGTAGAAAACTCTTACGATTTCGTAAAATTCTCAGTTTTGTAAAAAAAGTTAATGCAACGTTATGCCCAGAAGAATGATAACTCATGTCATCACAGAAGTGCTGGCCACTTGGTCGGGGAGAAAACCACCACCAACAATGGTATCGACCTAGTGGTTGTAAATAAATTCTTCAAAGATACCAGGATTAACCATTTCTTCGTCAGACGTGCTTAAATAAAAAATAAAAAAAATAGCACGGTCTTTTCTTATTGTTGATAAAACTGACATTGACTAGCATTGAGGTTTCAAAATTCCAAAAGGTTTTGACCAACTCAACTAAGGTGATATATTTCTTGTTAAGGAAATTCTAAGTAATTCATCATTTTTTTGTAAACAGTGATATTAAACCTATGACATACCAATGATAATTGATATTAACACATAAGTGCTGAATACCTGGCTGGTGAATCGTTTTTTGATACAAAAAAAAATGTTTATATTCAACTTGTTTATATATCAGTTATCCGATTCCCAAATATTATAGATTCAAAATCAAACTCTTTTTTATTTTATGTGAATATTTCTGTTTTAATAAACAAGATAATTCAAAACATTGTAGATGTTTGGAATAAGATAGTTGTTAAATCAATCCTCAGTAGTACATCAACCTGACTTTTTATATTGTATCTTATTGTCAGTATGGCTTGTCTCTCTTTGTCTACATACACTTCACAATTTTTTAGCCACTGATAAGAAGTGGATGATATTTGATATAATTAACTGTGATTTGAGACTGTTTGATATTTCATATTGTGCTTTACATTTTGTTTGTGTCCATTATTAACTGTTGTTTGCTTAACGTTCATGCAAACATTAAATGGGTATTTAGGATATCAATAACAAATTAACATAAATACAATAGGTACAAACATAGGTTCCAAACAGTGAACCGACCTGCATGAAGGAAACTATAGAAAATAAGGGTACATGTGCATGTTGTATAGTAGTTGGTATTTCACCGCCTCCTCTAATAATTTTTTCAGGAGTTTTTTTCATCGTGCATAGAAATAAGTAAAATCACAAAAATACTTAACTCGGAGGAAAATTCAAACGGAAAGCCACTAATCAAATGACAAAGTCAAAAGTTCAAACACATCAAATGAATGGATAACAATCGTCATACTCCTGATTTGATACAGGCATTTTCCTATGTAGAAAATGGTGGATTACGCTGGTTTTATAGCTAGCTAAATCTCTAACTTGAATGACAGTCGCATAAATATAGGTTAGCACTCTCCATCAAGGAGATATTTGAACGTCTCCGTTCCGATCGGTTGCGAAAGCGTACCTATGAATCCATCACCGAAAAATATTCCACTCCAACATAGGTGTAACTGCCTGGTTTGATAAAACCAGGTTACCAAATGTTTGTATCATTTCAACCCTTAAGATTTCTGTACCAAATTATTTACTATTTTCTGAAACAAAATCTTGGTTCATCTTCCTTTGAGGATACATTTTATGTAACTAATTTGCATATTAAATTTTATTATTAGAAAAAGAAGTTATTCTGACGATGGAACTCTTCGAATTAAGAATGTTGGCTACTTTGTTTCAAATGGCAAACTTTTTAAAAGACTGTTATGAGTTTATAATCTTTAAATAAAGAAATTTTTTATTTGATAAAATAAAGGATCCGTGTGCTTGTTTTCGAGATTTGAGCCATTGAAACTTAGTCGAAACTGATTCTCTCTAGATTTTTCAAATATATAACAAATTTTTTTTCAAAAACTATGACAAAGTAGTTTGGATTATAATTTTATATATTTTTTAATATGGCTTTTTTAACAATATGTTATAAAATTATGTAAAGAAAAGGAGAGATTAGCGGGAGCATTTGTTATTTGCACTACATGGATAAAATAGAGGATTTCAAATATCTGACAAAACGTCAAACAGGAGTACCAAACATCTTAAAACAACAATTTCTGTACATATTACTGTCACAAGATACTGGTTGATGTCGATAGTGCTATTGGTTCATTTATTTCTAAGTAATACTTGATTAAGAACAAAACAAGTAAGCGAACAGAAAGCGTGACTGCCTTCTTGTATAAATGTCAGAAATCATTAAATTTGTAAATGTAGCAAAAATATTTGGGTTATTTCTTTCAAAATAAAAAAAAACTTGATTGTCTTCACGCATACAATCAACTGACATGCTTCTTCAAGATGGTATAAACTAGGGATTCTGCATGCCATTACGTCTCAAATTCTTATAGTTAGAACCGTCTATATATACTAGTCAACAAAAGAAACGATACACGACTTTTTTTCAACTTAAAGATGAAGTTTTTCCGTTTATAGGACCACATAATCCTTTTTTTATTACATGAGGACGAGAAATCAACAATCGGAAATTAAAAGTTTTTTTGAGAAAATGTTTCAATGTTTTTTGTTTTAAATTAACGTAATATATCACAGCTAATGCTTAGGCAATCTTTAAGTTCACATGCCGTATTAGTAAAAGGTATACTTGTATATAGATATAACGTTGAAAAATCAATTTAATATTATCTAACATTATCCTATTCTAAACTTCCATATGATGAAGACATAATCTTTCAATCAGTTTAATTGAGGTCTGGAGCTGGCATGTCAGTTAACAGCTAGTAGTCTGTTGTTATTTATGTATTATTGTCATTTTATTTATTTTCTTTTGTTACATCTTTTGACATCGGACTCGGACTTCTCTTGAACTGAATTTTAATGTGCGTATTGTTATGCGTTTACTTTTCTACATTGGCTAGAGGTATAGGGGGAGGGTTGAGATCTCATACACATGTTTAACACCGCCGCAATTTTGCGCCTATCCCAAGTCAGGAGCCTCTGGCCTTTGTTAGTCTTGTATGATTTTTAATTTTAGTTTCTTGTGTATAATTCGGAGTTTAGTATGACGTCCATTATCACTGTACTAGTATACATATTTTAGGGGCCAGCTGAAGGACACCTACGGTGCGGGAATTCTCGCTACATTGAAGACCCATTGGTGGCCTTCGGCTGTTGTCTGTTCCATGGTCGGACTGTTGTCGCTTTGACACATTCCCCATTTCCTTTCTCAATTTTATTCATTTATAGGTTTTATTCCGTCTGTGTTTTACTAAATACCTTATTGCTTTCCGATGACCTGTTGTTTTTAAAGTCTTTTTCCTTTAGTCTTGACGGATACCATATCTCCTTAATTTTATATCAACTATTGAGGTTAACAAAATTGATTAAAGAGGTCAAAGGATTTGTTTGTGTATAGCGCTGGTACAGTATGAATTTTGTCATTTATTCATAAATATGATACTCATTTGAAGTATATCTATGACCGTAGATATTCATTATTAAGGACACTAACACTGTAAAGTACCCTTTATGGAAAGCAAACTATGCGTATACGCGATACTGCACGTAAATTTAGACATGTTGATGACATATTTAAAGAAATAATACAGTTTCCACACATTGCTCAAAATAATGTGTGAAATATTTTGATCCTATAAAGATGCATTTAATGTCAAAAACCACATAACTATACTAGTCAACAAAATAAATGATACACAACTTTGGAATAAAATTGATCAAAAAGTATTAAATATAAAACAAAATGAGATTTACTATTTTAAAAAGCTTTAATTTCCAATCTAGGCACATATGATAATGCATATCAAAACCTGCCGGAAAGTAACTAAATTGCGTGTAAACGATCATAGGGGGCAAATTATTTTTGCGAAAAGTTGGATAAAAAAATCAACACACAATTTTCTAAGTACTAAATGAACTTCTTTGTTTAAAAATATTCAATATTTTAACCAAGTTATGTTCATGTTGTAACTAATGGGTTGATATACCGTTTTTCTAAATTTTTGGTAAAAAATGATTTTTTTTATATCTCAAAAAATGCAAAAAAAATATGCAATTGGTTTCGTCACACATCAATGCTTTAGATATGAAAACAACACAGCTGTAAATTTGGAACCTTTCTGATTAGTTTTAAAATTGTTCCCGTTTTTTAATTTCACTTTACACATACTGTCTATGGTAAATCATAGATAAATTAATGTTTACATCAAATGATCATAACGATTTCTTGTAGGGCAGAACTTTGCTTTACAAATAAACAAAGAAACATTGTGACTTTTAAAAAAGAATTAATGGCAAACATTGTCTCTACCTTTAAATGAGAGGTTGTCATCATTATTTGACACTTCCGTTTTTAAAATTGTCGTTTATGTAAATTTTGTCAATAAATTAAAATTTCGCCAATTAACGTCATGAATTAGAAAAAAAAAATTATATTTCCTTGGTCATTAAGTATTACTACCTTCAATATTGGTCCTATAAACGGAAAAACTTCATCTTTAAGTTAAAAAAAAAGTCGTGTATCGTTTCTTTTGTTGACTAGTATATATAGACGGTTCTAACTATAAGAATTTGAGACGTGATGGCATGCAGAATCCCTAGTTTATACCATCTTGAAGAAACATGTCAGTTGATTGTATGTGTGAAGACAATCAAGTTTTTTTCTATTTCGAAAGAAATAACCCAAATATTTTTGCTACATTTACAAATTTAATGATTTCTGACATTTACACAAGAAGGCAGTCACGCTTTCTGTTCGCTTACTTGTTTTGTTCTTAATCAAGTATTACTTAGAAATAAATGAACCAACAGCACAATGTATCGGAATATTTTTTCATATGTATTATTCTTTTTAAAAAAGGGAAATAAAACAGACAGAAACTATGACATACGGAACAAACAAACATAATTTAACAACATGTAATGCTTTTAAATAAACTAAAAAAACTATGTTCACTATAATCTTTTTTTAATTTGTCATAAAGCTAGATACGAGCCGTCTAAATGAAGGCAGTAGTATACCGCTGTTCGAAAGTCATAAATCGATTGAAAGAAAACAAATCTGGGTTACAAACTACAACTGAGGTTACACTTCAACTATAAGAGGAAAACAACGATACATCAGAAACACTGAAGTGCAACAAAAAACCAAAACGACAATGCAACCCACACATAACTATAACAACGAAGAAGCATAGATGACCACATTACTATTTGTCAGTCAAAAATGACATCAACATGATATAATTGTCATGCGTCCGAGGCTCTTTTCTGGATTTATCTTTATCAGGAACACTAAATGCCAAACCAACCCCTCATGCATGTTAAAATTGAGGTCAAGCAAATATCTTAAAATACTTATAAAAATAAGTTTTCAATGTTTTCAGTTTTGACACCTCGGAACGAAAAGTTCTTTACTTTTCTATATCAAGTTAATATTTTTGAATATAAAAACACAATTTTGTTGATTATGTTTGTTTTTTTTTTTGTTCAATACACATATATTAAAATAAATGAATAAGTAAATATTTAACTTACGACAGTGCGATTCGTTGTTCTGATTTTTGGACATCAATTGTCCGACTACTCTAATTTATAGAAAACAAAGATAATAAGGGATCATACTGCATGGTCCAGTTGCATCTAATATGATTGAAATGATATAAGACACTTATAGTGATAGTATTTTAAACTAGTATAAATTACAACATATTTTTTTCTATTAGTTTATCTTTGTATCACCATGGATACAAGTACATGTATGTACTATTTTAAGTTACAGGAAAACAGAAATACCTTAAATGTTAGTGCTAAATTACGTTCAGCTTTAATTATTTCTATATATATACATATATATAAGATATATATGGTTAATAGACGATTGTAGTTTACACCTATTACAACTTAGCACATTGTTATGTTTTTTAAATGTTATTTGGAAATATAGTATAGTTTAATAACTGCTTCATGTTGAATTTCAGATCGGTTATTGTAAAGTACTTTTACAAATTACTATTCATGAGAATTAAATTACTTTCTCAAGTTTCGATCTGAACAGAGGATTCTGTCTTCTGTCGTACCTTTTTCAAAATCAATGTAGCATTTTGATTTCCAACTGGTTGAAGTTTGTTACAGTTGAAAGTGTCATTTCACCTTTTTTTAATATATGTACTTAAACATTATCATGTTTGTATCTTCCTTGGAGTTCGGTATTTTTGTTACTCTTTAATCATCCATTAAAGAAAAAAACAGGATTCAATATTTCATCGTTGATTGAACTTTAAAACGAACACAGAATTTGTCAATGATTAGGTACTATTTTATCTTTGGTAAGTGTCGTTGTAGAATTATTTGGGTTTCAATGTGAATTATTAATACCCATATTCTTACATCAAGCAGTTTATGTAAATAGTGTGGTTTCACAAACAAAACAACATTCTTTTGTCTACTGTGTCAATTTGTTTGTCATAGATTTATGCAATTTACAGCACTAATCATCTGGAAAGAGCTTTCTCGTTTTCACATTTTTGACCAATGGCTGTTATATACAGCATCAAAATCCATTACTATATTTAAGAAATGTTTTCATTTTATGTTTTCAAGATTATTGTATATCGGCCCTATTATCTAACACATTTCGTAGGGACAAGTGTAAATGACAACGTGTCTGAAACTAGAACTTGTCTGCATGTGTTAAACGTCATCGCTTTGCAATTCCCTGTTTACGGCTTCTTACTATTCTTTGCGCTTGGTATTTTAAATTACAAGTTATCACGTGTTGCAGTTTTACGCTTTGTATGTTGTGTTTTGTGTACTTTTATTTTTTATGTTGGTCTTTTTTTTTAGCCATGGCTTTGTCAGTTTATTTTCGACAATATTGACAACTTCAAGTTTAAACCTCGTGATTGCACCTGTGCTAGTGCCCAATTTATATATAATTTCGACTGTCTACGTTATAGCTGGTACATAAAAATTTTCAATGCACAGACATTGTCAAACACACGTTTCTGTGAAATGCGTTATCCAAAGGCCCGAACTATTGAGTGTTATTTCATGGAGAAAAAAATAGCCAACGTAGATACAGGTATCTTGTCTCAGAGAGGAATAAATAGTACTTTGTGAAATAATCAACCGATTCAAATAAAACATTTATGAATCTGACATTATTAAGATGTTTGATTTCTTTATTGACAACATATTTGTAACGTTTTAAGGACGCGTTTTTCAACAACAATCAGCATTCAATGGAAACCAACTTTTCTTATATTCTTGTCCACTTATTCTTTTATTCACGTGAGGCTGATTTTATACAGGAGCTTCTAATCACGAAAGAAAAGAATCTTGCATTATTCTTAAACTTTATTTTCTGTTTTACAAATGCTGTCTTCTCACTAGATATTTTAAAGTTTGGTGATAACGTTGGACGCATCTGACCCATCGAACTTGGGATGAGGAATACATATGATACAGCTTAATTTGCCTCATTTCTTGACTTCTATATAGAAATTGACAGTGATGGTCGGTTGAAAACAAAAGAGATGCTTCTAACTTCCCAATTGTGAACGTTTCATTTCTATGTAGACACATTCTAGTCGCGGCTGAAAAAGGAGTATAGTTCACCCATTGGAGACGATATTCCAGGGCTTTTATTCTCTATCAGGATTTCCAGAATTGATGATCGCCGCTCAGACGGAAGTTATCAAACAAAGAATTCTAAGCGGTTAAGTTTAAACCATTTTTTCGTAATTTTCTGCACGAATTGGTTGACAGTTATTGAATATTTCATTCGTAGATGACAATAGATCTGTTCAAATTGTCGTAAATAAAATCCTGTCTTCTCTTCCAAGATTTGACGTACCTAATTAGACTTATCACCAAGCTAGTACTTGGAAGACCAACAAGATTGATTCCACAAGTAGATCAGGATATTCTGCTTATCCTTCCAGAGCACCTGAGATAATCCTTGATTTTTGGTGGGGTACATGGTTTTCCTTTTTGCTCAGTCTTTAGTTTTCTATGTTGTGAGTTGATTACTGTTGTATGTCTTTCTGGTTGTTTTTTTTTTCGATGACATTTCCAATTTATTTTTCCCTTTGACCGCTTTTTAAATCATATTCGAACATCATTTTCTTTGTGTTATTTTTGCGCCATTGAGGGGCCTGTATCAATCAGCTAACTTTAAATTTTGGTTGGTTTAAACTATTAAACATTTTGTTATATATCATTTACTTATGTAAGGTATGAATGAAGGGTGATTTAGGGTAAACCTCAATCATTATGCAACCAAATAACACATAAAACTATAATACATCTGGTTGTCAACTTACGGAAGTTAAGTGTCTTGAATTTCAGCATGGATAATTGTTTACACTAAGATTTCTGTAAAAAGATGGCAGCGATTGTCACGGATGTTACGGAAATTAAAACATCATTGTTGAAGCTGTTAAAACTGAATAACAGTTGTCTGTATCTTGCATTGAATGCATGTGTAGAAATAACCTAACAGCTGGCTTTCCATTATTCTTACTAAAATTCACATATGTCAACATGCTTGCGTCAGTGAAATTCATAAGTGGAAAATATGATTAACTAAAAAGACATAAAAGAGAACACCGGACCACAACAGTTAAGAACAATCGACACCTCTGTGAAAATAGGCTTACAAGGACAAATATCAACGTACAACAGATGACCCAGATATCCCAAAAATTAACAGGTACTTTTTGGGGTGGTGCCTTAACACAAACATGCGCGTTTATAAGTCTTCAATATACGCATACAATTATAAAAAAATCGCACAGTTGAGTTACCAACGGGATGACCACTAAGTTGCATATATTGAGCGTGTAAATGTTACTCCTAATCTGCTCGGGCAAATTATTTAACGGAACATTAATTCGCATTCAAAGTCAACTGTGACATACAGCATACGATTTTAATTGCTTTTTTCGTTAAAAATCTTCTTTCTAAACATTCAAAATGTACTTATAAGTCTCATTTAATTGGTGTTCAACATCAGCATTTGCTGGATATTACTAGATACGTAAAGAAAATAAAATCGGTAAAAGACTACTCGAGTCTTCCTTGCGCTTAAGTAAAAAGACATAACAAAAAACAAGCACTGATGACGCTGCACATCAGTAACGGTATATGAACATGTTGCGGGCTAACTTAATTTTTGAAACTCTAATAAGGGAACAAAAACACAGTTACAAGCAAAGAAATGTAACATTATACAGTATAAAAGAATCCTCAATATATCTGACAACCATTTCTTAATTCAACTTTCTGACGTAAATCATTCCGTCATACACTTTTATATCAGAATACGTCATGCGGAAGAAGAAAGCTACGCAAGTTTCACGGTTGCTATCTCGAATAATTTAATTGATACGATGTGTTTGTTTACGAGAGATTTTTTTCGCGAGATCTTAAGCAATACAATAATCTTTTGATTTGTAGATATTCCGATCAAAACCTAACACTATTTTGACATTTTATATCCTTACTTGTCGGGACATAGTCGGGATGTATATGAAAGAGGGACGAAAGATACCAAAGGGACAGTCAAACTCATAAATCTAAAACAAACTGACAACGCCATGGCTAAAAACGAAAAAGACAAACAGAAAAACAATAGTACACATGACACAACATAGAAAACTAAAGAATAAACAACACGAACCCACCAAAAACTAGGGGTGACCTCAGGTGCTCCGGAAGGGTAAGCAGATCCTGCTCCACATACGGCACCCGTCGTGTTGCTTATGTGATAACAAATCCGGTAAATAGTCTAGTTCGGTAGGTCACATTCAGGAAAGGGAAGGGGATTGTAGTTACGACGTAAGGAACATATCCGATATCATTTGTGATACGGTTGTTCCATAACGGTCAACCAACTCGTGATGGCGTCCGTAAAATTTACGAAGGGATGATTTCAACTTTACCATTTGGAACTCTTGGTTTAATAGCTTCATTGTGAGCAGCAACCCTCTATCAAGAAAATCATGATAGGAAATGCAAGCACGGGAATATCGTATCAATTGGGAGATACATACCCGTATGCAGGTGCTGCTGGAATGTTGCTACTTAGAAATGGAAAGTTCACAATTGGAAAGCTGAAATCATCTCTTTTGTCGTAAAGTTTTGTTTTCAACCGACCCTCATTGTCAATTTCTAGATGTCAGTCAAGATATGAGGCCGACTTAACTGTATCTGTAGTATCCTTTATCTCTAGCTCGATTGGATAGATGCGTTCCACATAGTCACCAAATTTTGAATTATTTAGTGAAAGAACATCATCTATATAGCGAAACGTAGAGTTAAAGGATAGTGCTAACTTCTTATCTTTCTTCCTAAGAAGTTCCTGCATGAAGTCAGTCTCATAATAATAAAGAAACAAGTCGGCAAGTAGAGGGGCACAGTTTGTTCCCATTGGAATGCCGACAGTCTGTTGAAAAACACGTCCTCCGAACGTAACAAATATGTTGCCAATCAAGAAATCAAGCATCTTGATAATATCAGTTTCAGAGAATTTTTTGTTCGAATCAGAGTGATCCTTTACAAAGTAGGATTTATCCCTCCCTAAGACAAGATACTTGTATCTACGTTGGCCATTCTTTTTTACGAAGCAGAGCAATACCAACTCTTTTAATTTGTCTTTTAGTTTGGAATGTGGAGTACTAGTGTACAGAGTAGAAAAGTCAAATGTTTTAATACTGTTACAAGATGAAAGAGAGTTAGATTGTATGTACTCTAAAAGATCTTTGGAATTTTTAAGTATCCACATCTGATTCACGCCCCTCTAGAATAGGCAGTTTCACAATAACTTTGAAGCCCGTCTTTGATTGCTGATGAAATAGATGTTTATAATTTAGAAAGAGGTTTCGTGGAGCACTTGGAAGACCCAGCAATATACCGTTGTTTGTAAGGACACTTATGTAGTTTAGGTATCCAATACAGTGATGGCAGATCCAGTTCTTCATCTTTGGTTGAAAGTCCAAAGGAGTACAGAACAGACCTATGATTATTCAGGATTTCCTCTTTGGTAAGTGTCGTGAGTGTATATGTTGAGTTTCCAAGTGAATTGTCAATATCTAATTCGTTTATCAAGCAGTTAATGTAATGAGTTTTACATACAAAAACGATGTTGTTTGGGGCTTTATCTGCGGGGACAACAACATATTTGTCATGGAGGTAGGATAGGTGTTTTGCAACATTTGGGTCTTTAAAGATTGACGTAGCATGGGCATTGATAGACCCATTCAGTTTCTTAATTCTGATTTGTATCAACGACCTCACTGCCTTAATCCATTAGGAAAAAGAGTGTCTACGTCTTCCTTCTCGCGCTTAGCCCATTGCCTGGCATAACCCTCAACTGAATCCATCAAAATTTTAAAGTTGAATTTCCAATTGATGGATTTAGGCTCACGATATTTCGGACCTTTCGATAACACATTTCGTAGAGAAGTGTTATTAACCATGTTGAGGTCACCGATAATAACGTGGCCAGCGGCATTATATGTGAATTGGGAACTAGCACAAGTGCAATCGGGAGGTTTAGACTTGAAGTCGTCAATATCGAGATCCTGCAAAACGTGTTTGTAATTGAAAATTTTAGTTGCAATAGGTTTGGTATAGGTATAAGAAATGATTGGTACAGACTGGTCTTTGAAATAAGGAGGTGTTTTCGATTGAACTAATTTATGATGAAGGATATTGCCTAAGTTGACGCCATCGATACCTTTGTTGACAAAGGAAAGATTAAGGAAAGATCTTTTCTCTTTTTCGTCCGTCACACATTAAATTTAATTTTTTTAGATAGGACTGCTTTTTGAAATCGGTTGGATTTTTAGGGAATATTTTCTACCACTAAACAGAGTACAATTTCAAGTTTTGTCATTTTCTCTTGTTCTGTTCTTGAGTTATGATACTTAGTTATTTGAAAAATTCTTAATATTTAGGTTTCCAATATTTTGGTTTTCAGATTAGATTGATATTTGGGAAACCACACTTTCTGAATATGATATGACTTTTAATGGCATATTTTGGACCACTTAAGATATAATAGGATCAATGTTCGTTATTCTTACTTTTACTAACACAATGTTGTGATACTTTCATTGGAAAATTTCGTTTGCGAATAATATTTTTTTTATTTTTGTTTGAGTTTTTAGAAAAAGTTTTTTTACCACCAAAGATTAGTCACTTTTACCGTTTCAAAATGATACTTCATTATAGAAAAAATCGTTTATCAAATGGATTGAAATTTTTTGTATTAATTGTTTTCATAGAATTTACCTGTTCAAAAACATTTTCCTGGTAAAAACTAACCGCCCCACCACGTTAGTACGTCCGTCCGTTCGTCCGTCTGTCCCGCTTCAGGTTAAAGTTTTTGATCAAGGTAGTTTTTGATGAAGCTGAAGTCCAATCAACTTGAAACTTAGTACACATGTGCCCTTTGTATCTGTTTAGTTAACGCATCAATGTAAATATAACGGATTTTGATGAGACTGTCATCAAAGTGCGAGGGTTAGCGCTATAAAACAAGGTTTAATCCACCATTTTCTACATTTGACAATGCCTGTACCAAGTCAGGAATATGACAGTTCTTGTCCATTCGTTTTTGATGCGTTTTGTTATTTGATTTTGCCATGTGATTATGGACTTTCCGAATTGATTTTCCTCTAAGTTCAGTATTTTTGTGATTTTACTTTTTGATATGATCTTGCTAATTTTAATGCCAAATTAGGTTTTGACCCCAATTTAACGGTTCACTGAACTTAGAAAATGATAGTGCAAATTTCAGGTTAAGGTTTTTGGTCAAGGTAGTTTTTGATGAAGTTGAAGTCCAATCATCTTGAAACTTAGAATATATGTTCCCTATGATATGACCTTTTGAATTAGAGTTTTTAGCTCAAATTCACGGTCACTAAACATAGTAAATGATAGTGTGAGTTGGGCATCCGTGTACTACGGACACATTCTTGTTGAAAAATGATTGAAATTTAAATTATTGGAATGTTTTTTCGTCGTGTATAATGTAACTGTTCTAGGGTAAAGGCACTTTTTGTTGGAAAAAATAATGAAATTGGTTGGATTTTATTGAAACAATTTAAACAACAACCGAATGCCTGCATATTCATTTTACGGTTCCAGAGCTAGGTACATAATTGGTAAATATTCAAAACGGCGTGGTTTCTAAATAAAAGATGGAATATTCCTGATATGAAATTATGTTAGCAATTTAGATTTTTTTTACTGCCCTCTTTACACACATTTCGTTTATTTTGGTCGTTTGTATTTCATTATTTCATTCCAGAGTTGTGCATTTGAATGTTGGAAATTTTGTGGTATATGAATGATGCATTTGTTTTTAATTTTTATTTTTATTTTACCATTAAAAAGTAATAGTACTTGATTGGTGGTTTTTTGGATAATAAATGGAAAATCCTTTTTAATTAATTTAATTAAAATGTAATTGGAATTTTTTTTTGATGCACAAGATAATCATGAATTGTTTCGGGTGGCGCTATCTATGATCACTGTTCACTTCTCCAGTAAAATATGTCGGATGATGCATGTATAGCAGTAATCACTCACTTTGTCGACTACAAGCTCATATTAAAGCTCATACCATTTCCACGTGTACTTTATCAAAAATAATGCCCTCGTCAGAATTTCCTTGATATAAGAAACACTTCTGTAAGTAAATGTGCGTTGAAATTTGACGATGTGGAGAAGCATACGAAAGACAATAGAGGCTAACCATGGCAAATTCAAACCAATATACAACTGAGCTCATGCAAAAGGTTTTTTTAATAGTAAAATGTGTACGAACAAAATACTTAAACACAAACTCGTAATATAGAGGTACATTTTGATATTGAGAATGAATGATTTTGTAGTGAGATGTTCACTGTATTAAATATTAATCATGATCAGTCATATTTCTTCAGCAGATTTCATAGATAATTAACGTCAACTTTAATTATCTCTGTATTATAAACATTCAAGTTGTTGATAACATTTTATAATCATTAAGCCATGTATCTTTTATTGATAGAGTGTATGCTACGTTAACCAGATTAATATCTTAAATGCATTCTAAATTCGTCTGCCATTTCAGGAAATGTTACAGTTATCTAATTGTGTGCTGTTGGTACATGACACATCGACGTCAAAATTAAAATTGATTGTTTATTGACGTTATTAAGTCAAGTGGGAATGATTGTCAATTTCCATACCTAGTATTAAATTTTTTAACAATATAACTGATTATGACCAGTACACTAACTCATTGTAATATTTCGGAACGTCTTTGTAAATAGAATATAAGATACAACTTCTAAAATGTCATTGCTGTTTTCATAAGCTGCGATATCATTTTAAACAAATCTGACCACGCCTCTTCAACTTCTCTATTCCATTGTTCTTTCAAAGCTGGTTGTATTGCCCATATAAACTGCGGGCCTATCAACTGAAAAAGAATAATTTTCAATAGTAAAGATTATAATATTTTTGTGAACTATCAAAATATGCTAATTATAAAAAAAAATCTAAATTCTTATGCATCTAAAGGATATGTAATGCTAAGTTATTTTGCATGATGTCGGCTGTCAATTCCACTGGTGACGGTCGCAATTATTGCCAACAACTGTGTGCAATTATTGTTTATCTTTTCATAGTATTTCAAATGTTTAAATGTAAAATGCTTAACTACTATTAAAATGGGATAACAGTACTGTATTAATTCTAAAGGTTGCAATCGTCAATTGAGATTTGATAAATACTTGTTTCGGTATTTGGAACTTAAAAACCTGAACTGGAGTTTTCAGAACTTGTAAATAACGTCTTCATGCCTTAAGACAAAACTTGTCCTTATAATCGAATTAACACGGTCGATTTTGCTATTGATATAAGTAGATATAACCTAGACTAGTCAATCCAAGGCTGTAAGGACGTATACATTTGGTTACTCTGGATTCTTATGTCCGATAGTAGCAACCACTCTATGGACATTTCAACTGAATAATAAAATGATCATTGATACCAAAATTGAAAATTTGAATTTGTGCCTGACGCGCTTTTCGTCTGCAAATAAGTCATCGGTGACGCTCGAAAAAAAAGTTGATTGGCCAAATGATGTTTGAAGCTGCAGAGTATTGAGGACCAAAATTCCTAAAATTACCAAATACAGCTAAGGTAATATATTCCTTAGGTAGAACTGGTTGTCTACATACGTCATGTCCAGTCCGAATGAAAATGCATTGCAAAGTATAAATACATGTTTTGTGGGGTAAATGTAGAGTATGTTTACTTTTATTACACATTCAATAAATCCATTGGTTGTTTGATGTATATTGGGTAATGTTTTAGTCTTAGATACTTGATTTTTTTTATAGGAATTGTTGTCATTAGATTTGAACTAACTTTCAGTAACTGCAAGTACATAGCATCTTTTGTGAATTTGCTAGTTTTTATTTGGGCTATCTATCGATCTGATGATTTTTAATGTTCAATTAAAGGTTATGTCGTTTTGTTCCAGCATAAAGTAAAAACACAAAAAAAACTGAACTCCGAGTATAATTCAAAACGGAAAGTCCCTAATCAAAGCACGCAAAATCAAATGACAAAACACATCAAACCAGTGGACAATAA
Organism: Mytilus edulis; assembly: GCF_963676685.1. Taxonomy (NCBI): domain Eukaryota; kingdom Metazoa; phylum Mollusca; class Bivalvia; order Mytilida; family Mytilidae; genus Mytilus; species Mytilus edulis. Next base: position 69,315,101 of record NC_092346.1, on the reverse strand, counting down.
CTGCCATATTCCTGACTTGTTAAAGGTATTTTCTTATGTAGAAAATGGTGAATTAAACTTGATTTCAAAGCGATCAACCTCTCACTTGTATGACAGTCGCATAAAATTTCCTTATATTGACAATAACGTATGATAAAAATAAATAGACATAATGGGTAAAAAAGTCATAATTAGGGGTACAGCAGTCAAATGTGTCAATCTTCATCTCAATAAAAAACAAACTAATATTTAACAAAGAAGAACAAAAACGTATATATAAAATTTAACAACCTCATTCCTTGCTTTCTTACTTTCGTATTTTATTTGTGTATGTTCAATCATTGAAAGATGTTTAAGTATTTGGACCGAATGATTATATTATCATTAAATCTGACATAGAATCGCGCGTCAGTACCATGTCCGGAATGTGACATTTATGTTCCATTCGTTCTGACGGTTGATACAGTCGAGTTTTCGGTCCTGTCATGTTTTATAGACTCCCCCTTTTTTTAACTTACCTTGGAAATCGGTATTTTTATTCCTTCTTTGATAGAATAAAAACGCTCATGTAGGACATCGGCAATGTGGTCAAGTAATCAACAGTTTTACATAAAGTATTTAAATGTAGATGTGTGGATTGATTTTTTTGTATTTAAAGTTGTAAAAAGTCAGCATGGAAAAATGGTGTAATATTGTTCTTTTATTTTAAATGCACTCCTATATGTCAAGTATTCCAAGAATACTAAAATCAGTCCTCATTTTAAGATACTTACATCAATGTAGTCTACTTTGGCATTGTACATCACGTGTCTAGAGCCTAAATCATGGAGCATTTCTTCAATTTTTTTTGTGTCATCGATTCTAGCAAGGCATTTATCGACAGTCCCCATCACCCGTAAAGCATGTGTTTTCAATTGATTGCTGTATTGCAAGTCTTCTTTTGTCATCCCTTTGAAAGGCATAAAAACTTCCTGTACATCAGGGTGGGTTTCAAATAATCTGGAGAAGAAAAAACGGGTCGCATATAATATAACTATTCCTTATCCAAAATTAAGGGTATTTTGCACAAACTGTAAAATTGACACTACAACAACTATAATACAATGCATAAGTAATGAAATATTTATGAGATGTTCCTACTTTGTGGGTATTTTTTTTAATATTATATATTTTTCTAATCTTTTTTTAATTTCCTAGTATATTTCGATTGAAATTATGTGTTTTATATTTTACTTCAATCATGAGTGCTTGGACGTTCAGAAAACTGAGAAAGAATTTTGTAAAGCATTTGTAATTGAAGTGAAGCAATAAAATCATATTCGTATTGCATTTATCTGTGTAACGTATTGCATAGGTTCACACCTATCCAAACATTTTCCTTTTGTTGACTCACTGTTGATATTTTACAATATGAATTCAATTTTCCTATTGTGAACTATTCCAATTAAACATTATCCCAGAAGAATCTACATATGGAGAATGAGTTTCTAAAATATTCCACAACCTGTATTTTTATCAAGAGAATCTACAATTAAGCAATTATACATCTGGGTTGTACTTGCGAACTAAAGCTTGTTGCGAGTTTTGTTAAACTGAACCTGTAACAATCTTACGGTGTAAAATACCCAGCACGAAAAATATTCAACTCCAAATTATTTACATCATGACCATTATGAAATTTCATAATAGCGATACACTCGTTAGCTAGGGGAATACAAATTCCATTTCATCTAGATTCTATTACAATTGTTTAGGATGAATAAGCATGGTTTTGTCAGGTGTTATTGATAACATGTGTTTTTCTTCTTCTTCTTTTTCTTTATTTTACTTAAACTAGATATGGGAGATAATTCTAAAATGTATATATCAGTACAAATAGATGTTCACAGCACAGTAACACAAATGTAGTTAACTCATCATAGATTCCAGGATTACATTGTGTACACCAGACACGCGTTTCGCCTAAATAAGAATCATCAACGAAGCACGAATAAACAAAACGAAAAGGCCAGATAAAGTACAAAATTTAGGAACATTGAGCACCCAAAAACCTTGGAAGCTTTTGTATTAATGAACTCTGACTTGTTTACAGTTGTGAACAGTTAAAATTTAATTTTGTACATGCCCAATTAAGATATATCAGACAATACCATTAAAACATTTGTCCTAGCATGGGTTTTGTAATATCAATTATCATAAAATATCTAATGGGTGATATAGTTATAGTTTTATTGCATCATGAACAGTGTTGTGTTTCTATTGTGTTGTAGTTCTCTTATATTTGAAGTGTTTCCCTCAGTTTAAATTTGTAACCCGGATTTGTTTTTTTCTCAATCGATTTATGAAATTCGAACAGAGGTATACTACTGTTGCCTTTATTTGTGTGAATTTTCAACTTTTAGATTTACCACAACACATACCATTCCATATACCATCTATCGTAATTTGTGCCTTCTAATACCATGCAGTTTATAAATACAGTTAAAATGCAGTAGTTAATGTACAAGGTGATGTTTTTGCTTCCCAGTGCTATGAAGTTCATTGATAGAAGTTTTTACCGAAGGGTTATACTGTGAACTAAAAAAACCCACTTAGTTTGATTATATACTATCCAATATATTTTAACTTCTGTTCAAGTTTCCGTAGTTATATTGAATACTCTTTGATGTACTCTTTCTTCTGTTTCTTGTAGTTAGATTGTTAACATTGCATAAATAGGGTTTACTTTTCGAACAGTACATGATCGTAAGCCTGTTGGTGAACCCATTCAAAAAATAAACATTTAAAAAACATGATTTTTATTTTGGTTTAGAATAGTTTAGTGTTACTTAAACTTCTTTAAAAACAAAAATGCTGAAATAAAAAAAAACCATAAAAATGCATGCAATTTGCCTGTAAATATTTAAAAAAAATCATATTGCTTTTCTGTGTATTTGAATCATATAAAGTGAACCTCTTCAGTTGAATATCGGCAAAAGATTGCTAACATCCTGTTACTCGTTATAAATCATATGTCATAACTGACTTTCCTTTTACGCTTTCCGGTGTAGCGTTAATACAAGGATAGTTTATCGCGTTCGAACTGCGTTTCTTAATTATGACTTGAGGAACACTTTAAAGCACTGAATTAAAAAGCTTTAAAAATCCTTGGAAAATCAACAGATGTGATTAGTATATGCTATAAATGTAAAAAAAAAAGTATCTGTACAATTTGTTGGAATAAAATCTGAGAGTTACCAAACACTTTCTAATTAATTCCTGCCCAATTCAAGTCGAAATCATAAATTTTTAACATTTATTTATTTTTGTGTCTATTTATTCTAAACTCTTCTTTTTGACCAAAATAGTTCACAAAATTGTAATTTAGGTGTTGAAAAAAACAATTCATTATCGATAACGTTTAGATGCAAAGGATGAAGAACAAGTAAACGTTAAGTCAAGTATGTAAACATATATAGTCTAGCGATAACTGGTATATCTGATATATGATAAACTGGTCGATTGCAGGACAAGACTTATAAACTAAGCTGAATAAATCTGTCATCAATGTATATCCTATCTAATGAACTTCAATCACATTTCGCTATATTCCTTTTATCCTATTTTTCTCCAATTTGAGACGTAATATGAATCCGTAATTGCTATGTCCTATTTCCATAGATCCTTATTTCCACAATACATAAATCCTGGCTTTATTGCAACATTACTAGTGAAATAACAATATCGTACAACAGATATGGACAAAAGGATACAGATAATCATTTCATTTCTATGATAGCTATCGGAATACAAATTAATTGAAAAAATAGTACATATAGAGGATAAGAGGAATTAGGAAAAAAAATGAAGCAGTGCAACCACCTGATTCCTCTGAAAATAAAAGACAAACGAACATCAACAAACAATACATGGTCCGGACAATATGACTTGGCACAAGCGCAAACTATGGTGGAATTACTAAGACGATCGTAGTTTACCGATGTTAAAATCTCCTAAATCGACCAATTAGATACAAATCAGGGTAGCAAAAAATAAAATCACTTAAATACTGAACTCCGAGAAAATTCAAAACGGAAAGTCCCTTATTAAATGGTAAAATGACAAAACACATCAAACAAATGGACAAAACAAACTGCCAAACTGAGCGTAACTTTCATCGGTAATGGTTTAACCATTTCATTGCATATTCATAAAGAAAATTCATTTTTTGCTACTGAAAAAGTTATTGTAACGACCATAACATATATAGGTTGTGTTTTAATTGATAGTCTTTGTCTGTGGAAATGAAACAGAATACAGTGCAGTTTATTGTAATATTATAAAAAAGTGTAATCTCAAAAATACTGAACTCCGAGGAAAACCCAAAACGGAAAGTCCCTAATCAAATGGCAAAGTCAAAAGCTCAAACACATCAAACGAATGGATAATAACTGTCATATTCCTATTTATTTGACAGTCGCATAAAGTTCCCTTATATTGACAACAAAACAAACAGGCATAATAGGTAAAAATGTCAAACTAGGGATACAGCAGTCATCATTGTGTCGAAATCTCAATCAATATGAAAATTAAAAAATATTTGAAGCATTTAAAAATGCCTTATCCCTCATTGTGAATTTTGAAGTCTAGATTTACACCCTTTAACATCGTTGACCCACGTAGCAGAGTTGTAATTTTCTATTGGTTGTATTATTTATTTATTTTATTCTTGTATGGAATATCTGCCATTGAATGTTAATCGTTCTGATCAAACAAATTTTACAAATGTTGATGCATAGGAATGTTTTAAACTGGAATTATTGTGGATTAAATTATTTGATTTTATAACTTTCGAAAACCTTTACAAGTTGAACTTGATCACTTCTTTGTCTGTATATTTCCATCGAGAGCAGTAACATTAACAGTACTTGGTGCTGCGTTATTGAATTGAAAAATTAAAACAAGTCAACAATGCTGAATTACATTGAGACAATCGAGTAAAAGGTCTGCACCACCATAAATTATTGAGGAAATTATTTACAAATTGAAGTATAATGAACTTTACATGAAATTTGCTAACGGATTTTACATATTTAAGTGTAGTAACATTACTTGTACAAGAAATAATTGACAGTTTTGGTGATTAAACTTAAATGCCAATTAAGTAATTATTATGTAACTAGTTTTTTTTCCATCAAAATGATTGACGCCACTCTAATAGTTACAATTACAAAAAATATTTTTTTAAAGTGAGAAGATTCAACGAACTCAAAACAAGTATTGTTTTGTAAGATTATCTCATTATCGCGATGATAAAAAAGAATGTTAACTAACAATATGAGTTAAAAATCTGTTTGCAATAACTATTTTAAAATAACCCAAAACTTCCACAATCAGCAACTCACAAAATCAGATAATTATGACCATAGCATAATTAGATTAAACTCAGCCAAATACAATTAGTCAACTGTAAGCACGTTAATTTATAATAGTAAATGCATTAACCATTCTCAATTACCGAAATATTCTAGATGATTGATAGTACATTAAAGAAATGATATCGTGTTCTCGCTGTTACGTAATCTTCAGGAAATGGTGCTAACCGATACTTAAATACTCTAAATGCTGAATGAAGTAGTAAGATGACACAATGTATTATAGTTTTGCTCTGTTTTCTTGGTATGTCCTTGAAGAGTTATGATCAGTTTTAACAATTAAAAACATGCTTATTTCGTCAAAACTTCCCTAGATAAAAAAAAATTGAGCAACATACGCTGCTTCAATTAATAAAATTGATGATTGTAAGAACACAATAGGGGACGCAACTTTCCTTTCCGCATATACAAATATACAAAAGTTATGCACAACGGGGAGCAACTCTAACATTTCACATTACAAATGCACCACCGAACATTGCATATTTTGCAAATGTGATTTTTTCTCTCTCAATTTTGAAGGGGTACTTCGTCCTTCAGATAATCAAATAAATGACGAAAAACATGATTTAAAGGTTCAAAGACGACTCCTTGGATAATATGACAACTGTAAGCCTGTAATGATTTTACAAAAGAAAGAGACAGTTGTGGCTTAAATAAAGTAAGAGAAATCGAAATCTTACACAAAGATAAAAAAATAGCGGTGCCTTAAATAGTGAAAATGTAAGCTGTGGTTTTATTTAAACCAGAAACAGTTGTGGGTTTAACCAAGAAAGAGACAGAGCTTGTTTTTTTAAAGAAATAAACTCATCATAGATAACAGGATTAAATTTTGTACTTACGCCAGACGCGCGTTTCGTCTACAAAAGACTCGGATATAGTTATGATTGGTTAAACAAAGTAGGAGACAACTTAGCCTTTAACAAAGAAAAAGGCAGTTGTGTGTTTGGTTTTTTTTAAAGAAATAGTCGTGACTAAACAAAGAAAGAAAAAAAACAGATGTGGATTTAAGAAATAAGAGACAACTTTAGCTTTACGCGAAAAGTCTTACAAAAGAAAGAAAGTTTGTCATGGATTTAACTAAAAAAGAGACAGGTGTGGCTTTTGCAATTGGATTAGGGACCTTTCGTTTTGAATTTTCCTCAGAGTTCGGAATTTTGGTGATTCCACTTTTTTTTTACAATAAGAATACAGCTGTGGCTTAAGCAATAAAAAAGAAACAGCTGTGGCTTTAACAAAGAAAATAAAGTTGTGATTTTAACAATTGAAAATACAGCTATGGCTTCAACCCAGATAAATACAGATGTGGTTTCAACCCAGAAAAGTACAGCTGTGCATGGCTTTAACAATGAAACATATAGCTGTTATAAGCCATAATGAGACATCAGTGGCCATAAGACTGTCTCAACTGTGGCTATAACAATAAACAAAAATACAGCTGTGGTTTCAACTCAGAAAACTGTGGCTTTAACAATAAAACAGTTCAGCTGTGGTTTCAACCCAGAAAAATTCAGCTGTGCATGGCAAACATAGCTGTGGTTATAGCACAGAAAGATACATTAGTGGCTTTAACAATGAAAGAGACAGATGTGGCTTAGACAATGAAATAGACAAGTGTAGCTTCTACAATGAAAAAATATAGTTGTAGCTTGAAAAATGTAAGAGACAGTCGTTGTTCCATAAAAAAAAAAGAAATGTGTGGATTGAATAACGATAGATACATCTGTAGCTTTAACAATAAAATTAACGGTACCAATTTTCTTGCACCAGATGCGCATTTCGACAATACATGTTTAACAAAGGTTGATTCGACAATGGCTTTAACACGGAAAGAGACAACTGTAGCTTTAACAAATCTAGAAGTAAATAATTATCTATAAGTAAAAAGATAATTTGGGTATACGTCAATGAAACAGTAGCCCATTGAATTGGAAAAAACATAACGACACCAAAAAAGTCAGCTCAACATTGAACAGGTGCATGTACAACATGTTTATCCAACTGATCCTTTTTTCTTGTTCTTTTTGTAAAACGAATCTTTAATTAGACTCTGAAGTCAGAGAATCTCTTTCGATAGGTAATAATTGTTTGTTACATGACGTTCAATATTAAATCTACCTCAATTATATTGAAAAGCTCTATGATCTTAATAGTTTTATACACCTGAGTCCTTTGTCACGAACATCTATTCGGACACATGTTGTTTTTAGCCTGATTTTCTTGAAAATAGACCAATTTACTTTTTGAGAACTGATAATTATAAAAATAATTGTTGAGGTTTTTGGAATCTTCCTTATCATTAATTCCGTGCCATATAATCCTTGATTATAAAACACATAGTAATTGTTAAAAATTAATAAAATCATGGCAATATTTTAGATGTACTCGTTTAATTGTAAATATATAGATCAGCTTGATAAATGTCCGTACTATTTAAGTGCTCGGTCTTGATTGCACTAAAGTATAATTACTTCTAGAACGATGACCTACAATGTGAAACTCTTGATAAGCATAACAAAAAGTTAACTCACAAAAATACTGAACTCCGGGGAAAATTTTAAAAGGAAAGTTCCATGTCAAATGGCAAACTCAGAAGTCTCACAAATTTCTGCTCTATTCTAAATCTGCATTTCTTTTTATTAGATACGTACTCATGAAATGAAACATTAATAAGTCAGCATTACAACAGCACATGATATCCAACACTTACTTTATGGAGGTCATCGTAGAGTTTTAAACAAGGATGAGCTGCTCACTGGTGAGTCTTTTGTAATCAAAAAACACGCATTTCATACAAATCTGAATCCTGGTATCTATGATGATTTCATTTAATCTATGACCATGTACAAATACTATGTTCCCACTTGCCTTGAGTCTAGGCAATATGTTCTTCCAAACGCCTATTATGCGACAAAGAGATTATTTTTTTGGCTTTCAAGGATTTCAAACGAATTGCTGATTGAAGAAGAATTAGATTTACTTCTCTGAAACTGAAAAGCTATCCTCGACCTTTTAAAAGAGGGACGAAAGATACCAGAGGGACAGTCAAACTCATAAATCGAAAATAAACTGACAACGCCATGGCTAAAAATGAAAATGAAAAGGACAAACAATAGTACACATGACACAACATAGAAAACTTTTAAGTTATACAATCACCTTAAAATAAGGCGTCCAGCAAAAAAGAAAATTCATAACATTAGAAGAGACAAATTGTTCTTTTTATCCTTTAGTCTGTAAGCATCGAGAGAGTTTTTAATATACACTGTAGATAAGATGAAAGGATGAATTTGATTAAAGATAACGAAACAAAAAAGTAACCATCAAGGCATCCGATAATAGGGACCCCAATATATTTGTACGTATGACACTCAACAAAGAGAAAGTTCACAAAATGTTGATGCATACATGTAGAGCATTGAACATTGTATTGGTTACAAACATCCATACTGTTTAATGTACCTACTTTTCATGATAAAATTTTTCATGCTAAAAGCTTTTATGCAATTCCCAAGATAAAAAACACAGTAAAAAATAAATAATCATCTTGACATCTTCGAGAAAATGCAGAATTTTGTCATCCATATCAGGATGTGTAGCGATTCTGCTTAATATTTGAAAGGATCTTTAGCTAGAGAATTGCTATCGTGTGTATTGCAATTTCACGTATGAAAAATAATTTTACAAGCACTTTATAGTACTATTCCTGGCATCTAGGCACCTAGTTTAATCTTATTGATATGTTTGCGACAAGCAGTCGATTATAAATGTTCAAATCAGATGAATTCAATCTGCTAACCAGTGTTAAGTATAATTGTCCTGTAGTCCTAGAATTTTAAAATCCTTTATTTAAGATTTATTAAACAATGGTTGATATATTAGTCTGGCAAGACAATATAAATGTATATTTGGAATTAATGTCCGTTCCACTTAAATTTAGTATGATTGCTATCCAGTTCAGCAACCTTAATTCTATATATAACAGTTTGTTCAGAAATGTATGTGAAGTTGAATATTTAAAAATGTCTATGAATTTATATTCGCCAAATATCAATTATTTGGCGGTCATAAAACAAATATGATACGAATATCAGGAGATTTGAGATAAAAACTGAAATATAACAAAACACGCTATATAAAATAGACACTTTTGAATCTAATATTGCATACGGCCACGTACTGCAGTATTAATAATTAAGGTGGAATTTATTTCTATAAATCTATTATAAAAAATTAATGGACAGTACAGCTGACCACACTAACCATCAACTACACAATTACTAAGGGGGAAACACAAAAACTAAAGACAACATTAACGAACAACCCATGGTCCAGATGGTATGACTTGACAAAGGCCGTGACAAACAGTGGTGGTGTGAAATTAAATTTACGTGCGTACAACCACTTTTGGCATATTTTGATCATATGTTGTAAAAGTGTTGTTAAAAGTGCAAAATCAAGCATTATTTTAATAATAAAATATGTGATTGAATATAAATGTTGGCAGTTTCACGATGATCATGCCAATAATCGACAGTTGGCATACATAAATGACGCTTATCTTCACAAACAGAACATTATGCAAAGCAGTCAAAAGTGTTCACTGAGCGTTCTCAAACGGACGGAGGGTATAAAAACAAATCAATTCAAATTTTGAAGGTCCGTTTTAAAACATGTTGCTCCATTTCCCGAAGTATCTAATCAAGAAAATATGTATTTCTCGTCTTTCTCAATCTTTAAGCATTCCTGTATTTAGTGCTTTGTAGACTATTGTTTGCCTGTATGTTTTGTGTTTTTTTATCAATGACGTCTGTTTTTTGTTTTATTTTTTGTTGTATTGTCTCTTTAAGGAATCACAGTAAACAACATCTATTATAATTCTTAATCATATGTGGCTGTTGTTGGAACAAAATAACCATAACATTAGTTTGAAGTGACAATGGTGTACATCTGATTTTCTGATCTAACTTTAATCTAGTTCTACGTTTTAAGGAGGGATGGAGGAGGTCATACCTGTATGTTTGAGTTGCATAATATTAACTGTGTTACACAATTCTTATACATGTATAAATGGATTATATCAACGCATTCTTATTTCTCAGTATTATATGAGTTGTAAATTACGTTCTCATTTTTTAAATTGTTTATCAAAAAACTTTTTTTTTTTTTTTTTTTTAAATATTTGATGATGTTCACAAACTCTGAAGCATGGAACAAGTAATTAAATAAAACATTCGTCTCAAGAGGTTGACGACAACGATTTAACAGCGTTCCAATTTTATTTTCCATTAGCCTTAACCGAAAACCTTTAATCATTCTACATGTTGGCACACTCTATCAATGATGGAGGATTTACGCTAGAAATAAGAATTATTGTCCAAATGTCACGTCTGATCGAAGTTTGGGACAAATCGATCAAGCCAAATGAAGGACTTGAATTGCTATATACAAGTATCAATCTGAGTTTACTTCGCTTTAACCTTAATACAATATAGCTTTCTGTCTAATTAAATACTTTCTATTGTAATTTCTTCTTCAAGATTGATATTATCGTAAGGCGTGTAGATTTATCAAAGTTACGATCGACTTTCAGAATATTGACGAGGCCAAGTATTGTGTATCTGTAGTCGATATTTATATATTAAAACTGTCAGATATTTCTTTTTTCTAACTTGGGGGTTATTTTCTTTATTGAAGCAAGTCAGTGATTGCATTGACAGAAACACAGTCAGATACAACTTACTTATAAAAAGTTTGCTCATTAAACTTTCAAAATCGATTGCCACAAATGTAGTAGTTGATATAGAATAATTAAATAAAACCAACGATGGATACTGAATGCCGATAAGAGCAAACAAGTGTATATAAAGATTTTATAAAACTAATTTACATACAAAAAAAATGTATATCCAAATGTTAAATGTAATAGTTATCTTAACAGACAGTGAAGTTTTTGGAGGAAAATTGTGCACCTGCAATTTTATCGATCACTTCAGATTGTTGGTAAATATAAACATGTAATTGGAACTTTATTAAGAACAATGCATACTTCCATTAGTAAATTGGATAAGGTTTAGGATGGAGATCTTTGCTGCAGTAGCTGGAATAAATAAAGATAAATCAAATGACTGATTACCTCTTTGGAAATAACTGCTGTGCAGTTGGTGTAGCTTGTCATAAGAAATAAGAATGTGCATGGTATAGGGATAAGTAATTTTGACACGTTTTAGGGTTGGGTTTTTTTTTTGTCTTGTCTGCGACAGAATACGAGACACTGGGGTGCTAATCCGGCGGCGAACACATCTTATACCATTTTAAAAGACTGTATCAGAAGGCAGAAGATCGGGATACTAAACGCCATGAACTTATCTTGTTATAAAGATGCCTCAATTTCTGACGTTTTCTTCTAACATACATTGTATGTCTGTTGTCCTTCACCTCGTTCATATGGTTCAGTTGCTGCTTAAAGAAACTATATAAAAATCATTTGACCTTGATCCCATTTTATAGATAAATGACCAAAGTTAGATTTACGTAGTGAGGTAGGTTCATAATAGCAATATGTCAATATTTCTTAGTTATGTGATATATGTAGTAAAATCATTATCTTGAAGACTTTCAACATTAAATACCATCATAATTGGTAAACTAGGCGATATATTCCATCATGTGTGCAAACTTATAAAAAACTAGTATCATACTGAATATGTAACAATGTAAGGCAATAGATACAAAATCACGTGGAAAAAAACGAAGAATAAAGCAAAAGCAAACAGCAGTCTGCATGACAATACGATAAAACCAAATCAAAAGCCGGTGTGATCTCATGTTCCTATCAGACCCCGCTCCAGAAACATTTAACAGTTTATTGAATAAATTAAACAATAATACATAGGAAATTTCAAAAAGAGCAGTCTAAATTAGGAACCTTCATTTTAAGTATTCGAAGATTTGTATTCAAAGAAATACAATGAGTAAGGTACATGGTAGTGAGAAAGAACCACATAAGTTGCCCAAGTTACCCCAAAGCATTCAAAATTTCAACAGATGATCTTCAACTATAGACAGCTTATATGTACAATGTCAAGCTTAGATTAATTTGCATTGAGTATAATAAAATAGTGAATACTTTAAACAGATATGTCATCAAGTGACACATCCCCCAAAATAACAATAAGCACAAACAGTTAAAAATATGTAAAGACAACCACTTTCAGGGTTCCAGACTTGGAACAGGCAGATGAACATGTGGCAGATTTAGTTTTTAAAACCTTAACCAAATGTGTTTAGCTAAAGATAATTTCAAGTTCATTTATTGCTTAAACGATTCTTTCTATTACCTAAAAACTAATACAGCAGATCCCTGGACAACCACAGACACCTCCACCCCTTTTGCCTTATTAAGGTGTAAAAAGACAATTCTACAAAATTGCACAGAATTTTTAACATTCAACATATATACGAAAAATAATCTATTATAAGAAATGTTATTACTCTGTAGGAATAGCAGAAGCAGCAAAATCTCTATATTCAAGAATATCGTATTGATAAACCAGGTAGTTGTCAATGTTCTTCAACGTCTGCCAAGATAAAGTTTTGCCATCCATTAACGCACTCCTTTCTTCAATTAGAAGTATGAACAATGAAGTCGTGTGACCTTCAACACTTTTCCAGATATCTGCATACTTGAGGGAAAAAATCATTTATTATAGAATGTACCTCTACGACGTGATTGAATGATTTTGCTATACCACTAATTGAAATGAACATTTAATCAAACGAGAAAAAGAAATGTGATCTTCCAAGAATAAATCGACGGAACGGCTTCTTTTACTTGCGCTGTTTAATAACTGGTGTTTGATTAAACTGGCGTCTGGTTCTTTTAGGGATGAATTCGTTTGTTTATAGTAACAACAAAAGTTAAATTGTTTTCCCTGGAACTCTGTACAAGATTGTTCTAGGCATTGTACACGGTCGTGTATTATGTATAATTGTTTGAAGTTGTTTGTATTAAATCAGATTGGAAGTACGGAAACCGATATAAAAGTGTATTGCGTAATGATTTCATTTAGTACTTATTGCTTACAGTAACTACAAACATTCTGTTATACGTGTCTATGTATCATTGTATTGGTTGTGCTCATTAGTCTTCTACTCGGGATATAAAAAGTGAAGTCACAAAATACAGGCAAAAAGCTTATTTGCGAGTAGAACAAGTCGTAACTACAGAATAATGGTTTTTACTAGGTGTTTTAGGGCCATGTCTTTCAAAGTTCAAGTTTCATTAAAATTCACAGTACAGAGGTTTTAAATAAATGCGTGCTCGTATAAAAAGTCATTGTGTCTGTATTTTGTTACGATAAGTTATTTGTAGATGGAGTATGTTCTTTAAAAACATTGACTAAACAGTCACATTAAAAATAAAAGGTCATCAGCTTGACGTTTTCATTACCCTAGTTGTTTGTCATTTTAATCATATAAACAAAGAAGCCGACATTTCTACTATCAGAGAATACGCTAGATATATAAATATTCATCTACAAACAATGACAGGTTCATCTGATATCTTTAAGCGTTAGGTATTCAAGAATCATACAAATGTACTGTCAGGAAAATTGAGATATATGTTTTATTTCGGTTATTGTGTCTTTGGGTTTTGACGTTTGTTAATTTCATCTTTAATGTCTGATTAAAGTCCAGTGGCAGATATTTAAAACATACTAATGGCAAAATGTTAATATCTTGTGAATAAACGATGCTTTGAACAAATGATTTTTCAAGTGCTTGTTCAAACTTGGTTACATTGGTCGGGTAGATATGTCACTCTATCTGGACATCATATTTCTGCTGCGGACGAACCAGTCTTTACTCTTTTTTTCTACATTTCGGGTTCTTTAGTTTCTGATGAAACAGAAAATACATGTTTAACCTTTTAGTTCGATCCCACCTCATATATGCATGCTGAGAGGAAGCGGTTACATTATGCACGAGGTACAAACATGAGATTATTAGCAATTACCGAATGCTAGCTCCTATAATCAAAGAATTGTAGATAGAATATCTTACTAATCTTGATAACAAATTCAGATGGACGCTTGGCGTAATAACATATGACCTATTGGAAATTACTTTCTTTAACTCACTTCGTATTATTCATAAACATGTTGATTTTCAGTCGGTGATGAAAAGTTCTTTAAATAAGAGAAAATAAATCTAAGTTATAGAATTTAGTAAAGATTATAGGCTTATATGAAATGTAAGTAATCTTCAACGTTTGTAAATAAATCTCTATCTAACATTTTAATGAAGCTATTCGTATTATATTCTATTTGAGGTAGACTGCTTGAAAATGATTTTCAGTATCGTTTCACTTCCAAGATTTCAAGATATAAAAATATAAAAATCTCTGAGGTCCTTCCTTGAACATCTGATACTATAGGCATATACGAAAAGCAAATTCATATTTCTCTATCTAAATTCATTGCTCTTTGAAACTTTATACTGAGGGACGTTTTCTTGTATATTAAGCAGCCTGGAGAAAATGTGCAATTTACGTATCTAAATTACTGTTATAACTTGGTTCCTTTTAGCAATTTTGACAGCATAACGATAAAAAGATCATATTGATACAAGATGTAATGTTCTATATGCAACAAACAAACGCAAAATGTCTCATTAAAACAGATGAAAAACGAGAAAGAAATTAGATATATTCTTATAACGAAATAGACAACATATTACTGATGGATGGAAGTCATTACTATAAAGAAAATATATCAAATTTGGACATGTTAGCAATAATGATTATCATCATTATGCAAGTCAAATGCTATATAGCTTGATTTATGTTTAAATCTTCAATAAGGTGTTTCGGTTTATATGAATACTATTACTTCTATCTCAGAAAAAACAAAAGCAAAACATCAAACATGGTGGGTTTCGATCCAGATCAAAACTTGTAATACTAAAAACTATCTTAGTATCATAATGGTTTAATTGTGGAAGAAAATCAGCTGGTCGGTGTAAAAAAACACTGATTTATAATTCCGGTATCTACTATAAAAACTATTAAAAAAAAAGTAACTGACATGCTTAACACAAATTCTTCCGATTGAATCGATTCAATGTGAAAAACTGGTCAATTTACAAACATAAAGCTATCTGACTTAATCTGTTCTTACAGATGACAAAATACTTCTGATCTATTTTGTCAATTGAATATCCTATGAACAATATTTCATCTGCCATTTCTGTCGAATTACTTTAGAATAATTTAGAAAAGTATTGATAAAATTGGTCGAAAGACTAAAAGTCAACCAGTTAATTTAAAAACAAACAGTAAGCTAGATTGAATTTCTTCTTTTTTTGTGAGAAAGAAAAACACTCATCAAAAATACCAAGCTTATAATTCTGTACGTCAGACGCGCATTTCTTGTATGAAAGACTCGCCGATGACGTTCGAATAAAAAAAGTTGAATAAATAAAACACAAAGTTAAAGAGTGTTAAGGATAAAAATTCCAAAGGATATTGATTTGCCAAATACAAACAAAATTAGACTTTCCAAACATACGAAAACATTTTATAATCATTAAAATGCACATAGAGTACCAAAAGGCCGAATTTTCAGGGAAACATACGATACCAAAATATTCAGACAGTCTAAAATAAGGGAATGTGTCAAAGAGACAACAATCCGACCCAGGAGTAGAAAACAAACGAAGGCCACAAATGGGGTTTCAAAGCAGCGAGAAAATCATGCACACGGAGGTGTACTTTAGCTGGCCCCTAAACAAAAATGTGTATTAATTCAGTGATAATGGACATTGCATCTTACTTAACTCCGAAAAACATAAAAGAAACTAAAATAACAGTTGTTTGATTTCATTCATCGCGTTGCCGCAGAGTGACTATACTGCAACGACTGGCAGTTAATTATTTCAAGCTAAGAGATCTGGGATTAGAATTTGCAACTGTTTTATAAAACTACTGATCACGTCACCACACTAAACCTGTTTGATGTGTACTGATTGATGCTTTAGTCTGCATGAACATGATTTATCTATTACATTGTACTTGTTATTGGCTTTCAGTTACAGCGAGTATGTAGGTGCTTCGTGTCTATCGTTTTTGTATTAGTTGTGTTTGTGCCTAGTACCAATCTTTTTAGCTGCGCCAAATGCAACTGATTTTTACAACGGGAGCCTGTAGTTCAGTAGTTATTATTGGTTCATGTGTGTCATTTTCGTAAAATGTTTTGTTAGAAATATGCCTGATAGTTTCCGTTTGAATTATTTCACATTTTTCATGTCTGGCCTTCTAATAGTCGACTATACAGTATGGGGTTTCTCGTTGTTGGTAAAGTACGGTAGCGTATAATTGCTTACACTCACTTAAATTAAATTCTGTTGAACAGTTGTCTCATTGGCAATTTATATATGTCAAAAACTGCTAGACAAAACAAAATTTAAAAAAAAACTTCAAGAAAACCCAGTTTAAATTGTTAAATTGGCCTAACATTTATATTTATATTTGCCATAGAAAATAAGTATTACTTTTTTCTAAAAAAAAATAAAAATAAATAAACAACAAACAAACAACAAACAACAAACAAAAAAAAACACATTTTTTTTTTACTTTTGTTGAATAAATGTTGTAGCTAAATAAGATCTGATTCTCATAATCATAATCCTGTAACGAACAAATTACGGTCTATCTTTTTTTCTTAATAAATCTAATATAATTACCAGCTTTAGCCATAAGCAACTGTTAATTTCATTTTATTGGTTTTTTTGGCAATTGTTAAATTGGTAGATATTAAGTCAGCCTTCGACAGTGTTTGACGTTCTGTTTGATTACTAACTATAAAATGGCGGAGGTGAAATTAATCATGAAAACGTTGTATTGATAAGGTATTCTCTGAAGAAATGCTGTGAACGCGTCATTTGACTGAACATGGTGATTTCATACCGTGAGTGATGTAGGTCTTACAGCCATACTTTAATCTTTTGATTACTTTCTTTGTTAAATGAATGTACTTGATAACAATGCTGTAGTCATTTCTGCTACAACAATTACTTGAAGTTATGTTGATTAATACAAAAATAACAAAATTATAGTAACACTGTAACAAGATTCATAAAGCACAAACAAAACATGTCCATCTATAGGTATTATTCCTTAAACTGGTTGGAATTGCTTCTAATTAATCAGAACGGCATACTGCGACATACGACATAGTTTTGTCGTGTTTTTAATTTTAATTTTACTAAGTGTTTTTTTAGAACTGGATTGAGTGTTTTCTCTATACCTATTGACCAATGGAAATAAAAGAGGGGGTGAATGATACAGAAACAGTTGTTTTTGTCACAGAGGGCACTGCAATTCAAGAAAAAAGTAAAAATGACAAAAATGCCGAACTCCGAGGAACATCAAAATAGAAAGTCATTAATCACATGGCAAATTCAAAAGCTCAAACACATCAAACGAATGGTTGACAATTGACATTTCTGAGTGGTCATGGTAAAATGATAATATAATATTTTTGTTCGATTGTGAAATGTGTAGTCGTTCTGAAACTAACACAGCTATTCAAATATCAAACAAACAAAAACCATTGAGTTTTGATATAATTAAAAACCACCAGTGAGGTTTTCGAATTTCTCTTGAATCAAATGACAACGATTTCAAATTCGGTGAAATTTAGATATATTTGACATATATTGTTGACTTTAAGATGTCTGCTGTTGGTTACCTGTCTCGTCTTTTTTTATTCGTCTATTAGTTTCAAATGCTACATTATTGTTTCTCTATGTATTTTCAAACATCTCTGTCTTATGTCAAGCTTTCTCAGAAAGATTTACGTATCTCTATTGGTGATTTGTAAACACCTCAGTCTAAAGTGTTGTAAATTATTAAATACATTAAGAATCCATGCAGTTATATTTGGTAATGCAAAATGACGCAATTCGATAAAGACTGACAATCTATCGTCTAAGAATTTCATTAGAGAACCAAATTGATGCTAAGAAAACAGAAACTAAACCATTGTACACTGTCAAACACTTAAGAGTTGATTAAAGAAATAAATAACATTGCAAACATATTAAAAATATCACAATGTTATGAATTTGTAATAAATTTATCGAAATGATTTATTAGAAACGACTAAAACTCAAATAACAGACATTTGTTGAAGTTGATCTCAGACACTTTTGAGTTAATCCGACAGCCAAAGAGATGGCGATGCAATTGCATTTGAACTAATAGCATTTTAAATGAAGGGCTGAAATAAATTATTCAAAAAGTAAGAAGTCCAATTAGAAATGGATTGCTACAGCCTACATAAATTTTTCAAAATATCTGACAAAATGTGATAAAGAATAGAAATAGATCAATGTCAGTAGCTATCATTGGTTATTACAACCGTTCCTCCTTTGGTCAAGAGAGCAAGTTAATTACTTATCTATAATCTCAACAAAATTGAATTCGTGGACATCACGAAAAACTAAATGCATTAAAATATCCAGTTAGGCCAAGATACGATCTTACATCCTTGTCTTCGTTTCAAATTATTTGTAGTAGTACTTTACCAGGTGAACGAATGGAGTATTTAAATGGCTTATTGTAAATCTTAACCTGTAAGTATTTAACAGACATATGCATGTAAAGCATACCGGTATTTTTTAAAATGCGTCTTCTTTAACATGGAGGACAACTTATATATCTATATTGAAAAAAAACTGATCTTTCCAAATATTAATGAAATAAAAACAGCACTTGTCGCAAAAAAATCCCCTGGCAATCATTTAAATTATGATTGAAATGCATCTAATGTCAAAATTAAAAGAATAAAAGGAGATGTTGTCTAATTGCCAATGGGACAATTTCATCAACCATCTTCCAAATTACGCGGATAAAAGCATCTATACATCATCGAATGGCCTTCAACAAGTACATTTCCTTAAGGGGGAAGCAAAAACTGCTCAGTTCTGAGTCATAATGATATGGCCGTCTTCCAGTAATATTTTACTAAAAAATGTACATGCACCCATGTTAATGAGATTTACATGTAAGCTATAGACATTTTAAGTACCTGATATTAAAATGTTAAACCGTATTAAGATTTTCATCAAACTTTAAAAATGATAATACTTCTTTTGAAAGAAAATATTCATTTGAAGCTCCTAGGCACAATAACAACGAGGAAAGATGGTATAAAGATCTTAGTACCTAGTAAACAGACTATATATAACCCATCAGGGAAGCTTATCAGATCTAATAAAAAACAAATATATTTTCATCAAAATTTTCGTTACAATCCTAATATTTCATTTTTTTACTTAGTTATGCTCAATATTAAAACAATATTATTGTAATAAATAAACAAAATTCAGCTGAAAAATGATGTCCTCTTATAAGTCTTGGATTTGATATTGCAATTAGCAAGGATATAAAATATATGAACAAAAGAGTTATGAGGCATTTATTGGAAAAATCATTTTGTCATTTGTTCCTCAAGGTGACTAATTAACTAACTTTCTTACTAATACGGCTATAAACAGAAACCTTATAAATTGGTAACGACATAACCCATTGAACCGAAGATAATTTTACAGTTATTTCTTTGTACCAATATAAGTTTTCTAAGCGTCGAAGCTTAGCCCGGATTTTATGTCATAATGAGCTGTCATTACTAATATATGGTGGTGTCTAGACCTTTTACTGCACTTTCTTAGTATTCAAAGTTCGTTTTATTTGATAGCTTGAATTCAATTTCCGGATTGATGCAATAATCAAATGTATAATCATCATGATAAGCAATGTAATGTGATTAAACAGATTTTATAGGAAAATTATGCGTACTAAAAAAATACAACAAGCATAATTTTTTATGTTCTATTCTAAGTCCATCCTTTAAACTTCTATTCTTGGACTACACGAAGAATGCAATTAGACCGTTTGTTTTCCCGTTTGAATTGTTTTACACTAGTAATTTTGGGGCCCTTTATAGCTTGTTGTTCGGTGTGAGCCACGGCTCCGTGTTGAAGGCCGTACTTTAACCTATAATGGTTTACTTTTTAAATTGTTATTTGTATGGAGAGTTGTCTCATTGGCACTCACACCACATCTTCTTCGAACGAACAAAATATTCAAATTTTCAAACATGTTCAGAATTACATAAAAAGGTCAAACAGATTTCTTATGTCTTGATAGAGCGTTATTATTGCTGACACAGGACGTCATCGTTGCCATCAATCCACAAGTCATCGTCACAGAAGTATACGATTTTTCAAACTTTCTTTTTCCTTTTTACTTTGTCTCCTCTTTGTTCACCTATGAAAGCTAGTATTATATTGTATAAACTGTTTGTTTTATATGCATGTCCATTATATTATACTATTATTGTAACTTTATATTGTATTATGGAGAAGACTTCATAAGTATGATTTACTTGTGTCTAATCCATTTTGCTTTAATTCAGCAAATAAAATATGTTTAAACTAAACCACATCTTCTTATATCTATAAAATCTGAACTTCGTTCCAGATTCTCACCTCCATCGACAAAGTGAAACACTCAACATTGAAAATGAAACATAGAGGTCCACATGATGTCGTGAAAAGTGTACCCTACTTGTAATCAGTTAATGAAACATCATGTTGAAGTGTGTAAAAATTCAAAGTATCGTTTTATAGAAGAAATAAAATGCTCTGAAGTTCTTGAAATCCCTTACAATGAATATAAAACTTATATACAAATTTTCCGATAAAAAATCAAACAATTCCTGAATACATAAGCTTGGAAATAAGAATGCTAAGTAGATATCATAAAAATGTTCTTTGTCAATATCAAATCTAAAGGTAATGAACAGCCTCAGTTAAATATAACAAACATTTTAAATGGACTAACGAAAAGTCTGGCGAAATAGAGAACGTAGGCAATACCATATACTGAGTGCCGCACTCCGTCAGAGAAAAGATAAAGAGCATGCAGATATGTATGGCGACATTTCTAAACCTCATGTTTAAACAAACGTTTTTTTATAGGCCAGCGTTGGCCGACATATGTTATACCGCTTTTTACTGTTAAACATGGTATTGCCAAGTGGAGCAAGTGGCGGATGTTTAGATGTATAAATAACGTTCAGTCGTGTATTCGTGCGGCTTTAACAGCAGACTAGTACGTTGTAAATGAATGTCTGATTAACATACAACGAGACATGGTGATCATTCAATTATTATCAAACATTTATGTAATGTTGACCGTTATTCTACTTGGATATAAATATTTTCGAGGAGATTTTCATACCAAAATTAATGGCAAATGTGACGACTTGCTGGCTGCTGTATAAATGTACATGTTTCAATACAATGTACAACGAAAGACCATGGCAAACTGACAAAACATATTCTAAAATATGAAGACCAAAGGAATTGGCGGTCAATCATATTTTGAATTGATTATACTCTTTGATTGAAACTGCAGTACAGAAGGCATCGATTTAACCATATTAAATTATCACATTTCTATTATCCGGTATGAAAACTATTCACCAAGAACCTGCAATACATCATTTAGTCATTCGCTTATGTGATTGAATCTTGTCTTCTGTACAAAGTCGTAATCCTATAATTCATCAAAAGTGTCACTGTGGACAAAAGCTTCTTCTCAAATGAAATCGTTGTTTTCAATCTTTTTATCCCGACTAATATTTTTTCTTGTCGCAGGTAAAATTTAATCATGCTATTGCATATCAATTCTAAGAATAGCTTTTATTTTCAAAGTTTGGCATGTTATGCAGTCCAAAACAATTTTTCAAATTTAAAATGTATTGTCATGTACTTTACTTTCTGATTAAAATGGATGTAGGCTTTTTATTATAGGGGTATCTTTACTGAATAATTGCTATATCTCCTGCGTATGTCTTAATGATCAATATACTGTAATGGGGTTCAGTGCTTAAACACGAATACTCCAGCAAAGATTCAGTTTCGTTCGAAAATGAGAAAATCGTCAAAAAATAGAACTATACAACTGGGGAGGAAATTATTTTTGTAAAAGGATAAGAAACTGATTAAGAAGTAATATCGTGAAATATAGGAATAGCTTTATCCGCTTTCAGCTATCACTCAAGCTTCTTTGGTTCGATTTAATACTAGGATTTATCCCTTGCCATTGCATGACTGTGCAGAGCAAACTGATCCATGTGTATCCTACCTGCTTCCTCCCACTCAAACTTTTTGATTTTAAGATAACAAGTAAATTATTAGATTTTACATTTTTTTTCTTCAAATTACTAAAAACAAGAATAACATGCGAAATTTCTGTAATTGGACTTTCAACTTTTGTAAATTTGCTGAAAAACATTAAATGGATCTATTACCCTTTGAAAAACATATCGTAATAATATTATAATACTGGAAACAGAAGAATAACATCAATTATGGCCAACAAACCATTTTGATAAAATATAAGTATAGATGAGTGATTGCTTTTGATGTTGTTTGAAGAAATATGTCATGCGATAACCAATGCATTTATTGAGATTAAAGAAAAAGTATATTCAAAGAATTTCGAACATTTATAAAAGGATATTTTATACCGCTTACATTTCATATTGTAATAGAATACTGTTGAAGTGATGCTTCAATTTCTGAAATCATTTTAAGACAAAGCATTGTGCATGAAAGCTTTTTCTTTAGTCAAATCGCCAGAAAATGTTATATTGCTATCTTATAAGTGTTTGAAATTCATTGACTTTTACGACTAAGGTTGGTAAACCCTGGAGAAAACATTACTTATGGTTGACCCTATCGACTTATGATTTAGACAGCTTTATGTATTTTTGCAAGAGTATACATAGACTGAGGGATTATATACAGTGTCTGATGCTATAAAATCACCTCTTTAAAGCAAAAAACTGTCATATGAGTTCATAGTCTCCCAGAAGAAATATGTATACATTTCAAACCTTAATTCAAATAATTTTCATCTGTTATAAGGGAAATCATCATAGAAATGTTTGAATAATGTGACGGGTAAAAATATATAAGCAGCCGGACAGCAAATGTTGATCAACAATTGATACGTACATGTGGATTAATGACAAAAGAAACTTGTGGACAATTAACAAAGTATCATCCCAAATTTTTATCACCCGAAGTCTCATAAAAGCTGTGAATGAATATATCAAAAACGACAATAGATGAACATCACACAAAACTGACAGTAATATAAAGTATAAGTGGCAAGAAATGCCAAGCTGTTGAGGTAGATCAGACACATGTGTAGAATTCATTTAGTTGTGAGATTTCTAAACCTACATTATTGACAGATTAAAAAATATTGAATTTACGATTTACTTAAAAGTTAATCCATAAAAATAAAATTTTGGGACTACAAGGTGAACAACATGTTATGCAACACAAACTACATATAATAAAAGTAAATTGGAAAAAGAAACTGCATATAATGAAAACCCATTTTCAACTGAGCTACATTTTGTAGTGAAAAGGTTCCAAAACATAAATATTGCCATTTATAAGTGTATCGTATAGGACTATGTATTCTAGACAAAATATACTTTCAAAATTTATTACGTCCGAATGGCTTTTCTGCCTTAATTGTCATATAATAGCTTGTTTACATTCAGGAATTCTAAATATTTAACGATGACTAAAGCATGTTATGCTCAATGTTACACTTCAACTACAAAATGTAACTGTACCAGCTTTCTATTTTATTCGAGTCTCACAATTTGAAATTCTGTTCGAGTCTCATAATTAGCTGTTTTACATCATTATGTTGTTAATTTCAATAAGCCTTTTATAGGACAATATTCTAGAATCAGCTTCTGTCTTTAAAATCCTGAAGACACAAAATTTGTCAATAAACTCACAGTTTTAAGTTGTGCTAAATGTCGATCCATTAATGTATTTTGAATTTTCTGTCAACCTTTTGCACTTAGTTCAAATATATGTGCAGGATGATTTCGAGGTCAAACAAATTCGATCGCAAACATTTCAAAATATTTTTTGTTTACAGTCATCGAACTTTTAGCAGGCATGAAGATTAAAAGACATGTAGACTATTAAAAAAACCAGAATCTCCACGGAAGTGAAATTATTACGACAGGAAACTTTTCTTTGGATTCAATTAAGTCCTGCTGTCAGTCTTTTAAGGTTTCTTAAATAGATGTTATAAAGTGCGTGATTAAAATATATTAAATGTAGTATTGTAGGATTTCTATTTGCATTTGATACAAAAACAATGTCCCTGGAGATTTATCTGCTCTATCATAATGGGATTTTTGTATATAAATCCTGCTTAATGATTCCTATTCGTTTACTTACAACTGCTTTAACGACGTAAGACAAGCGTAATCTGTTTGAGTTTTACCAGAAAGGAGACGGTATTGAAGGAAGTGTGTAGGGTCATAAATCATTATTTGCTTGATAGACCACTTACGAGCGTGCTTTATCATGTAAAGAAGGGAGACAAATATAGTCTTAATGGTAACTGACTGGTAACATCAAGTAATGGCGAAAGTATTTCACCAAAAGATTATGCCCGAGTATGTATTCTATTGATTATTCTCGATACAGAAAACTGTATTAAGCAGTTAAAAATAAACTGTGTATGTATGTGGCCATGTATGCAAGTTTCATTGTTTTATTTGTATAGATTAAAGATATCTGAATTAAGAGATTGTTTTTGTCTAGATCGTCCATGCAGTGTATAACAAGCAGATGAAATGACCACCAGGACGTAAAATTATTGTAACGCTGACTGAATAAATGATGAAGTTAACCATGTGCTAAATAAAAGTAGGGAACTCACCTTACGGAACACTGAATCAGATGTTGATAGAGAAGCTTAAGACAACAAGTACATTTAAAGAGAGACATATATGTGCCAAAAAAAAAATGGAACAAATAGTTGCCAGTACTAATTTGCCAATTCGGAATTAACAAATCTGAATTTCACTGGTAAGATATATTGAGAGAAAAAACTTTCTACATCAGCGAGGTGCCCCCGCAAACAAAGTTTTTTTTAAATGCTGATGGGTAGTGCCACTGAAGGTCATATTCTATTTTAAAAACTTTTGTCACAGCTGAAAAACTAGTAACCCAAACTTCAGTAAAATGCCAGATGAACGTAGGAATAACTGAAAGAGAAACAGTTCTATTTGAAAAGTAATCACAGTTAGCATCCTGAAAATAAAGGCAACAATAGAATACCGGTGTTCAAAAGTCATACCTCGATAGAGAGTAAACAAATCCGGATGACAAACTAAAACCGAGGAAAAAAACATCAAATATAAGTGGAAAACAAAGGACCAACAGGAACACTTAAGAGCCTAGAAAGGTTGACAAATAATTTCAATTATTCTTTTATTTTAAGTACTTACAGAATCTCTGTTCGTCAATTTGTCACTTACTACTTAATACACAAATATAAACATATGCCCTCAGAATGATACCAATTTGAGGTAAACACGGTCACGATGGCCCTTCACCTTTAACATGTTTCCCATTTGAGGTTAGCCGGAAGTCAAATTGACAATTCGACTTTCAACAAGAAATCTTACTACGTCTTTAACTATGCCGTCTTTTCTATCAAGTTTCATTGGAAATGATATACAGGAATGAAAAGTTCAAGTACACTTGGTGGGTTTTTTTTTTGCAAATATTAGAGTAAAGGTTTGCTGTGGGTTTTTTTTTATTAGTAACATGCCTTTAGTTTCTTACAATTTAAGCTAAGGCTGAAAATGTTTAATACACCAGGGGGATATAATAACAGCTATACAGCTATCAAACTTTATTTTTATTGGTACATAAAAATACCCTAGTTGTGTCTTTAAAAAGACGAAAAATCTTTTGAATACAAAGTAGGGGTGCTCTTTTCAATTTTGAAAAACATATGAAATGTATATGCGTAGAAGAGGTCAAAATATAAGTCTGTAAAAGATATGCAAGACCAATTACTGCTGATTTTATTTCTTGGCAACGTTCTAAATATTTCTAAATCATCAACTTGTTTTAGATTATGATCACATACTTTGGGGTTTAAAACATTTTGTCGATTTTTAACATGATACCCAAGTATAGATGATTAGAGGTGTACAAACTTAAAAGTGTTGATGAATGTTGCAAATTCTGAGTTTTTATTTAAACAAAAAAGAATAAGAAGGACATGCTTAGACAAAACCTAAATTGAACCAAATGTGGCGTAATCAATTCCATCTAAGATTTGATGGTCAGTTCTTAATCAGTTTAATTACCTTTCATCTTGTTTAATGTGACACTTTATACGATACATTAGTTGCACAGTTGAACTGCAATAGCATTTACAAGTTTATCCAAATAATCCAAGACCATTAATCAATGCCTTACATAAATTAAGAACATGTTTATAGCTCGATCTTGTGAGAAACTTTATGTATTGGTCAGAGATATGAGAGTAGTAGCTTGAAGTACCAAGTTGTATGAACGAACGTTAATTGGAAATTATGATTAAGAATATTTATTATACATGTACTGTTATATAAAGATTATATATATATATATATGATTAAACATGTGAACATTAAATGGACTTCGTTATATAGACAGTACTAAGTGAGCTTACGGAGAAACTTTACAATAACTAGTTCCCTATGTTAACGGTCAACATGGATTACGATCCCGGATACGTAGATCCGAAATAATGACATAGTTCTAAGACACACACAAGAAAGCCCCGTTATACATGTCTTAACCTATGGAATATTTTGAGAAGGTCTGCATGGTAATTTATTTTTGTTCAAGATATTATTACATGCAAAATGTATAAACTTTTAAGGCTTGTTATCACCTCAGGCTTAAAAAATCGGTCAATCGTAACTCGCGTGCTCGTCGAAGAGCATAACGAAATCAGTGATCTATATTTAATAAGATTGGTCCTATTACAGTTACGGATTGTTTTCCTTCGTAGTTTTTTCACAAACAATGAATAACATCATTAATATTTAGACCGTTGACTTTTATACAGTGCCTAACTTGTTTTCATTTCTTTATTAGACTAATGAATTGCCCATGTTTTCTTTCAATAATTCAAAAAAAGTGGCATATTGCACAAAATTAATTTCAATCACTTGGAAATCGTGTGTGGCTGTAAAATTTCCTTATGAATTATAAATAAAATATAGAATATCATTCACCGTGGGTAAAATTAAGTTATCATTGATTTTAAATCAAAATAAATAATAAATAGATCATTCACATTTCTTTAATACTAGGGAGATGTAAAGCTTAAAATATTTATGAACGCATATTTATTGTTGAAGCTTGTATGTTGACCTTTTTACCTTGGTTTTTGTTTTGTTTATTTGGTTTTTTTTCATATGGCATGTGCAGTCTTCATTGACGTCACTGTACAATTAATTTATACATGCTTTAGGAATGTATTGTTTATTTAAACAAGCATTGATATTTTGAACATTTTACCCTAGATGCCCTTTTGCTAAGTGTCTTTTGTTTGTTTGTAAAATAAGATGTGTTAAGCAACATTCTTACGTTAAAAATACATTCTCACAAGTGCAAATTAACAATTTTTTCAATTATGTATCTTTTGAGCAAAGAATCCTTTTGGGTATCAATGTTTGCTCGAGCATACATATGAATGATAAAGCATCACAGTTGGCTACATTTAGAAATTTTGTATCTAAACGCCAAAAAATCAAGGTAAAAGAGGATTATTTATGACTGTTTTCGTAAAATATTCCGAAGTTGCAGGTCTGGGCTATGTATAAGGTTTAATAATTTGATTACTTTACTCGTCAGAAATCCAAGTACAGGTATGTTACTGAGAAGTTTATCAAACTTTCAACAGCATTTGAAAAAAAAATATTGTGTCTAGACCAAACATTGTGCGATATCTTCCTTAACTATAAGAGTACGGTCAAATTATAACAGGTTCTTATTATACTTTTTATATTAAATTACAAACACTAAAACATTGTATCATTTGGATATATATGAAAAATATTTATGCCAGTTATGAAAAAGGAACAAAAGGCTTGACATTTCACATTTCCGCTTAAGAGAACATGGTTCATCTATGAATCAAAATCGGGCTTTGAACAAACTTGCAGTATCAGAGCCAATCGTGCGAGGGCTTTATAGCCAATTAAGATCGTTAAAAAACATATATAAGTAGGTAACAGAGAGAACACTGTGAGTTTGGTACTTTGTGTTGTTTTTCTTTTCTTTTTGTAAATGTTTGGTTCTTGAAACTTAAAACTCGACAAATTTGTCTTTGTAAGTGAAACAGTTAGGAGTGGGCGCAGGATATTTCAACTAAAAAATTGTAACTTTTAGAGGTCAATTTAGTGCAGACACATTAACCGATTGAAGTGCTCAATTAATTCTAACACCAGTATTTTCTATAGCCCATTTTAGTGAAATCTTGTTTGACCATGATACATGTAAATCAGATCACAGTAATGTATGTTAGCTAAAAGTTTAGGATGTTTGCATTTACAATTTGGTGAAAAATGGAAATGATTGCGTTATTATCATACTATATACATTTGTTATTATTCTATGTATTAATTTTTGTCGCTAAAATAGGTTTTACTTTTGCGCTAAAGCATCAATGTTTTTGTCGCTAAATTGTTCAATCTATGCGCTAAAATATCCTCTCTTCCTTTTCTCTTATTTTATTTATCAATATTTGTATAATTAAATGCTTAACTGTAAGATAAACCTTGAAAAGTGTCGAAATTCTTTATAAAATTATACACTTTTATAAAACGTGCCAGTCTTTAATTTTTACAGGACAGGTTGCAGCTGTTAAAAACAATAATCATCTGATACAATACTATAAAAAAAAATGTATCTATACATTTTGATAGTTGTATCTTATAAATCTATGTTAAAAATACCAGCAACCACGTATAAGAAAATATTGATAAATGAAGCCTTCGTGTGTGCAACAAACAAAGTATATCAACGAAACTTAAAACACATACGATGTATAATACAGGTTAGAATATATACAAATTCAAAGAAAAGATCTCCTTTATAATTATTTGGCGTCAGAGCAGGATGAATTGTTTAGATGACTTTCTCTTTCTGTTTACCACATGTGCATATTCAATAAAAATATATTAAGTACATTCTTCTCAGTAGATTATTGCATCAACTTCAAAGCAGTTTGCTGAAACGTAAACAAAGGCTGAAAATGTGATAGCTGGCTGATCATTTCTTAAACATCCAAGTATTATTGTAGTTGTATGCATCGCATTGATAATGTACGTTTTATGTTAAGGACGCTATAATAAAAGGGTGATTCTTAAGCAAAGGTATAGATTCTTAGCAAAAGTAGCATCCATAAAACAATAAGAAAATAAGAACACCATTAGTGCTCAATTATATTTTGGTATTGAGAATTTTTATAACTTGAAATCGTATTCTTCAAAAAATAAAATAAATCAAACATCGTGCTTTTCAAAAATATAACTCATTTCCTTTACTTTATTCAGCATTTATAAAAGCATGTCCATGTTAGTTAATAGCTGGCAGTAATACATTTATATGTTTTTCTAAAAATTATCGCATACATACAACTTGACGCATCTGTAAATAGTATCATGAATAGTAGATAGCACTTAAAACTACGTTGGAAACATTTATAACGGCAACAGTTTTCCCGTAAATGTTTTAAATGTCTATTGGAGTTTGTTGTTTGTATGTTTCTTATAATAATAATATTTCTTTTTATTGAATAGTTTCAAACCGATACTAGATGATAATCGGTGTTATATGAGCTAGAGTGGGGTGCTCATTTTCGCCGGGGACACAATTTCGCCGTTTAAGGATTTTGAGGTGTAAAAACTTCAAAGGATGGCTGAAATGGAAGAAATGTACCCGTAAATTATATTTTTATAACAAATATAATATTTTTTTAAACTGAGACAAAATTGCGGCTCCTACCGAAAATGACCGAAAAACGGACAACGATTTTCGGACAATTTCCTGATTAAAAAACTTAACATTAAAAAAATTGTTAAAAGCTGCGGTTATTTGGTTTGAAATAGATATGTAAAAACGGCGAATATGTGTCCCCCATTGACAAAACATCCGGAAATTTCAAACACCCTTTAATCTAACTTTTCAGATGATTTTCTTAAAACAAACCGGTTTTCAAGCTTAAGTATATTTTGCATTTGAAGTTATCTTCATATAGAAATATCAGTATACTTCAAAAACATTTAGACCTGAACATAAACTGTAGAAAACATGGAAAGATGTGTCGAAAATGAGCACCCCACTCTAGCATTTTAAGTTCTAAATAATAGTGTTTTTATTAAATATGATAAGCAAATTGATAAATACAAACAAAGGCAACACTATAAGCACTAGATATATGCACCAATTCCCAATTGTATACTTAAAGGGGTTACAGTCTGTTGGTCCATGGAAGTAATATTTTAAAATTCAATATTACTTCCATGGTTGGTCCATTACAATAGCTCATTTTAATGTTCCTTTAATTGATATCTCCGAGTGATGCCATAAAATTTTGTCAGAGAATGCTAAAAACTAGTAGAATATAAATAATATCAAACTAACCGTGATAACAGATTTCTTATGAGAAACTTAAACTGAATTCAATATAAATTGGCACAGACATTTAACATTCACAGAATACATATAGCTTCCGATGGCAAATGGGGCTAACTACATTTTATATTATTAACTGGCCGACTGAAACATATAGCGACTCGTAGTGTACAATGAGGATTTTTACGACTCAAGTGTCAAACCTTAAAATAACTACAATGTCTTCTGAAGTACATTTATATTGTTAATAGTAACACTTTTATAATTAATTCCTTGTTTTTAAAATTAAAATTGAGAATGGAAATGCGGAATGCATCAAAAATACAACAACCTGACCATAGAACAGACAACAGCAGAAGGTCACCAAACAGGTCTTCAATGCAGCGAAAAATTCCCGCACCCGGAGGCGTCCTTCAGCTGGCCCCTAAACACATGTGTATACTAGTTCAGTGATAATGAACGCCATGCATATTTTGATAATTGATAAATTAGCAATTTTGAATTTTACCAAATCACCATTAGTCGAACTGCTGACTGGAGCCTTGAGTGCCAACCAAGACATGAATGAACTCCTTGAACGTATTTGAAACTGTTATAAAACTTCATCAATCTTTTAGCGCTTGATTAAAGGGGCATTTGTTGCCAAATTTATCATTATCAAGTTGACTTAAACTCTTCGATTTGTTTTATAACGTAAAACATATATAACAGAATTTTCTAGTTTCGATAAGAGAAAAACAATGCACACAGTGGTAATAAGGTTTAGAATTTCGAGTGTTTGAGGACTAGAAACTAATCGATCATCGAAATGACCTCCGAAAATGGTTTTATTGTCTGATAAAAGCATAAATAAAAAAAGACAGACAAACACGTGCTATATTATCAAGACGATTTTTTTTATCAGTTTATCAAATGATTCTCTTTTAAATTGTTTGTCATGTAGGGGTCTTTTATTTCTGACAATACGGTATGGGTATTCCTCAATGATGTAGGCCATACGGGAATCTGTTATAGTTGCTTCTGTCTACGTCATTTGAATTTTGGTAAATAGTTTTCTCATTGTCAATTTATTTTATAGGTTAACTGGTATCAGTGGTCATACATTATCATTGTACGATAAACTAGGTTTACTGGCATATAAAAACAACCATTGTCATTGTACGGTACACATGAATTACTAAAATCTACGGGCAAATATTTTCATTGTACGATAAGCTAGGATAGCTGGCAGCAATGGACAAACATTGTTATTGTACGATAAACTATATTACTGACATTATTATTGTACGATAAACTAGGATTACTGACATTATTATTGTACGATAAACTAGGATTACTGACACAAAAATGGACAAACATTGTCGTCGTATGAAATTTTATTGTACGATAACCTAGGATTACTGTCACATTACTGGACACACTTTGTTATTGTACGATAAACCAAGATTATTGACATCAATGGACAACCAATGTTATTGTACGATAAACTGAGATAACTGACAACAACTGGCAAACTAAGATTACTGACATCAATGAATAAACATTATTATTGTACGATCAACTAAGATAACTGACATTAGTATTGTACGATCAACTAAGATTACATTAGTATTGTACGATAAACTCGGATTACTGGTATCAATAGAACAACAATGTTATTGTACGATAAGCTAAATTTACTGACATCGATTGACAAACATTGTCACTGTACGATACACTAGGATAACTGATATCTATGGATACACATTGTTATCGTACGAAAAACTACGATTACTGACATCAATGGATAAACATTGTTATTGTACGATAAACCAGAATTATTTACATCAATGGATAAACATTGTTATTGTACGATACACTAGGATTACTGACACACCAATGGACAAACATTGTCGTCTTACGATAAACTAGAATAACTGACATCAATGGATAAACATTAATATTGTACGATAAACTAGGATTACTGACATTAATGGATAACCATTGTTATTGTACGATAAACTAGGATTACTGACATCAATGGATAAACATTATTATTGTACGATAAACTAAGATTACTGACAACAACTGGCAAAACGAAATTTGTCTGTGTACGATAAACTCGGATTACTGGTATTAATGGACAAATATTGTCATTGTAAGTGTAAAACCACCATTGATTTTTCCCTATTAGTCTTTGTTAAATTTGCACTTTTCAAAATATTTTGCAGAATTTATCTTTGTTGCAAATTAAGAAATACTTGGCATGAGTAAAGTTTTATCCTTTCCAGTACTTAAGGAAAAAATTTCACATAACATTGCATTGCATACAAGAAAATATCCAACACTGGAAGTTAACCAATCAAATGTTCACCTTTTTTTACCTGTTTGCAAGCTTTAGTAATCATATAACCTCAAGTTTCAAAAATATTCTATAGAAACACCAAATAAAAAAATAATGGTGCTTAGAAACAACTAAGATGTATGTTTATGACCCAGAAGTTTTTTACTGCAATGAAATTTAAGATTAATTTCCTACAACTTTAAAATTCAAGGAAATATTTTTTTCGACTATTTTTCGAATGTATCCGGATGTGATATACTATTATTTGGTGGTATTACACCTGTACGATAAGCTAGGATTATTGAAATAAATGGACAAACACTGTCGTCGTACGATAAACAAGGATTACTGACAACAAATGTCAATGGACAAACATTATCGTCGTACGATAAAGTAGGATTACTTACATCAATGGACAAACATAACTACTAGATCCAAATCAGTTCATAAAGGTTGAGCGATAAGGTCTGACTATGGATGTATTCGATATAACTCATATTTAATGAGTTAGACACATGATTCATAACTAAAACTTATTTGTTTCTAAATTTTATGACTTTTTTCAAATACATATTTTTCAGATATTTATGCCTAATGTAGAGTGAATGAATTGAACAATTTAATACTGGACTATTTGCTCGAGTGTAGATACACTACTTTAATGCTACGTTTCATTATATTCATTAAAACAAAAATAATTCATATTCGCATTACATGTATGCAATATAAACAACCCTCACATGTCAATATTAACTATAGGAATTGAGTTCAAGTCTCAGATAAAATGATTGTAAATTGCTCGATGTGTACGGTATAAAAGTAAATTTAACTTACTTCATAAACATTACAACTCCAACTTTAGACATGTCTTCTTGGATAATTTTCCATGAATCCAACACCAGTTGTTTTTGTCGATCTGTAAATTCCGGAAAGGGTTCGGAATGACACCTTCCATTGCTTGGCGAATCGTTTTGTTCATTGTTTTGTTTCAAATAATTTTTGGTCCGCTTTGTTGGAGTAACGTCGATTCCTTTGCGGAGAGCATCTTTCCTTCGTTTCGTATTAATACATCCCATGATACGGAAAAGTTGTATTTTATGTTTTACTATAGTTCAGTTGTTTGTAAAAAATCTCAACCGTTGTAAATAATATGTAAGAGCTTCATTTGAATTCCTTATCGAAGACAAGACATTCCTAAATGAATAAACTCTGATTTTAAAATCATTACAACGTTTGCGGTAATCATATCCCACAATTTTCTCTATTGAATCTACTCGAGAATGAATTATAACGGAATATTATCCAATAGGAACAGTCAGAACGCCGAATGATATTTGTCGATAAACAAAATCACATAGATTACACAAGCTTATTGAACCTTTGATTTGAAGTAAAGATTCTCAATATTAACCCCAGCAATGATCGAAATCATTCAAAAACTGCCAAACAATTAATTCGCTTTATTATAGGGATGTTACTTAATAACTTGTGGTTATGATTGACAGATCAACAGCGAACTCTGTATCAAATTGTTTATATATACAATTTCTGAAATAAGTTAATGTAGGAAAATAAATATATTGGTTTGATCTGGCTGCTGAAAAGATAAATATGATTTTTTCCACAGGACGCAAGAAAGTGTATGTTAATATATGTACTTGTTATAAATAATTAAATAAGTAAGTTACCTCATTTAATGAAGTTATAAACCATGCAAATGATACTCATAACAGAAAAGATTGACAGTTATAATAACTAAAATAAATAGGAAATGGATTCGTACTTTTAGATGTTACGTAATATCTATCGATACGTAATATGTAGCGTATAAAATAAGTCAATATACGAGTTATCGTTGTCTAAATCATGAAAAAGCTAATGTAGCATTTCTTTTATAGTTATTATGATCAACCCCAACAAGGAAGTAATGTACAAGATTTATGAGATACGAGGGCTTTTCTTTCAGATATTATCATTCTGTATCGTGTTAACGTGTTTTTTATGCCGAGATAGAGATGTACGTTGGGTAAAGCATCTGTATTTTCAAAACAGTTTTCCCAGATGACAATTTTTGTTCTAGTTTTTGTTTCATCTTCTGTAAACTTTAGATAAGATGTTTACATCAAAGTTAGCTTTGTATTTATCAGTGTGGTAAGGTAAAAGAGGCATGAATGATTAGAAAGCAATTGGCATATAACTTTTCTTCTCTGTTGGTAGTCTTGTTGTTCAGTACATAGTATAATTACCATTCATCCATTCTAATTTATTTGGCTTTCATAGTAAAACATCCCTAGAGGCAAACGATACGCGTGCCTTAGCAAACTCTCGGCAAAAAAAGTTTGCTTGTTTTTTTGTGGTAAGTGTATGATATATCGTAATATGGAAATATTGTTTTAAGTATGAAGTTGTTTAACCAAAGGTGTGGTGGGAGTTTTATAACCATGTGTGCGCTCGCACTTTTTATTTAATCAGAGAATGCAATTAATATTTACAAGGAAATTGGACCTTTAATGTGATATTTGTCACAGCATGTACATTCATAATTTGATTTATTGATTGATCGTTGCTTACTTACCGCCCAGGTGCAAAGCAATTTAAGCATGTATATTCACGAGAAAAAAATAACAATCAGTACACTATATAGTCTCTGAAAGGTGGAAGGACAGTGTTTGGAGAGATAGAACCTTAAGATGAAAAATCTTCGACTAAACAAGGTTAGTCTCAAAAGCGTCATTACTGTTCGATATCATATGCAAAACAAATCTAAGCAATATCTTGCAAAATCACAAAACAGCACACGAAACAAAGGAGTAGGTTCAGTAAGACCCCTTTTTGGCCCCAAAATATAGCAGTTTTACAAAATTGTGAAAATGTAATCTTTTAGCTATTTATTAGAAAGTATAATGCTTCTGCTACATAAATATGGGCTGTTTTTGACAATACAGTGCTTATATATCGGGTACTAGAATCATTAAGTCATGCTAAATTACTGACATCTTCACAATCTTAGCATTTTAGTTAAATTTTAGACGGTTGTCGTGGTTGCATTCGTGTTCATTCATAATATTGAAAGGTAAGTTGTATTTGATTATAATACATAACATATATTAAGTTTGAGGATGAACACGGATGCGGCCACTTTCATTTTTGACAAAAACCATCTGAAAAGTGACGTTTTTTTGCATATTTGATAGATTTTTCATATTTAAGCTTGAATCGGAGCGTTTTTTATGACTAAATTAGTTAAAATCTTTCACATAAACTAATCGAATCAATTGAAATAAATACTTAAGTGTTCAAAAAGTGTTCAAAATCTTTCGTTAGATGAACCTGAAATTTGAGGCCGAAATCGGCCCTTACCGGACCTACTCCTTTGGCAAAAGATGAAAAAAAATAATAAGAACAAATACAATAGGTCTTTTCATGGAATAGTGGAAAGACTAAAAATGTCAATATGGTATTGTAAACTACAATGATTTATCATATGACTACCAAGACACTTGTTCTTGACAATAATTTATTACATTTTGTATATGTGTATTTAGCTTTGTGTATGTGTATTTAGCTTTGTATATGTGTATTTAGCAATGCATATGTGTGTTTAGCTTTATATATGTGT
Organism: Mytilus edulis; assembly: GCF_963676685.1. NCBI lineage: Eukaryota > Metazoa > Mollusca > Bivalvia > Mytilida > Mytilidae > Mytilus > Mytilus edulis. The sequence continues at coordinate 69,278,158 of NC_092346.1, read as the reverse complement.
ATTTAGCAGATGAATATTTCGAACGTCTTCGGCAACAAAACAGGTAAAAAAAGATGGAATAATATAAATGTATCTTTGCATTATTCCTATGTGCACAAGAGGGACATTCAAACTCATCAGCCGAAAACGAACCTACAACGCCATTGCTAAAAAAGACAAAGACAAACAGACAAACGATAGTACACAAAAAACTGCATAGGAAACAAATACTGAGCAACACGACCCCAAGTGAAAATGGGGGTGATCGCAGATGCTCTAGAAAGGTAAGCTGATCCTGCTCAACATGTTGCACCCGTCGTGTTACTCAAGTTTGTACAAACCCAGTTATAAGTCTTATTCGGTAGGTCACATTCTTGAAAACGAGACAGGATTGTAGACATTTAGGACATATCCGCTATCATCTATGGGACAAATATTTCATAATGGTCAACCGAGTTTTGACAGCATTTGTAATACTTACGAAAGGATGATTTCAATTTCATCACTGGGAACTCTTGGTTTAATAGCTAACTTGTGATCAGATAACCTCTATCAAGGAATTCGGAATATTGCTACATAGAAACGGAAAGTTCACAATTTGGAGGCTGAAATAATCTCTTTTGTCGTAAAATTTTGTTTTCAATCTACCCTCGCTGTTCATTTCTAGATGTAAGTTAAGATTTGAGGCAGACTTAAGTGAATCTGTTGTATTCTTTATCTCAAGTTTGATTGCCTAGATGCTTTCAACATAATTCACCGAATTCATTTATGTAGTAAGAGAACATCATCTATATAGGGGAAGGAAAAGTGAAAGGTTACTGCTAACTTTTTTTTATTCTTCCTCAGAAGTTCCTGTATGAAGTTAGACTCATAGTGATACGAATAAAGGAACAAGTCGGCAGGAAGACAGCAAAAGTGGTCAAATAGCAATGTCAATTGTTTGTTGAAAAACACGTCATCCAAACATAACAGTTATGTTGAAAATCAAGAAGTCAAGCATCTTGATGATATCAGTTTCAGAGAATTTTTTGTTTAATCAGAGTGAGTTTTTACAAATAGTAAATATCCCACTTTAAGACAAGATACTGTATCTACGATCATCATTCTGTTTTATGAAACATGTAGAATAGGTAGTTTAACAATAACTTTGAAGCCCGGCTTTAATTGCTGATAAAATTGATTCTGATGAATAAGTAGGAGGGGGGGGGAGCACTTGGAAAACCTAGCAATATACCGTTGTTTGTAAGTACACTGATGCATGTTAGATATCCAATACAATAATGGAATATCCAGTCTTTCATTTTTGGTTAGAATTCAAAAGGAACATAAAACAGACCTTGCTTATCCAGGGTTTCCTCTTTAGTAATTGTTGTGAGGTTAAAGCAATGTACAATTTGACATTCTATTGTCCTCATGCATTAATAAAAAATGACTAGGAACGCGTTTTGAATTTAGAAAGTTCTATAAAGGACCCAAATGTAATCGTCTCCAGCTCACCATTAATCGAGAAATAAAGTATTGAGAGAACTGGATTGCGAGCAGTATGGTAGCGGCTACATACGGCTACGTAGATTTATGACTATTGCACGTGTAGCTAGCCTAGCTGCTTCATAGATATTGATAGCTGCTAGGCTAACTACTCGTTCAGTAGACAAAAATCTACGTAACACTACGTAGCCGCTACGATATTGAACGCAATACTGTTAGAGGTAGCTAAGTCAAAAAGAGCAAAGAAACAAAAAACCGCTTTAATTATCCATGATGATTAGAAGGATGATGATCTAAATAGCTTATAGAGAACGAAATTGAATGACGATTACGTCAACAAATAGATAACTTCAATACGTCATTCAATATCATTCTCTATCAGCTGTTGTGATCACCATTTTAATCATCCTGGATAATTACATCCTTTTTTTACATTGTCCTCTTTGCTTTTGTCGACTAAGCTGCCTCTAATAGTTTTCTTAAGTCTTAAGCTTTCTATTAGTTTTCTTCCTGCATTGTGAAAATTTCACTTTGCCAATAAATCGCAGGTGCATTTTATATAAGAATTGTAATCAGGCAACAAATATAATTTCAAAAAACTTTTCAATTATACTTCACTAATGATACATAGTAAGGTATAAAATTCCACAGATATGAATGCTTTAAACAGTCGAAAATCAGGATAAAGGAGCAGAGTCAAATATATTAATTAGACGAGTCGTCTAATTTAAATTCATTGTTGTTTCGAGTTCTTTATAGAATTTAAAAAAAAATATTACTAGTTAAAAAAAAATATCGAACTCTAAAGAATATTCAACTGACAAAATCAAACGTTTGAACTATATCAACCAGCGACATGAATGCAAAACAACTGTCATATTGCTGACATGGGACATGAATGCAAAACAACTATCATACTGCTGACATGGGACATGAATGAAAAACAACTGTCATATTGCTGACATGGGACAGGAATTTTCAAGCGAAAAAAAAGGGTCAAAACCTGGTTTTGTAGCTAGCTTAACCCCCCACTTCAGTGCTGTGTATAGTTCCATGTTATTGTCAAAATTTGGTAAGCAACCCAAACATACATATTTGGTTATAGTGGCAAAAATATGGATCCAGCACCAAATAGTTATCAAAGATACCAGGCTTATGATTTGATACGCCAGACGCGCATTTCGTCTACATAAGACTTATCAGTGACGCTCAGATCAAAAGTGTTATAAAGCCAAACAAGTACAAAGTTGAAGAGCATTGAGGACCCAAAATTCCCCAAAAATGTCCCAAATACGGATATCGACCAAAGGTACCAGGCATATAAATTAAGTATGTAATAAAATTATGAATGGAAATTTGGAATATGTCAAATAGACAACAACCCTACCAAAGGGCAGACAACAGCCGAGGACCATCAACGGGGAATCCCGCACCCGGAGGTGGTCTTCAGCTGGTCCCTAAATAAAATTGTGTACTAGTTCAGTGACAATAGACGTCGCACTAAATTCCAAAAACGTCTAAACGAACTAACAATAAAAAAATATACAAAACTAACAAAGGCCAGAGGCTCCTGACTGACTTTGGACAGTCGCAAAAATGCGGCGTGGTTAAACATGCATCACAAATATACAATGCTGACTGAAATATTCAAAGAAACATACAAATAAATCTGACAAAGGCGCCAACAACAAAATTATTGTAGTTGATAGTTAAACTGACAAAGACGTCAATACAAATATGTTTGTATTTGATAGTCAAACCTGTTTTAAGAGACCATTCAAGGGAAACCAAAATGTGGTCTCTTAAGACGGGTGGTCTTTCGATACAGGTTGAATTTATATGAAATGTACTACAGAGGTATCTAAATTGATGGTCTCTTAACACAGGTGTTTGCTTAATATAGGTGGTCTTTTAAGCAGGTTTGACTGTATATACAGTTTATTAAAAGTACTAGTATAAACTTTCCGATAAAGTACGCATCAAAGATCAAACAAAATGAAAATATCACACCTGCACCAGAAATGTCCAGAGCTGGATGTACAAATACTGAGTCACGTCAAAATCACACTAGTTGTGAGGGAACTGTTACAATTCGGACAACCCATTTCGATGCTGTATATTAATTCTTAATAGATATTGATATTCCTCTTTCCAGAAAAAAAAATCGAATAATAATCTTAGATAAAAATAAATACCTCAATTAACACATATCACATGCACGGGAAATCACGCATCTAGGCTAAAACAACGATACAAGTCTTCACGAAGTTCAATTATAATTAACGTTGTTTCTAAATTCAAAACTAAATGAGAACTCGTAGAAAAAGGTTATAGTTCCCTACATTTTTTTCTACGTTACAAGTCGACTTTTAAAAATAATTACTACAAATGTATTATAGGAAAATGTGCAACCTTTGATCGAGCAACACTGATTACTTACTCATGCACTACATGCTTTCGTTAAATAAAGCGCTGTTCGGTCACATCGGCGTGGGTTATATTTTGACATTAAGTTTTTCTATAAATCTATATAAATGCTGCCGTATTTAAAAGATGGATGATTTAAAACTATAAGAATAAATCTTATCATTTTCTGACAGATCGTTTGATAGGTTTTTTCTCATTATTTTAAAGGCAATAAATCTTCACTAACAGGTAGAATTTGCCAAGAATAAAACAAACGAATTATCGGTTGAAATTTTTCATGCTCGCAGATATTGTTAAAATACGAGAAACCGAACGAAAATAGAAATCATTATTTTCTTATCTTTTATTGCCTTGAAGTCACGCCTGATAAGTCTGAGAAAAGGCGCTTCGAAATTTCAGTTAAATGCATTTTTAACATTAATTTGCCAACAGTAAATTGATAAAGGAGAGCAGGCTATCATGGAGATAAACCATGTATAAGATTAATTTTCAAAAACACTTACAGCTCATAAGTAAAAACAATAAGCATCAATCTGTTTTATTTACATATTTGCAATATCTGGCTGAAGCTCAAAGTTAAACCTTATTTCTTATACTCCCAAACAATATGTGTCAGAAATTGGTACAGTATACTGTATTTTCCATTTTGGTCAAGCATAAGATATATCTTCATTAAATTTCCTTTGTTTGTATTTAATGTTACATTATAATGGGTTACATTTTTTCACATATAGCTGTTAATATTGATTTGGACATCAGCTGTACTATTATTGGAACATTTAAATCAAGCCAAACGATATAAAAGTGTACGTATAATAGTTTCAAATTCTGTATGAATTATTGAATGAAACTGTATAAATTATTAAATAAAAGTGGTCCAGAACAGATTCACTTTAATGGAATTTTAGGATATCAAACGAAGTGCCGGGTTGAGTTTTCTTGTACGTTTGTGATTTTAACTAGTACGTAAACTCTCAAACACCCCTCTTGTCGAGTAGACTTACAAAAAATAATTATAAGGATATCAATTCATAACATGAATACGATGTCAGAAAATTGCAGTCTTACAATATTAACATATAGTATCCCCTTGTATCCATATAATACCTACTTTATTTATTTACATCCGGGAAATGACAGTGAGGGACAGTTGGAATTGATTTTAGTTTTTCAATTGTGAACTTTACATTTATATGAAGAAAACATTCAAGCAGTGCCTGTTAAGGAGTTTATAACCCCAGTTGATAAAATTTTCCAGAGTTGCTTGCATTTCCTATCATGAATTCCTTAATAGAGGATTACTACTTAGAATAAAGATATCAGAATCAAAGTTTTAGTTTACGACATCAAGAGTCGATTGATCATTATATAATATCTGTTTCACAGATGACAACTGATATTTTCCAATTATCATAACCATAATTCCGTCTTCTCTTCCTGGAATATGACCTACCAAATGAGACTTTCACAGGGTAAGTACTGAATGAGCAACCCAACGAGTGCCACGCGACTGGCAGGTAAAGAAAGCTTCAAGAGCACATGATATCACCTCTGTTTAAGGTTGAGTTCCAATCCTTGGGGTTTCTATTTATGTTTTGTGTGCTGTAATTTGTCTTTTGTTCATTTTCGTTTGTTTTTTTGCCATGGTATTGTTAGTTTTCTTTTTTACTTGTGAGTTTGAATATCACACTGCTATCTTTCGCCTCTGTTTTTTAAGGAGTTGTCCTATAACACTATGAGAGGGACAGTATTAAATTACGGGAAAACATATCGAACGAGTGCATAACCCTAAGCGCTTATCTTATGATTCGACCAGTGTATTCAAGACAAAGAAATTCCCTTGATAAGACGAGTTAACAAAATTTAAAAAAAAATAATTTTAAGCTCGATCTTATGCATGGAAGGACCTACATATAACGTTTTCATCGTCTAATAGGCAATGTATGGATATAATGAAACAAATTAGTTCTACCTACTAGTTAGCTCATTAGCTTAAAGCAATGAACATACATCAAGATGAAGTTTTGTCATTACTGGAAACAAAGAGCACGATATTGTTAGGAACTGTTCTTAGTGATCTTTTTTCAAGTTATGTTATGAAAGTCAAGTTGTATGCACTGTGTTAACTTTTAAATAGATGAATAAATTTGTAGGAAATATAATTTTCCCGACATTGTACTTGTATTAAGCAATGACACTATCTTAATGGGTTGTGCTACTTTTGTATCTATGGTCTGTCCCTTGAGAAATACCATAAGCAAGGGCAACAATGTACTGCTTGATTACTTGATTAGGGCTTCATGTTCAATTTCATAGTACAATATGGGCGACGCAAAACAAATTGTCATGTAATAAAAGACATTTGTTTAGTTCTGTTTTATTTGCGCAATATTCATTATTCATTTTTTGATTGTGTGACCGAAATTTTGGTAAAGATATTTTTTACTTAAGGTGGTACCTAACACTATAGGGAGATAACTCTGTAAAATCAGTTAAACGTTTTAACTACGTTGTGTTGTTAAGGAAATATTAAGCTTCTCAATGATCAAAATTGATCTTTGTCAAACTGCTATATAACCAGTGTAATGTTTCTGATAAAATGATTTGTTAAATTTTTTGAAATTTTTATATTTGTGTCATAGGGTCAAAGAATATACTTTATCAAAATTTTATGAAAATTAAACGAGCCAAATTAATTTTAGTGAAAGTGTTGGGTACCACCTTAAATTGAGTTTAAACTTCAAGTTATTGACCAATTTACTACATATGTATACAGTTTAGACACTGGGGTAACATGACATCACGAACATCATTTTGTCTTGTAATTGGTTAATTTTCAATTTAAGAAATACATCTATCAATCGTTCATAATTTTTCGTTAGTTTAAGTGGTAAAACTGAAGGAAGCGTATGTACATTTCCAAATAAATCTGCTAACTATTAAAAGAAGTAGATATCATTTTATAGTCAGCTTGTTTATCGTATTATCTTCATAATATATTTCTCTCCAAAATATGCTCAAATTGAATTTGTTTGGTCGGCATATATATTATCAACAACATACATTTTCTATTGAAAAGTAAGTCTACTTAAATCGTCTTTATTCCATGTAATATCACAATCAGAGAAATATCTAAAGGCAACATCAGTCAGTATATATCTGATTTTCCGTTTATTCTTTAAAGGTTAAAAAATGTACGATAGCAAATGTTACTGTCGAAAGATGCATTTTTTAAATGTATTATCGGAAAAAATAAAACTGCATTATGCAAATATTTTTGAAGAATTTGGTTGGAATCTGTTTTTTTTTTCTTTCAACAACCGACCGTTGGGAAGGATTCTATATCATTTTTAATTATTTCTCCTTTCCAATTTTATTAAATCGTACAACTTACGATAGACTGCAAGGCATAACAATTATTAAAACTGAGAAATAGGTCAATATTATATCAAACTGTTCGTTAAAAAACGAAAGAGAGTGATACTTTATTGTTTCTCAGTAAACGATAGCTGAATAGGGACGCTTTCAATGCTCAAAGGTATTGTTCATCATCAATATTAATTTACTTTATAAATGTAGCTGTAATTTTATTTATGCGAAGTACTTTATCTCTTTAAAGCTATAGTTGGTTAGGTCCTGACATGAATTTTTATAAAACGAATCCGATTTCTATATTGTAGAAAATGTGTTTTATATTGTTCGTGAAAAACTCATACCACATCATCCTATATCAATAAACGAACTTTATATTCTTATTTTTTTCTGTGCATATTTTAAAAAGATTTCATTTTCATTTTTATTTAGTTTTCAACATTTAAAAAAGAGGCAAATATACCAAAGGGACAATTAAATTGATAAGTTGAAGAAACTGATCATTGCAAAAGGAAATACGACAAAAAGAAAAACAACAGTCAGCAAAACGCTATATAGAAAACTAAAGATTGAGCAACAATAACCCTACAAAAAACAGAGGTGATCTCAGGTGCTACGGAAGGGTTAGCAGATTTTCTTAATTAATGACATGCACCTATCGAATTGCTGGTGGCAAGTAAATTCACTTTTAGTCGCATTTAGTGTTTTTTCTCGTTTTTTTGTTGTTTTTTTTTATTCAGTTAGTATTGTAAATAGTTGCACAGATTCATTCAATATATTAATAAACTATTATATCTTAAATTATTGGAAATGTTTTTCAACAAATGACCCTATTGTAAATACTTGCAACCTGTATCATCTAAAAAGTAAGCCAACAAATTCTGATTCAATATCATGCACAGACAATGAATATTCGATACTGAAATACACGGGATAGATTTATCTTTAAGAAAATTTTATGAGCCTGTATTATGCATAGGTGATTATCCTATAGGAATTTGTTATTCATTTTTATCAATATGATCGTTGGGTATGTGGAAAATATTTGAGTTCTACAGGACATTACAACAAATAGATACATAAACTATATGATATAAGATATAAACGTATGGTCAACACCATATATTTGCATACAGTTCCGTTTTGTTTTTGCTAGTTATGCAGAAATGTGACCATATTTAAGTAAGCTAGCTTAAAGACGCGTTATGTTATGGCAGTTTCGTCTCCATACTTAATTAAAATTAGAATATGTGGTATGATTGCCAATGAGACAACTTTTCACAAGAGACCAAATGACATATAAATAAACAACTATAGGTCACCTTAAGGCCAACAGCATTGAGCAAAACCTACACCGCATATTCAGCCATAAAAGGCTGCGATATGATATTTTGTAATATTGTTTTGCAGCACGTATCAGAGTTTTAATCTTATAGATTACAGTCACACTAGCTTCAATTCTATAAATTACACATTTATCTGTTATATTTCAATACGAAAATAAGGCGTTAATCTTCGATATCAAATAAATTAGTTTTTTTCTATAAAGGGTACAAATGTGTCTCCGTCTGGAAAATATCTCAAACCTTTACCACTAATATACTTTTAAAACCTAAAAGTATAAATTAGTGAGAAAAGTAATGAGATATTTTTCAGATGAAAATTCAGACAACAATGATTCTCTTTTTAAGGTTATCAAATAAAAAGACAACACATAGTTGGCGACGGCTACAAAATTTTAAGATGAAAATGTGCGTCCCTCCAATGAGTTTCTAACGGAAAACAAAATATCTTAGGTACATATGCAGATGCTGGTTGCTCACAAGATTATCTCTAAATACTGACAAGTAGAACAGTTTGATTGACAAATCGTTGTTTGTTTGACGTCATTTAACAAATATTTCATCTGTCTTTATGACGGAAAAAAAAATAAATAGATTAGATAGTTGCCAAATTTGTTAACAGGAAATAAGATCCACTAAACATTACAAACAGAATGATATTCATAAGTGCAACTCATGAATCGAAAACGAACTGGCAGTGCCATTGCATAAAACGAAAACCCACCCCAAGATAATCAACATTCTACAAATAACACCCCAAATAAAACTGTTATCTGAGCAAAACGAACCCACCAAAATCGGAGTGATTTCAGGTGCTCCGAAAGGGAACGAAGATCCTGCTCTACCCGTGGCATCCTTCGTGTTGTTCATGAAAGTAGACATTTGGTGATAAACCTTATTCGGTGGGAAACATTTGAGAAAACAAGCCCACTGGGGTTGTGATAATGTCTACTGTGTCATCTGAAACATTTATTCCATTATGGTCAACACATTTGTGAACTGGTTCTTAACAATATATAAAACATTGAGAAAACAAGCCCACTGGGATTGTGATAATGTCAACTGTGTCATCTGAAACATTTATTCCATTATGGACAACACATTTGTGAACTGGTGTTGACATGAATATCAATTATATGGTCATTTTTATAAATTTTCTGTTTACAAAACTTTGAATTTTTCGAAATACTAAGGATTTTCTTACCCCAGGAGTAGATTACCTTAGCCATATTTGGCACAACTTTTTGGAATTTTGGATCCTCAGTGCTCTTCAACTTTGTATTTATTTGGCTTTTTAACTGTTTTGATCTGAGCGTCACTGATGAGTCTTATGTAGACGAAACGCGCGTATGGCGTATAAAATTATAATCCTGGTACTTTTGATAACTATCTTAACAATAAATAAAGGATCACAACTTCACTACTTAGTATTCTTGGTGTATTAGCTTCCTTGTAAACACCAATCAGCTATCAAGGAAATCATTATAGTAAATGAAAGATTTAAAAGATCGTAGCAAGCTAGAGATACATAGTCCATATGTAGGCGCTTCTGGAATGATGCTGAATAGAAATGATCAGTTTACACTTGGAAAGCTGAAATGATCTCTTCTGGATATCTAGTACAGTGAATGACGATGTAGTTCTTCATCTTTGGTTGGAATTTCAAGGGAACATATGACAAACCTATGATAATTCATGTTTTTGTTTTTGGTGAGTGACATGGGGTATAAATCGAGTTTTCACAGCTTACACAAAAAATAAAACAATCAATACACGGAACTGTCTTCTAACTACAAATATTCCAAATGGCTAGGAAACTAACAAACATTCCAGGACATATGGAAAAAAAGACGGTAGATCAAGAATAATATAGCTGTTCCTTCACATCAATTTTTATTTGCAGTCAATATCGGTGATGTTTTCAAATGCTGACAGGAAAGCCACACCTTCAGATTGTGCAATTTTACAACACATAGGTTCCGCACATTGCTAAATTGTTTAGATTAAACTCATTAACATCAGCATAAATATGGTACAAACTAATGATAATTATATGTCGATGCACTAAATTTAAAAAAGGATACCACCTGGAGTCATGTCCTCTAATAACAACATATATATACAAATTAGTCATCAGATTATTTCAAAAGCTTAATTTAACGTCAACGAGATAAAACTTTCAATAGCAACAGAACTGTAGCATTTGCATACAATGTAGACATCGTCTACTTGATACTTTATTTAAGACGTTTCTTATCAAGATTGCCTTGAAAATTAAAAAAACATATTCGCAAATTAGTCTACACGACAGGAAAAATAATTCTGAGAGTATTGGAATACAAAACCCCGACCGGCAGGAATATTGAACAAGCATATACTGAAATTGGAAAAAGTACCTAATTGAGGAGGCTAGGGGAGAATTGTTATCTGAATGGAAAATAGTAAAATCACAAAATTACCGAACTCTGAAGAAAATTCAAAACGGAAAGTTCCTAATCAAATGCTAAAAATCAAAAGCTCAATTGCATCCAACGAATGAATAACAACTGTCATATCCCTAACTTGGTGCAGGCGTTTTGCTATGTAAAAAATGGTGGGTTAAACCTGGTTTTATAGCTAGCTAAACCTCTTACTTTTATGAAATGTCTTTTTTTATATGACGTGGTTGGAATTTTTATCTTATCAGAATCGAACCGCAAGACATATTTAAGTTATGTGATTTTTTTGAAACTGCAACTCCACCTAATGCTTTAGGAATAATGTTGTTTTTCTCCTCTTGAAACACTGATATTATTTCTACAATTTTCTATGTCGAAAACATTTTTTTTAAAAAGAACAGTACTCAAAATTAAATTGTTGCTTGTTCTTGTGATATATATTAACTTAAAAGGATATGATAAATATCTATTCATATACTACAGGCTTTACAAAGAAGTGCGGAAAACTAATATTTGCAATCAATGTTTCTATATCCACGTATAAGGGCCAAATATAAAATAAAAGCCTCGTCCAGAACGAAAATCAGAGTGGATCTATAACTTCGTATGGTATAAATGTATACGAAACATCTAATCATTGCCGAAAACTGTCTAAAAAATAAATTCTATCTCATAAGACCTCAACTTATTCGAAAATCCATCAACAAGAAAATTGAATTTTGTGAGGATAAGAAGAGAGATATCAGTGGTATCTAAGATCAAGTCATCTCTTTAAAAATATGCATGTTCTGGTTGACCGTTAAAAAATATCTGTGTCACTGATCGCTCTGTTTTTGTTTCGTCATATTCATTCATCGGTTCATCTATTATTAAATTTACCAGATTTGAACATCGGTAAACTAATGTTGACTATGTTTCCAACCATCGAGTCGGCACCTCTGATGATATTCAGGTTTGTTTCGAGGATCCTATCATCCAGGTACCTAAGCATCATGTTCAATTGTAGAAAAAGAAGCAATACATGATTCAGTTGAAGAACATTAATGAAAGCGCTGGGTTTTTTTTATTGTTTTTTGCTGTACATTTACTGGATTTGTGTCATGAAATGATTCTCCATATCCTTTTTTCTACAATATACTCGATGACAACTTACCAACAATAAAAGGTTTAATCTGATGTCGTCAATGACCCAACAACACCGAATGAAATAGGTAACCCTACGATAATCTAAAAAGGTGTAATGAAAACGACCTTCGCCGTCTTCCGATTCCTTTATGTTCTACGAACATAAAGTTTGTCTATTTAGGTAATAGAACTGTACAACTTGCGACATTTTGTTCATTTCTAAACGTAATCGTCATAAAAGTAAAACCAAAGTACACTTTTTACTATACCTCTTTTCAAAAGAAATTGGCCACCATCTATTACAAACACGTAGTCATGATGATATAATTTTTACTACTGTTTATATTTTGTACGATATTGAATGTACCTTTAGAAGACTCATCTATGTCGGTGATACATGACAAACACAAAAGAAATAATTAATACAGGTTTAAAGTTAATGACCTTCATAATATAAAGCCAGGATTATAAAGAAAATATGTTATTAAAAAAAGACCCACATAGAGAATACAATATGGCTAACAAAGAGAAGAATTCAGGACTGTAATTATTGAAACAGCGATTCCTTACGGATGCTACGGATGCTACTACAAAATTGGTGTTGGTGATTTCTTCAGTCCCTAGTTTATTGATATGAAAAAATCATAATTATCTAACATCGTTGAACAACGCAAAAGGAGTCACGGACATTGAAAGTATACACCACCTGCAGTTCCCATCGTGCCTAAGGATGATTTAGTCTTAACTTTTGGGAACTCATTATATTAGAACTAAACTGGTTTTATATCATTATCAATGATAGTATTCTACTTCTAAAAGCCCAAAACACTTCCATTATCAATTCAAAGTCTCAGTAGTACATATTGGTTGCAGTAAATATGGACAATGAAATACACAGGCTATTCACTGAAAACTACTTTCAAAATTGAGTAAAAAAAAAGTTTATTTAATGTAGTATACATAATAAATAATAAAGGGTTCTATTCTATCAATATAATCGAAGTTTTCAAAAGAAAACAAGGCTGACTATTGCAAAGAGAAAACTGCACCTGTCATAAGTTACACCAAACCTATTAAATACACGATTTTCATTCACAAGATGGTATTAGAGACCTTTACCCTCACGTAACGTTAATGTTATTGAGGTTGAATACATCGTCTTTTCAAAAAGAACTTTTCTTCATAAATGGGAGTCGACGATATATATTGCTTGATTTAGATAAAAGCCGGAGGCGTCCTTCAGCTGGCCTCTAAACAAATATATACACTAGTTCAGTGATAATGAACGCCATACTAAACTCAAAATTGTACACAAGAAACTAAAATTAAAAATAACAAAAGGCTCCTGACTTGGGACAGGCGCAAAAATGCGGCGGGGTTAAACATGTTTATGAGATCTCAACCCTCCCCTATACATCTAGACAATGCAGAAAGGTAAACGTATAACAATACGCACATTAAAATTCAGTTCAAGAGAAGTCCGAGTCTGATGTCAGAAGATGTAACTAAAGAAAATAAACAAAATGACAATAATACATAAATAATATCAGACTACTAGCAGTTAACTGACATGCCAGCTCCAGACTTCAATTAAACTGATTGAAAGATTATGTCTTCATCATATGAATATCAGGCACAATCCTTCCCGTGAGGGGTTTAGTATCATACCATCATAACGTATATTAGAAGAACATAACCCGTGTCATGCCAACAACTGGTTTTTAAATAAATGTGTTTAGTTCCGATTCAAAGACCCTATAAGTGAATCAATATTAACGCCAAAATATGCAATCTTTAATGACCTGACAACAGTATCGTAACTATATCCATTCTTAATAAGTCTATTTAAAGGTTTTGTTAGCTTCTGAGGTGAATACTGACATTTTTGTGCTTTATAAAGAATATTTCCATAAAATATCGGATGTGAAATACCTGAACGTATAAGAAGTCTGCATGTTGAGCTATATTTACGAATGGTGTCCTTATACCGATGATAAAATTTAGTAAATGTTTTGACTAGTATGTGATATCGAAAACCCTGGTGTAATAATTTTTCAGTAACACATATATTTCTCTCGTTAAAATCTAAAACATTTTTACATACACGAGTGAGTCGTACAGGTTGAGATATATAAACACCGTAAGATGGTGACAAGAGAACGTCACCATCTAAAAATGGATAATTAAATTTTAGTATTTCCGTAAATGATATAGATATCAAGTTCGAGGACAGGGCAGTGGTCATTGTTTGTATTAGCTTTATTTAAAGTAAGTTCAACAGGATAATTTTTTTAGTATACATACTGAAGTCGTCTCAAACATAGTTCAAACGAAATCTTCTCATATTCAAAAAGATACAAAAAACTTGGAAAGTTCTTTACTTTTAATTTTAGATATATTGATGATGTCCAGTCTCTCAAAAGCCAATATTTTAGATAGCCTTTGAATCTAACATATCCCTTTAAAATTTAGATAAGGGATACTACGGAATCTAGGAAAGTCTAATTTTATATTTTGATGTTGACAGATATGGATGCCTTCAAACTAAAATCTATAGCTATAACACGACGATTTCCACTTTCCAATTGTCTACTTTCCATTTCTCGGCTGTAACATAACCCTTCCTTCATCGTTTGTCGTTTACATTTCAATTGATACATTGTTCTTGTGCATGTTCAAACTATATGGAATTCATAAGCAAAAATAATGTGTTTCTTAAACATATACTGCTCTAACAGAGATATGAGGTACGATAAAATTGTATATTAACTTACTAGCAATATGCTTTCGCAGTCTTTTAACTTTAGATTCTAAAAGATTTCTTCAATCTGTAAAATTTACTGATCATGACCGCTTCCCTATTGTGAAATTTGCCAAACGGTGATGTATGCAAGCAGAAAACTCTTGCCTGGTCGACGCACCAAGTTTCGTTTATTTTTGAATGTTTTTGCCACATCCCGTAATTATATGTGTTACCTTAACTTGTCTTCATTATCGATTAATGAAATTTTAAAATAGAAACTATTGCCTTTAATTATGACACACTTGACTGTGACTCATCACTAAATATTAACTAGTCATGAGCATCACGACGGGTGCCATTTCAATAACCTGTGTTTTTTTCAAAGGGGGATAATGGTATACCGCTATCTTGGATTCCAAAATATCAGTATATAATGGGTAACATCTTTGCTTAAACTGCAGTTATGAGACAGAATGGAAAGTTATGAGTGATATTGTTTATTTAGATAAAGAAATTAAGTAAAATGTTGCTTTATGCAGATTGATTCTACAAATACCAAATATTTGTTTTTGTTAGATTTTCAATATAGCCATATAAGAGGAGATAACTCCTACAGTGAAACATTTATAAAGGTATGTCAATAAAATGTTCTATGTAGAAACAAAACCATTTCAGTAACACAAGTTTTACTTAAAATCTAAAAGTATATAAAATAAATATTAAACCTATATTTGATTTGGGCGTCAGACAGTTTTAATCTTGGTGTTCATGATATACTTATGTGTACGTCAAACGAACGTTTGTCTACAAAAGACTCATTAGTGACGCTTCAAATAAAGAGGTCAAATAAAGTAAGAATTGTTTTTGTCTATGATAAATTTTTCACGTAATGCAAATCATAAACATATCTAATCGACAAAAACATTATAATTGTATATTGTAAAAGCTGTAGAAGTTTCTCGAAGAATATTTTTCGTTTGATGTGTTTGAACTTTTGATTGTGCCATTTGCCTAGGGACCTTTCGTTTACAATTTTCCTATGACTTCGGTATTATTGTTATTTTACTGATTTCATCATATATGATCGTTCAAGAAATCTAGAACTGTCTGTTTGTGTATAATCCATCAAAAATACTTAGATTAAAAAAAAAATTCTTCTGAAGAGTCTGGAATCATTCTTTTTTATTGTTTTCCTATTGTGTCTGTATCCTTATCAAGTGAATCCTAACATGCATCATAACCGAATTTAAATCATAAACAGATTACTGTATCACTAATGGAACAGAAACTGCTCATCCTGCAGAGCACTACAGTTCATTGTCTTAATAGTAGCATATCGTCACTCAATCTGTTCAAATATTACAGTTATCAGCGCTTCAATGTTTACATAAAACATCATTAATGAATTAATTGTTATGAATTTCTAATGATAAAAATACGCATCCAAGGTGACAAATTTTGTATTCTTGGTAAGAGTTTCCCCCATCTATGACATTCAAATTGGTTCATATGGGTTAGCTAATTTGCAAATATGGGTAGTTAATTAATTTGGAAATATTATATGGTCAAAAAAGAATAATTTTCAAATCATGTTTGTATTTTGCATGTTATATACCTGGATTTTTCCGAATATTTCCTTTATTCGCTCTACATCGTTCTCCTCTTTTCCTTTTTTTTTTTTTTATCTTTTAAGATATTCGACGCCCCTGCAAACAAATAATAAAAACAAAAAATGATGGTATGGTAAAAAATTGTGTTCCTGGACTTTTGGATTTTTTTAAAAACTTGCATTACCTTTAAGTTCCTGTTCCGCTTTATACGGTAGATATTGTCCTTCCACTTTCATATTCAGTTTCATTGTTAAGGTTCCCGATTTTTAACAAGAAAATGCAGTTGCATGGTCTATTTTACCCAATTATGAGCCTGGCCTTTTGGAAATCTGTTACAAAATGTAAACCAGTTATCAACTGAAAACAATATAGGCACTGCTGGTGGACGTTTCGTCCCCGAGGGTATCACCAGCCCAGTAGTCAGCACTTCATATAAATTATGTGGTCATTTTTATAAATTTGCTGTTTACTAAACTTTAAATTTTTCGAAAAAATAAGGATTTTCTTTTCCCAGGAAAAGATTACCTAAGCAATATTTGGCACAACGTTTTGGAATTTTGGATCCTCAATGCTCTTCAACTTTGTACTTGTTTGGCTTTATAACAATTTTGATGAGTCACTGATGAGTCTTCTTTAGACGAAACGCGCGTCTGGCGTACTAAATTATAATCCTGGTACTTTTGATAACTATATTAACATGAAGAATAAAATCATTACTTCAGAATAGATAGACCCTTTATAATAAATCGATGCAATAACTGTAGACATGCGACGCAGAAATTGCGTATCTATTAGTGTGGACTTCCAATTCCTGTAAACTTTCTGAGAATAATATAGCATGTGTACTTATTTTATAACAAATATGATTTCTGTGCATAGATAAAGAACTACTTTTTGATTAATGACACATTATAATGATATCTGAAATAATCAAATAACTGACAGTGCCACATACCTTTCCAACTTTCAAAACTCCTCTCCTACGATAAAAATAAACTGATGTAAAAACAAAGACAAAGAAAAAACAATAATGACACGCGTTCTAGATAGAAACTGCTACAAAAAGATTACTACAGTAAATACCATTGTTCGTATTTTGTATTTTAAAAGTATACTATCAGATTTCCCTATTGTGATGAAAATGCTATAAACGAAAATAGACAGGAAAATAGACAGGAGATATTTATTAAGGTCTTTCCCCTACGAAAGGAAAGACCTTTTTGTTTTTCTAATGTTTTTTTTTCTTTTTCTCTTTTTTCTTCCAACATTTTTTTGACATGCCCGCCTCTTGTTTCTTTTGAAGTTATGAAAACCAAATATGGACCATCGATAGACCTCATCATAAAGTATTACCAGATGACATTGTTAAGGATTTCATCATCCCCTTAAGAAGTTATCTCCCTTTTATTGATTTTTTTCAAAATAGCCCCCCCCCCCCCTCGTTGTTTTTAAAGATATCATGACCTTTTTAGGACCATATGTAGATCTCATCATGATGTATTACCGTATGAGGCTGAATAGTATTTCATCATCCCTTATGAGAGTTATATCCCCTTAAGCAATTTCTTTCCTTTGCATTTTTCTCAAAAAGTATTAGAGATAGAATCAATTTGAAAACAGCAACATGTACAGGAACAGATGGCAATGTTAATGAACATATACAATCTTTTGTTCTTAACCCTTATAAGGAGTTTTTCCCCAAGAAAAATTGTACACAATTTAAAAAAAAATTGTATTTCCAGAACCGGAAGTCGTAGAGACGTGTGACCTTCACCAATAATCTTTAATTCATGTGACCTTTAATAAGCACCCAAGGTCAAAGGTCACAGAGTGCAAAATAAAATTACGCTGCAATTTCAAGCTTACATATTAGGAAAACGATAAGATTTTGCTGCATACATACAGCGTATAATTTGTTCCTCTCGACGAGCTCTACATTTTATATAATAAGCCCATAAAGGTCCGACCGTCTGTTCAAAAGTTACAACGGGATGATTCTTAAAAGTATGGTATTTTGTGTATATCTTTGAAAAGTTAACAGATATCAACCTACTATAAACTGCAAAGATGATCAGTAATTCAAGACCGTCAATTTGAGGTCAATGTCAGGTCATGATGAAATTTCACCTTGACCTTCACATTATACTATGACCTTGACCTTGTGATATTTGAAAGGTCAAGTGGTTCTGAGGTAAATGGTGATAGTCCCATGTCTCTACGACTTCCGGTTCCCAAGTTTGGTATTGCATCATATATTTGATGATTAATTGTGACCTTGGTGAACTTTGAAATTGTTCCAATTTTCTATAATGTTGTCCTTCAACTGTAGATCATTTACCATTGAACAGATTTGAGATATCTATTGTAGTTTAAGAGATAATGCAGTTTGAAATTTTGCGAGCGACGGCATGTATTTCTGAATCAACAACAGGTTACCACTTTAAATGTTTAAGAAATTGAAGAGGTTAACATAGTTATATGTTTGACCAAATACCAAAAACATTCCATGGAAAAAAACACCAAAAAATCAATTTGAAATTTTCATGTTTTGCATTCAAGTTTCAGAAGGTATGCTTGTCGTATATCAAACGAAAGGTCGTACAAAGTACATTACGAAAACATCACTTTTACAGGAAAGACCTTTCAATTGTTTTACAAACAAATGAGACGCTAGTTTTATTTTATTTTCTTAATGAACACCGCAAAATATCATGTTCATTTCAAGAGGACAAATATTCTTGAATGATAATAACACCAATAAATCAGAAACAGCTGTATATCACAAATTAAACTGAAACAAATTGATAGCTGATCGTTTGCTTTAAAGATGAATAAAACTATTTTGCGACAAGTAATTACAAAACAAAAATTGCCTGAAACTGTACCTTTTAATGTACATAAAGCCAACAATTTGTTAATATTCAACTCAGATATTGTATGTTATTTCGATTTATAAAAAAAAGATCAATTAAATGTATTTTTGTGGATTATCTCAAACTTTGATTTCAGTTGGAGAAGGAATAATTCATTTCAAATTGTTAGTTTTTCAAATTGAACAATTTTTCTTAAGTGTTTTGTTAATTAGATTTTCTATTGACTAGAGTTTTATGTCTTCCCAAAAGAGATATTAAGGCAGACTTGATGACGGTTGAAATTATATGGTTTCCATTAAGTCTTTTTATAATATCCCTTTGTTAGAACTTTGTTTCTATATGCTTATAGACTTTTGTACATTTCCTAGATCATATAGATTTTGAAACTTACATTTCCACTAGCTTTTATCGTATGCATCTTGAAGTTTTACTTATTAGTTTGATAAATACCGGGTTTCCTGTTATCAAATAAACATAACTTTTCTTTTAACAATATGAATGCAAAAATAATTTTGAAAATTCTTGTTTGACTCAAGATGTCTATACATACTAGCAGGCCTTAAGTTTCAACAAACAAGAAATACGAAAGCAACAAATCAGAATGTTATTCTTAACTGAAATTATCAAGTCTATGATAGTAATGGTAAATAAGACACAAGATAAATAGTCCATATCTTTAATGGTCATTGTTCTGAAATTTCTTGTCAGTGTTTTCAGTAACTAAAGCTGTAGACCATTAAGCTATATATCGGCTTATATTAGCATACTAAGTGCAATGTATTATTTGAAGTACTAACATGTGTATAGCATGAACTGTTTTGACAGAATCTGTCATTACATATACCCGTATACGTGAAAGCAAAAACAAAATGCCGTTAAAAAAATTCAGACTAGCATGCGAATATTATGATTTAAATCATTTACGTTTTGATTATACTTTAAATGATTAAGTTTAACAGTAATGATCTATAGCAAAATGTGATTTTATTTTTTTTAAATATATGGTGATAGGATGATATTTTTCATTGTTATTGGTGGTCAATCAGCATATACAATTACACTACTAAAAGAATGAAATGGAATATTGCAATACATCGGAATTGCTTCTCCAAACAAAAAGCAAAATGTATGTGGTAGATTTTAATCATCATGATATCATTATGTCCGCAATAAGAAAAAATTAAAAAAATTAAAAAAAATTGAGAAATCTCTCATCATTAATGATTTTTTCTGTTAATCCCCTCCCCCTGAACTGCAAAATATCTGTTAAATTGGAACATCAGATTATTACATATGCCTATGCTTTAGTATCAATGATCAAACATAATTTTAAACTCTTTAAGTACAAAGTTTGTCTTGTTATATGTGGATTTAAGATATTTGCTTGTTATACTGTTCACAAACTTTTGCTTGCATTCAATCTATTACTCTTTAGTTATTTTTTACTCAATCAATATTTTGTTTTGCACTGATCAAAAAGAGATCCTAAACTTTCCGAAAGCAGACTAAATACATCTTACATGACAACAAGTTAAGTGTCTGACTATCCTGCAATTCAAACTCATAGGTTCACATCGAAATGGCCTTTTAAGTTCAAAATCTATATCTTCTGTGATGTACTATTATATACTAGGTTTGATGCGCTATTTTCTACATAAGGAAATGCCTGTACCAAGATAGGAATATGGCAGTTGTTATCCTTTCGTTTGATGTGTTTAAGCTTTTTGTTTTGTCGTTTGATTACGGACTTTCCGTTTTAAGTTTCCTCGGAGTTCGGTACTTTTGTTATTTTAATTTATATTACATCACAACATTCTTTTAGAGAAACAAATTATTTGACCATGACCTTCAAAACTTCGTGAACTTACTCTCCATTATGTATGTGGTAAATGGGATCAGGTGTGCTTCCCCAAACCAGCTACAGGGTCCAATTGTTGTTATTAGCCAATGAAAACCGTGTTCCTTTTTTTCGAAAATGTTTTCCATTCTGTCCTGATTGTCTATGAATGTTTATACGAAAAGCTAGAATGCATAATCTTCTTCTTTGGAAATCAGACCTGTAGTGATAACCAAAGATCCTGTTATTTACTGGATTTATTGTTTAGAAACCGTATTTAATCAAGTACCATCAAATTTATCAAAACAAATGGAACCTTCGGTATTTCTTTGTTAATTCATTATGTAATCATCAACATTGGGTTTTGTCCATATTACTTATGTATTTTACATTAACAGACGAAAATTTTTAAACGAAATATCAACTAAATCAGCGATTACCGACTTATATCTCAGTCAGTTAAACAGACAGAAAATATTAACCGAAATATAAATTTAATTCGCGACTCCTATCTCAGTAAAGGATATGATTAAATCCGAATTTGTTGTTTAATAATCGTGTTTGTATATAAATGACGAAAAGAGTTAGTGAATAAAACGGAAGCAATATAAATGTTTACACTACGAATTAAACGAAACCACTAAACTGAAAGAAATATTAGAAATTCAGAAGGCAGAATAAAACATTAAACATTATTAAGAAAACTTGGAATACTTATAACATCAGTTTTAGTAATATGTATGTCAATGCAGTTGATATTGTTAGGTATTTTTGGGGTTAATCAATTATCCTTCTTTTGGCTATGGACAGGAATATGATAATTGGAACATAATTACATTATTAATTTTTATTATTGATTAATATTCAGCCAAATCTTTAATTTTCTGGATTTTTTGTTTTGTATATTTAGTTAAAGTAACCAGGAATTAAATTCACAAAATACTGAATGAGCGAAACGTTTCTTGTAATTTGTATAATGAAATAAACTACTCCATTAGAAGAAAAAACAAATGTTGATGCAATGTAGATACATTATAGTGCATACAATCAACGATATTTGACTTTATAGAAATAAAGACCTCTGAAAAATACCCAATCACTTGCTAAATCCCATGAAATTTCAACAACGATATTTAATCTCGTTTCTCTTTAGTATTAAGTGCTTTTCTGTGATATTACAGATAGCTCTTAATGATGAAAGTTTGTTCATTATCAAAGATAATTCGTGTTAATTGTACCCGAAGGATTGGTAAAACTATCAATATAGTAATGATTTATGGTATATCTTTAGCTCAATTTTGCATTTTTATAGTCATGAAATTCACATTATTCTCTCTGAGGGCAAGGTGGTTTAAATGATTATGCCTCGTGCGACACGAACATATGAAGTGTAAGTCCAACTACATTTGAAGGCTATCGCCAACATTAAGCATTGCTATCAGACGTCAGAAATAATCCCAGTAGTATAAATTTTACAAATTTCGTTTAAATTATGCCATAACAGTACTGCAACACACGTAAAAAACAAACCCTTGACCATACAACCTTAAGAAGACATCATATTGATGCAAGTGACATTGGATGACCAGTAATTTGGTAAGCGTGTGCAAAAATTCAAGCCCTTTAATAAAATGGGCTATGGCCTGTTTCGGGTGTATGTATTTCAAAAGCAGGTCATTTTTTGAAAGATTTTGAAACTCATAAATTGGCATAAATGTTTCTTCTTTCGTTCTATGTGCTTGGTCCTATTAAGTTACTGTAGCTGCTGTGATCCCATGTAATTGTCTCTACTGCTGAAGATGGTATTTGGCCATATAATATATATTTAATAACATATTGTGTGTATACGTTACGAGACAGCACCGGATCAATACAAACCAGTATTGTAGAGGTCAACAAACCTGTCTTCAAATTACAGAAAAATGTGTATACCATTATGCCCAACTCTATGAAGAACAAATACAATATATGACTATTTTCAAAGTTGTCACTTAGCCCTTTTTTATATATGATCAGTAAAACAACAAAAGAAGCACAGAAGAACGTACATAATCATCAGTTCTATATAACGGTTGTATATATCAGTATAACAAACAAGTAAAAAATAATGAATAATAATATTTCAAAGAGTACTCGTTATAACTTTTACAAAGTTTAAAATACTTATATTATCTGACAATAAAGAATCGTGCTATTCAACAATAAATCATTGAAAGATGAATTTCCGGATTTTAGTAACAACGTGAATAATGAAGAAAAATACGATCTTGTGAAATGCCCAAGTGAAGAATATCAATACAGGAAAACAACAGTTTTGTCGTGTTTCAGACTGTAAATAATCAAACTGATATATTGTTTTTTATTATTGCAGAGGCAATGTTTTTATAAAAGCCCAATTTGAGTCTACTTTATGAATATGAGAAAAATGTTATATATTTCGAGTTTTGGTTTATCTTGGTTTGTCTAGTTGATTACTACATGTATATATATATTTTGTTTTATTAACCACCTCTTATTTTTAGTTTGCCAAACTCTGTTTCTTATGTGGAATTCGTTTTGTAATTGTGTAATATGTCTGTTGAAAGTTTGTATACACGCACGATTATCCAGAGTTTATATTTGTGAGCACTTCCTCTATATTATATATCTTATATGAATATTAAAAATAGGAAAATTAAACAGTCTTTATATTTAATAACTTCAGGATTTAGATGAAACAATGTACAAGAGACACTTTTTCCAGGTTCACTATATTGATGATATTATGTTACACGAGTCAAAAATGAAATGGATTATACGATCCAAGCAAGACCAGTCATATGCTCGAAAGTGGTCAATAAACAATGAACATAATCCCATTACACTGCATAAAACATTATTGAATGACCATGGAAACAGATGAAAACAATAAAGCGAGACCGAGTTGCTTTTTTTCTCACTTAAACTGGATATTTGCCAGAAGCAGTATATAAATTTCAGAGGACAACATATGACATTTCGCTTTTTATGGTCTTCTATAGCAATTAATAGACGACATATATAATTCTTTGTAGTCATACATTAACAATGAAGTCAACTATCTGCACTGATGTTTCCTATACTTTATGTAATAAAGCAAAGGTCTTTTTAAAACAAATTATATAGCATTACATAACTTTACGATAACTATGAAGTATTCCCGATTTGAGGTATGAGTGTAAGTCACTGTTAACATTTTATAATTAAGGTCTCATGACCTTAATGTTCCTGATGAAAGATTAAACATTATATTCCAATGTTAACATTTGTACCAGTTTACGAAATGCTTTGAAAAAATAAACAAACACAAACACATACTATGATTGGTATGAAAAAAAAATCCTAATAGATACAAGGATTGAAATTTTTACACAGAAGTTCTGACTACTGTGTTGGTGATACCCTCGGGGAATAAAAACTCGACTCAGGGGTTGCAAAAAACTCTTCATAGATACCAGGAATGATTTTTTTTATTTGCGACGGACTCGCGTTTCGTCTTCAAAAGACTCATCAGTGGCGCTCGAATAAAAGAAATTTAAAAATTAAGTACGAAGTTGTGAAGTTGTGAAGAGCAATGAGGACCAAACATTCCTAAATGTTTTGCCAATTACAGCTAAGGTAATCTATAACTGAGGTAAAAAAAAAAACTTATTATTTTTAAAATGTAGTGTTTTGTAAACAGTTAATTCATAATTATGACCATATCAATGATAACTAATGTCAACACAGAAGTTATGACTGATGTGCTGGTGATACACTCGGGAAGTAAAAACTCCACCAGCAGTCGCTTCGACCTAGTGGTTGGAAAATAACTCATTATAGATACCAGGAATGTGATTTTGTATTTGCGCCAGACGCGCGTTCCGTTTAACAAAGACTCATCAGTGACACTCGATAAAATGATTAAAAAGGCCAAATATAAAGTGCAGTTGAAGAGCAATGAAGACCAAAAATCCAAAACATTTTGCCAAATACAGCTTAGGTAGTCTGAGGTAGAAAAGCCTAAGTATTTCAAAACTGTTCAGTTTTATTAACAGGTTACTATAAAAAGGGTAATATATAAATGCTGGTATAAAGTTTTTGAATGGGATCACAATTAAACAGTTGCATGAATAATGTTGTATTAACTGATTCACGTGTGGCATATCTTTTTCAGCCGTAACAAAGGCCAGAAGATGACGAGTAAAGGAAAATAGCGTAAATACGAACTCCAGAGAAAAAAAAACAGAATGTCTTTTAACAAATGGCAAAATCAAAAGTTAAAACACATCAAAGAAATGGAAAACAACTGTCTGCGTTGAAAAATTTCTCTTTATGTTACATGCACTATGTCATAATTTATAATAGACATGCATTGACAGAATATTTTGAAAATGAAACTGCATGATAAAATTTTATGTTGGTTGTCAGTCAGTACAAAACAACATCAGAAAATATAACATTAGCAAGTTCACTGCCTTCAAGTCACAATATCGTTATATGAAATCAATTATATAATACCCTTACGTATTAATTATATAAAAACAAAATATTTGCTTTGCGATTGATGTCTTCGTCTTTATCCAATTAGTTTGAACATTCCGATGATATCTGAGTATTCTCGTACTTTCTAAATACAAACGACAAGGGTAACTAACGACTTTACACTAAAAAGAATCTGCATTTACAATAAATGAAAGCTGGGTCGTCTGCTTCTTTTAGGGATCATCTTATAAGATCACCCCACTTTTTGTTTGGGTTCGTGTTGATTAGTCTTTGGTTTTCTATGTTGTATATGCATACTGTTGTTTGTCTGTATGTCTTTTTCATTTTAGGCCATACCTTTGTCATATATTTTTGATTTTGGCCAACAGAAGCTTCGACAAATGTTAAGGCAAACAATCAGAACAGATATTTGGTGAGTACTAGTTTCAAAAGGACGTAAATATAACATGAAACTTAAAGGTTTGCACCGTAATGTGCAATAAAGTTAACAACACCGTTAAACAATCAAAGAAACCAAATGATATGGAAAATTACAAAGCTATTTATCCAAAATGTTAGTTTTAATAACGAAAAAGACTACAATAGCAGCTGGCATTACATCCTTAGTAAGTGATACTACACCAATAGTATCAGCACGCTTGCTACTGAATGACAAGAAAAGTTGAGGTGTTATTTTGTATGTATATTTGTTGTATTCTTTTAAAATTTGTTTGTAAAAACAGGCATATGTCTCTTGAATTTAGTTTTGTTAGTCGTGTTCCGTGATATTTGGTATTAATCTGGGATTCATGTAATTTCATGGTTGCTAATTGCTAACTCTACTCAATAGACTTTTATGTTTTGGTAACACTTTTCTGATGATTGTTCTGTTAATCTATTATACGATTTGATGTGTATATTGATGTTTCTGTTTTCTAAGGTTAGATGTTGAACTGTTGGGCAACAAAAAAAAGGCCAGCTACGAGAAGATGTGTTGATGAGCAGCATCCAGGAAACATTTGCTATGGAAAGAATATCATGTGTTGTAACCCTTATTGATGAGGACTAATTGATACCAATAATCATACCGTTTTCTTGCTTTGTCGTCTAGAACTTTAGGGCCCCAAATAAAATATGGATTTATAATAGTATCTACAGACCGAGGATTCAGTTTCATTTTTTTTTAAATTGTACAATTATTAAAGCACATATCATACAGCAGACTTTTACCACAAGTTTCTATGTGATAAAAAGCCTCTTTGTTTTGTGTGTATGAATATGTAAGACTATATTAGATGGCAATTGGTTGGTAGGTTGTGGATTGATTAACCATAAAAACAAAATCAAATCTTCAATTTCATTTGAATTGTTGTCATGAGATTTGTAATTGGTTAATACAAAACTAAAATCTATTTAAGCATGAACATCTTGGCGTCGATGGAATATACTTGGATAATCAGAACTAATTGATGCATGCTTTTAATGTTGGGAATCTAAGAATTATCTTTATTGCTGTACTTTTATAAAGTTCATCAATCCATAATCTTATAAACACTTTATTGTCTGAGGTGACTTTAGAAAAGTTTGTGCAAATTACGTGACATAATTTGTTAAAATGTAGCTTTTACATTTGGAGATGTGCTATTTACTCGTTGATTTTGATTTCATGCACAATTCAGTTCTGAATTTGATCAATCTAATCTGTTGTTGAGGACTAAGCAATTAACTCAATCCCCCTTGTTAAATTTTGTTAGCAAACAAGTCAACGCCAAATGGCGCTTCTTCAATTAAATTGCGATGACTTCTTATTACCAACAATGACTTGGCAATTAAAGATCGATCGCTTAATTACGTTCTGCTCCAACCATGTGCTATTGCGGAAATAGCACTGTCCTAAGAAGCGTTTGAAGTATATTTTTCAAAATATTTATGTCGGGATGTCTTGAACGTAAGAACTCAATGTAATAGGGAAAGTAGATAACTGCTAATGACTGACTACCAATACACTTGATTTCAGAACGAGAAATAAATAATCAACAGTTATAAGCCAAGTAATATCAAAGATTTATAAACGCCATTATGCATTTCTGTATCTCAACTTCTCAAGTTATTAACTTCTTTGCGGTGTAGTTTTCACAGTATAATAGTTTAAAGTTTTTTGTTATTTTAAGGAATTTGTGATGAGAACAGACTTTTGATAGGTCCAGTAACAATTCAAAACTTTTCTGAAAATGGGGCACTATCGAACTTAACATACTGTATCTAAGTTCGAATCAAACAATATGGCGTCTGAAATAATTTGTTAAACCTTTACTGAAGTTAGTCGTTCGTTTAACTATATGCATTTGTGTAAATACGCAGTCATGTTCGGCATTCATGTGGACGTTAATTCCGACGCATTATGTATGTTAAAAAGTAAACTAACAAAAATATCGAACTTCCAGGAAAATTCAAAACGCAAAGTCCTTTATAAAATGGAAAAATCGAAAGGTCAAACATATCTAAGAATAGTAAACACTCTTTCTGCACGTTAAAGAGATTCCGCAACATTTTGATTTTATGCGGTAACATGCAATATTAAATATTTTAGGCAGACAAGTTGAAATGAAAATAGTTTATTATACATTTTTACATAAAGATATTCTATTTATTCTCACGTTGTTTTAGAGATATCCAGTTATTATTTAAGCAAATGCCGATACGCATTATATGCTATTATCTAACCTTTTTTATCAGTGGGATTAATTAGTTATCAAAAGTACCAGGATTATAATTTAGTACGCCAGACGCGCGTTTCGTCTACGTTAGACTCATCAGTGACGTTCATATCAAAATATTTATAAAGCCGAACAAGTACGAAGTTGAAGAGCATTAAACTATATATTCAAGATGACAAAACATGAATTAAGGTTTAAATCAAAAGAAGTATTGTGAGACCCCAGTATAATCAAAACCCACATGTATGAAGAGACATTAGAGTGTTTTTTTATTACTTTTTTTAAACTAGAGGCAATTGAAAACCTTTTATATAAAGCCTAAACCTTGATTGTAGACTTTTAGCCACACATGCATTGTTGACTGTTGTACTCTGGATGAGTTTGGGTTATTTTGTGTCGGTTATCTGCTTTATCATGCACGTATACCTTACATATTCAATTATTACTGGTTTGAACACATATGTTTCACCAGTTTATTCATGTTCAAACTATGCTTAAGTGCTAAAGTGCGATTTTGCACCGAGTTTACACGTCACAAAAACTTTAAACTTTGAAAACAGGGGTGTATAAATACGAAGAAAACGTTAAGAGTTAAAGACCAACAGATATCTTACTATTAAAAATTGTGTGCTTTCTAAGAATTTTTTTCTGGATTAACCTTCAACAGCAACGATTGTTTTTTTTTCTATTTTGGCATAGAATTTTTCTATCTTTTTTTCGATCGATTATTAACTTTGTTTGTTGACCCTTGGAACTTACTTTTTGTTGTTATATTCTTGTGATCACAAGTCGTATCTAAAAGAAAAGTCAAACCTTTAAGCAGCGGGATTGAAGAAGACAACATTTTCATCCAATTATTGCTATAAAGTCGGTGTTCTTAACCCAGGATAAATTTTGCATCTGTTGAAATAACGTTCCATCGATTTTTATGGTCAAAGGAAAAGAAATAATTAAAAGAACATTAACAAGAGATTGGTGCAATGAAGCCATTAGTTTTCTTGGTACAAGTATCATGTTGCAGAGTAATTGTATTACATAACGGAAATTTCATAACTAATCCAATGAATTCATTGTTAGGAACAAAAATTAGGGAAAATAATTCACCGATTTGTCAATGACAACTGTGAATTAATAAGTCTGAAAGTTCGTCAGCTTAAATACTTGCTCTAAAGGTCGAACAAGACTTGTTATCATATACCTACTTGGGATTTAATCAAACTGTGATCGATTTCTGATCAAACTTGTCAGTTACTTCACTAACAATAGCTTATAAGAATCACATCCGTTTTCATTTATTCAAATTGTATGCATCAACATTTAGACTTTCATGATAAGAGAATGATATTTTCCCTTTTGCATGTTTCTGTAATCGTTGTGCATTTTCATTTTACAGGGGAAAAACCGGATACGGTTGTCAAGTTTATATGTTATCTTACAATCTTTTCTATATTGGAAGGTTTCCGGTAATTTCGTGACATAATTGGCTAAATTGCACAATGCACCATCCCTACAAATTATATGTGTCTAGAATATTTGTATACGAATGTCACGGAAGCGACACATGGCGATCCTAAGTTCCGTTGTCGTCGTTTGCATCTATGTTTAGTCTATGATTCAAGTTTTTTTTTACTAAATACAGAAGAAACCAACAGTGTCCAGTTCAACTTCTTCTCAATGAGCCAAAGTTCAGGCATCGTCCATCAATAACTTTGTCAAAGCGTCATGGAATTTTACGAAACTGAAGCAGAAGCCTCTCAATAATCCAAAGATAGTTTCAAGTGCAAAATTTGGAATTAAAAAAAACATTTCCGAATGTAGCTGCTTAATTTACTAAGATTGTTGTTAATTCAACTTGTTGCTTTTTTCAAACTTACATTTGTTGTAATGCAGACATTGTTCCGTTGATTGATAGCGTTTGATTTTGACAGTTTTGTGAACTTCCTCTTATCGTATTGGCCTTGAAGTTCAGTTTTTTTTTTGTAATACTATTTTTTAGATAATGTCTTGGAGCTAGATTTAAAACAAACCGGACATATAATATCGTTGATTGCTACCTTAGTTTGCTATTAATAAGTATTGAGATGTGCATTGTTATTAAATGTAATATCAGTATTTAGTTCAAATATAATCTTAAATCAATCCATATTCTATCTTATTCATTCAATTGTGACTTCATTTTTCATTTTTTGATGATCTGTTTTACAAATTCAAATGTGACGTAATTTTTTTTGTCATTTTTTACAATTTCAAATATGACGTCACTTGGCGTTGAGGTTTAAACTTATTCGGATGTGCTGCATTTCTTCGGGTTATGTAGTGTATTTCGGTTGTTTCCTGTAACTAGTTAATACTTCAGTTTTATCATATATCTTTTGTAAAGTCATTTTATAAAATTTACTGTTTGAAAAAGTATAAATTATTCTAAATAATAGGGATGTTCTGGTACCTAACAGAAAACCCTGGCCGTTTTTGGCACAACTTTTTTGAACTTTTGGTCCTCGTTGCTGTTCAACTTTGTGCTTGTTTCGGCTTTTAAACTTTTGTATCTGGGCGTCACTAGTAAGTCTTGTGTGGACAAAATGCACTTCTGGCGTATTAAAATTTTAAAATTGTTGAATTTTGTTAGCTATTATTCGTGTGTTTCTTTGTCAATTATGTTCTCCTATTTATCTATATTGTAGTCCTGTAATTTTGTGTTGTCATTTTAATGTTATATTTCACATGGCCATAAAAAAGGGAGGTTTGGCATGCCACAAAACCAGGTTCAATCCACCATTTTTTCCTTTAAAAATGTCCTGTACCAAGTCAGGAATATGGCCATTATTATATTATAGTTCGTTTCTGTGTGTGTTACATTTTAACGTTGTGTTTCCGTTGTGTCGTTTTTGTTTTCTCTTATTTTTGAGTGTGAATTCACATTACTATAAGACGTGTCACGGTACTTATCTATCCCAAATTCATGTACTAGTATTTGGTTTTTATGTTATATTTGTTATTCTCATAGGATTTTGTCTAATGCTCAGTCCGTTTCTGTGTGTGTTACATTTTAATGTTGTGGTGTTGTTCTCCTCTTATATTTAATGCGTTTCCCTCAGTTTTAGTTTGTTACCCGATTTTGTTTTTTGTCCATGGATTTATGAGTTTGAACAGCGGTATACTACTGTTGCCTTTATTTGGGATAAAGTTTTTTAAATACAAATATTTTGTCTCCTTTTTCGAACTCTAGTAAATTTAAACAGAAGCTGCTTCCATATAGTCTGGGATTGAATTTTTAGACAATAACTCGGCCATTGAATATCGCAAAACCGTGACCGAAGATTCTGCGTGATTATGAAATGGTAACTTTAGGGGTTTGTATTGTTTTACTTTTCCGTATTTTACTTATAGTGAACTTAGTCTTTGGTAGTCATCGTTGTGCTTTTATACTGGCACAGAAATGTCATTGGATCTTAGTTAAAATGTTTGGATAAAAAAAAGTGCGCTATTAATGAATTATAAAAACAAGCAAAGTCCATCCTGTGTAGTACTATATGAAAGGCCACGGTAAAACAAATTTGTTAAATACAAAAATGAATAAAAAATATCTATGAAAGATAGTAATCATTGGAAACCATTAGATAACAGTTTCCTGGCTTGGTTCGTGCATATGTGGCGGGTTTTCACATGTTTGTGAGAACTCATTCCTCTCTCTCAACCTTGAACTGCCAATGAATATTTGTTCCAACTTACAGACGTTTCACTAAAAACTTTGTAATAAACAATGTCATAATATCTGTCCCTATTGGAACAAATATTCTATACCCTTTATTCGGTATGGATTTGGATGTGACATTACAGGTCGATTGAAAACAAAACTTTACGACAAAAGAGATGATTTTAGCTTTCCAATTGTGAACTTTCCATTTCTAAGTATCAACATTCCAGCAGCACCTGCATACAGTGTATATATCTTCCAATTGATACGATATTCCCGTGCTTGCATTTCCTATCATGATTTTCTTGATAGAGGGTTATTGCTCACAAGGAAGCTATTAAATCAAGAGTTCCAAATGGTGAAGTTGAAATCATCTCTTCGAAAATTTTACGGACACCATCACGAGTTGGTTGACCGTTATGGAATAACCGTTTCACAAATGATATCGGATATGTTCCCTACGTCGTAACTACAATCTTCGTCCCTTTCATAAATGTGACCTACCGAATTAAACTATTTACCGGATTTGTTATCTCATAAGCAACACGACGGGTGTCACATGTGCAGCAGGATCTGCTTACCCTTCCGAAGCACCTGAGATCACCCCTAGTTTTTTTGTGGGGTTCGTGTTGTTTATTCTTTAGTTTTCTATGTTGTGTCATGTGTACTATTGTTTGTCTGTTTGTACTTTTCATTTTTAGCCATGGCGTTGTCAGTTTATTTTCGATTTATGAGTTTGACTGTCCCTCTAGTATCTTTCGTCCCTATTTTACAGAATATATCTTCCACTTGGGACTTATACTTACAATATTACACTAATAGTACTTTTACTGTTTAGTCTGTTTTGGTGATATCCATTTGACGTGACTCTTTATTTATGCATCCCGTTATTGTGTTATTGTTCTATGATAATTTTAGTATTCTTTCATTTTTGATAATGTGCTTTATATCGCAACTCGTTCGGTTTGCCCGTGTGTGTTCTGATGTCATAGATTTTAACGAACGTAATCAATGCATCACTGGTAAATTGTTGTGTCAGGGATTTCGATACCATAAATTACTTAAAACTTTTACTAAATTCTTTCATAGATACAAAGATTTGATTAGTAAATTTGGCTATACCTGTAGAAAGCTTATTAAAAATGGTATTTCACATCCTAAATTTTATGGTAATATTGTACTTAAAGCGAGGAAATCACTATGTGATCCTTGTAAACTCATCGAACCTTTAAACAAACTTATAAGTAAGGGTTATCGTACCGATATTGTAATAAGATCTCTGAATATAGTTCACATTGGCACTAATATTGATATTGTCACTAGCAAATTAAAACATAACTAAATTTCATTATCTTTTGAGGCGAGATGTATAGAGACACAGACACATTAACTTTTATTTCTATAGAAGTCGCTCTTCACTATACTACTACCTGTCGATACATTTATTTTTGGCATTGCACAAGTCATGTCTTCTTTGACTATTAATGACGTTAAAATACTAAATCCCTGTGATGTGTTTTAGTCGATTTTAGTCTCTGATGCATGATTTTTTATTATTAATTGGTTTTGGCTTTTAACTAGCTGTCAGTAACTGCGAGTACTCTCAAATCGTATTTTCTTGTTAATTCGACCTGTTGATACTGTTTATAATGCTTTTTTGTCATTTTTTATTTATACGGATCTTGTCTGTACACCAGCTTTGATTATTTGTAATATCTTCACTTATTCTTACAACATTTGTATAAACTTCAAGATTATAAAAAAACCGGTTTTTTTCTAAAGTGAACATTGATTGGTTAAATATTTCTCAGTCATGTCCTGTTTTTGAATTTGTTTGTTAGCTTTTTGGTCATGAATGTTTGTCTCTAATATTTAATTAACTGTGCATTTGTATTCAGATATCGCAGATCAAATTTATTCGTTCATTGTTTAATCATACGTTTTTTGATTGAGTTAAGTCTGCCAATTGATATTTTATCGTATGTTTTTCTTTGTTGTGATGTTATGCTATTGTTTCAGAAAAAGGGAGAAGGTTTGGATCCATTAAAACGTTTAATCCCGCTGCAAATGTTTGCACCTGTCCTAAGTCAGGAATCTGATGTACAGTAGTTGTCGTTTGTTTATGTAATATATACGTGTTTCTCGTTTCTCGTTTTGTTTATATAGATTAGACCGTTGGTTTTCCCGTTTGAATGGTTTTACACTAGTAATTTTGGGGCCCTTTATAGCTTGTTGTTCGGTGTGAGCTAAGGCTCCGTGTTGAAGGCCGTACTTTAACCTATAATGGTTTACTTTTTAAATTGTTATTTGTATGGAGAGTTGTCTCATTGGCACTCACACCACATCTTCCTATATCTATTTGTCTATATACCTAGTGTGATTAAGTGATTAAGATTATAACGCAATATTGATTGCTGTACCCCTATTTTTTACATTTTTGTCTTTTGTGTCTGTTTGTTTTGTTTGTACATCGTTGTCAATATAGTAAAGTTTGATACGACTGTCATGCAAGTGAGAGGTTTAGCTAGTTATAAAATCAAGTAAAATCCAACATTTCCTACAAAAGAAAATGCAAATATGACAGTTGTTGTCCATTCGTCTAATGTGTTAGTGCTTTATGATTTTGCCATTTGATAAGGGACTTTCCGTTTTGAATTTTCCTCGGAGTTCAGTATTTTTGTGATATTACTTTATACAGGAACTTCTTTTACGTGACAGAACTAAGGTGTGTTACTACACATTACTCATTGAAAACGACTAAATTTCAGGTCGGACTTGGGACAGGCATATACGTCCACTTGTATTTTTGTCCATCTGATAAGTTAAGCCTTTTTCAACTGATTTTTATAGTTCGTTCTTATGTTGTACTGTTATACCACTGTCCCAGGTTAGGGGGAGGGGGTTGGGATCTCGCTAACATGTTTAACCCCGCCACATTATTTATGTATGTGCCTGTCCCAAGTCAGTAGCATGTAATTCAGTGGTTGCCGTTTGTTTATGTGTTACATATTTGTTTTTCTTTACATAAATAAGGCCGTTAGTTTTCTCGTTTGAATTGTTTTACATTGTCTTATCGGGGCCTTTTATAGCTGACAATGCGGTATGGGCTTTGCTCATTGTTGAAGGCCGTACGGTGACCTATAGTTGTTAATGTCTGTGTCATTTTGGTCTTTTGTGGATAGTTGTCTCATTGGCAATCATACCACATCTTCTTTTTTTATATACACAATGTAACGGGGTTTAACATGTTTGTTAGACTTTATTCATCCCTGTTATTTTTTTAACGTGTATAACGTAACAACATTTCTCAGAAAAACTATAAAAATTAAGTTGAAAATCAGATTGGAAATTAGTAACAAAAAACAGATAAAAAACACAAGAAACTCAAAGTTCCTATCTAAGTTTATAGCAGTTGATGAAAGCCCATCCTTTAAAGAGAAAGTTCATACCGTATATTCTAACACACTTTATCTTTGTAAGTGTTACATTAAACAAGGATGACAGCTTGGTCAACATATCACAATTTGATATTTATATTTATATGTGATGGTCAGACAAAAGCTTATTAAGAGAAATTGCCTATTTCTTAATGGCTTACGTATAATACGTATTTTTGTTTAGAATCAAAATTGAACTTTCCGTTTCAGTAATGCATGGAGATATATAATATAATATAACAAATGGAGTTACTTATGGATTATGGCAGATGGTTAACATACCATATGCCTTTAGAAAACTACCTTCCTCAGACATTGATATGCTCTTTCAACATTGTTTGAAAAATTTTAGTATAGCTTTTTAATTATTCGTAGGTAAAATCCTATTAGCAAAGATAATTGGTGATTGATGAAATACAGTAACATAAGCAATAATACCACATCTTTTTATTTTTATATTAGATGACGAAAAATGCATGTAAAAACCTATAAATAAGACATATGCTGCAATTTATAACAATGAGTACTAATTAAGTTAACCCTTAAAATATTCTTCTGTATTCAATGCCATTCACGTAAGTCTTGTATGTAGGAGGCTGAACCCCTTCACATGTATTTATGGTTGGAATTATGTTTATTCTATAGATTTGTTCTTTTTATCTGTTGGGTCTTTAATTCATGTTATTGTCTGTTTGATTGGTGGTCGACGGAAATGAAGGTAGGGAAATATGACAGCTTTTAGAAAACTAGGGTATTAATAATAATGTTAAAAATTTCCGACAGTCCATTAACTAACCTCTTAGTGAGCTGTTGCAAGGGTTTTAAGCGTACCGAAAGCGTGACACTTACCCTAACATCTGATCTGCAGTTTCGATTCGTAACAGGAAGTAAAGCTGCGTATGTATATACAACAAAAAAAACGGATATCTTACTTTAGCAAGGATTTTGATGCCAGGCGAAAGAAATTAAGGCTAGAAATTACCCTATTTCTATAACCCAGTCAAGCATGTGGGTCTTATTTTACAGTATGCAAGACGTTTGACGTTTGTGACGTAGTAGATAGTTCGTTGCCTTCCTGTTCTGTAATTAAAAAGTGTGTCTCTTTCTTCTATCTTTCATTTTAACTTGACATGTAATTTTGCTTTCAAAAGATAATTGAATTAATGGATTGTCGTATTTTAATGAATACTTTTACTTAAAATTAGAGGCAATTTTCTAACAAAATTAGAACTGTTAAAAATTAAAGTTTGGACCAGTAAAATTGAAGCAACAGTTTCCATAGCGTTACACTATGGCTGATCAATTTTCATTAATGCAAGATTGTCGTGCTTTCGTGTCGTCGTGTTATACCATCTGTTTTACTTAACTCAAATGACGCAGAACAAAGTCACTTTAAATGAAATCTTTAATTTAAGGATAAAAAGAGCACTTTTAACTGTAATTGACGTATAACTTTCAAGTCGTGACATTTCGCTTCGTCTATT
Organism: Mytilus edulis; assembly: GCF_963676685.1. Taxonomy (NCBI): domain Eukaryota; kingdom Metazoa; phylum Mollusca; class Bivalvia; order Mytilida; family Mytilidae; genus Mytilus; species Mytilus edulis. Next base: position 69,241,109 of record NC_092346.1, on the reverse strand, counting down.
TCTTGTCACATCATTCATTAGAATTAAAGATTCGAAAACTTTTAGTTAAATATTGTACTCTAAATAGGAGAATGTCTTCCAATTTGAAAACGAAAACAAAAATAATACATAAAAATGGAAGTAAAATGATGAATCTAACGATTTAAATTTCAACAGTCGACTTTTGACCATAAGTTTAGCATAATGGCGTGCACTGCACCGCCTTTGTGATTAGAATATATAATACAAAAAGATTGCGCAGAATGACAAGAAGAGGATCAACTTCTGTGTTTGTTGTTTATGTTTGTTGTTATTGTTTTTTTTTTTTTTTTGTGGTTTGGGTGTTTTATTGTTGTTGAATGAACTTTGATATCTATTTTAATTTTATCTTTTTTTAATATCAAGGATCCCAGGGTTTTTCATGGAGATTGGTTTTTCTTTAAAATACCAAGTGATTCTTCTGAAAATTTATCCCAATTTTGAACAGGATTGATTATAGCTCATTTTTGTTTTTGTTTTAAAATGAAGGAATTTAATCCAACCATTAACGTTTGGGGTGATATTATCTTTAGTAGCATATACATAATTCGCCATCTAAAAATCACATTATCCCCAAAAATCTGATTGAGAAAAATGACAACACAAATTGTTTTTGAGAAACTAAATGATTATTTGATATTATTACAGTAATTCATTTCTGAACAAATTGAATGTCGGCAATCGTTAGAGTTATTTTCAAAAATGAATTCATCTCGGGAATTCATTCTTTCATAATGACATTCTATTTTAATTCCAGCTTTAGTATCGTCATTAATAGAATCATGTCTTATGTTATAAACATTCGACAATTCAGTTACAGAAGCATATGAATAGTAATTTGATAGTTTCTGTTATTATTTGACAAAATTTTGAAAAAATGACATCATAAGTCAATTTTTTCATATCTTAACTGCAAGGAAAATCAAACTGCCATTCCATTCTTTACAAGCGACATTCCTAAAAGCACGTCTACGGAGATTTAAATGAGAAATTTCCATTCCATATGCTAAGACTCACATACTTTTTCATACTCCTATAGGGGAAACAGGCAAGGGCCATTCGTCTTGCTTTCTTTATATTAAACACGTGAGGTACCTTTGACGAAACGCGCGTCTGGCGTAACGAAATTTATTCCTGGTATATCTTTGACCAGTTAAACAATCAATGCTAATACTTATGGAGGTTACATCCGCGAGGATGTCACTAGCCCAGTAATCAGCACCTCTTTGTTGACATGAATTATTATTGATATGGTCATTATTATATATTTTACTGTTAACAAATCTGTTTGCCCCAAAGAGAAGTTTCAATTCGCTGTGTTTGGTAAAACCTTTCGAAATTTTGGGTCCTCAATGTCTTTAACTTCGTACTTCATTTGTCCTGATAACTTTTTTGACAAGCGTCACTGATGAGTCTTTGGTCAACGAAATGCGTGTTTTGCGTAACAAATTTTGAAGTCTGGTCTTATGATGAGTCAATATGTACCTTCTAGTTAATTTTTTCATTCAAATTTTGTTTAGAATTTGTTTTGACATGCTTATCAATGTCACTGAATGGCCTATCGGTGGTCGCAGCCTTGGTTTGTTTTCTGCTCTATTGGTCTAGTTGTTGTTGTTTTTACACATTCCTTATTTCCATTCCCAATTTCATTTCACATATCCATACACTACTAAATTTGAATTTTGATTCGATGAACTTTGCCATTGTTTTATCTTAGAAGTACCTATGATTTATCAACAACTTCTCCTAAATCACTTATTTGAATTTAAGGATAACTTCCTAAATCTTAAACATTTAATGCCGTTGTATACTTGCTTAGATTTCTCTCCAAATTACTTAGGGGTTTCCCTCATCAAAGCAAAGACTTTACTTTACTGTATCTTAGGAATACTGATGCTGTATCCATTTATCAATCCATAAGCCCTGATTGGAATTTGAAGTCCAAGAATCTATGAATAATTGAAAACATAATGAGCTACATGTGTAAAGGGAAACCAAAAAGATAAGCCAAACCAACCTAAAGTCGAATTTGCCTGAGGGTTTTAAAAAGCTTTAATAGTGACAAGGAAAACAATTGTTATACAATTAGGAGGTTTCAAATTTCTAGCTATAAAACCAAGTTTAACCCAAAAGCCTATACCAAATCCGGAATATGACAGTTGCTTTCCATTCGTTCTGTTGATTGGTACGGTCTAGCGATTGACTGGTTTGGTTTTATGGACTTTCACCTTTGAGAATTTGCATCGGAGTTCGTAACGTTTGTTGATACTTATTTGCATACCGTCAGCGACACAACACGCTTGAGCCTCTTTAAAGGATTCACGTATTTGACTCTATACAAGTAAACACAATCATAGCAAAATTACTGTTTGTTTATGTAAATCTCTGCGAATTTTAAGGTTATCTATTTTATTTTTGTATTTCTTATTTTCCAATAGATGACAATTTCTAGGTATTATTACATTCAGATCAGATTCTAACTCCTGGAAAGTAACGCGACACTCTTGGTCATATTACTGCTGTAAACTATTCAGAAGGTGCTTAAATAGCGACATGCTTTGTTAAATCATTCGCCTTCATTAATTCAAGATATTGTAATTACCGTAATTATTGGCACTTGTTTGACTGTTTAGTCACATTTGAAATTTATAATTGAATTATTTCCATTAAAATGAATTTTCATGTTCTGAATATCGTTGCATGGAACAACAGTAGAGAAGTATAATTGGATACTAATTAGATTTTAACAAAACTAAGTGATTTAAGTACTCATTTGAACATTTGGTAAATAAATATTCTGTGATAGAATACAAATTTTGTAAAGAATGCATATATCCAGCTGTTTTCATTAAGACGTCGTGATTTTTTTAATGAGTAAATGAGTAAAAGAATACGTTTCAAAGCAATCGAAAAATGAACTTTCTTATCTGCAGATTTAGTACATTATTACTTTTTTAGTAAGTGTTAAATTTTATCGGCAACGATATTGGTTTATTTTGTAAATTTGTTTGGTTCTATGATTTTTGTCGAAGACATCGAGTCTGATACAATATTTATAAACTCGATACAGTTATATTTTCTTTAAAACGCGAGGCTAGCTGATCCTTTTAAACATTTAAAATTTAACCATCGAGAGTGGATAAATATCGTATTACATGAGATTTGGTGATGGAATCTGTTTCTCTAATGATTTTTAAACAATATGCAGGCAAACTTATTCCTTCTTTTGAAATGGTTTGCAAAAGATGTGTTCTTTCTGGTGTCATCGGGCATGGTCGCTTTTTATCATGGCCGTCACAATAGTAAATTCAGAGAAAAGCAAGAAATTTTGACGTCATAATCGAATTTTGACCAATGAAGAACTGAGATCAAGCGAACCACACGTTGATTAAATAGATTTTGAAATAATCATGATTGAAAAAAGATAAATAGTATAAGTATTAGAGAAATACCCTTATCCAAAATTTGTATTGAACCTTTTCTATTATATTGTTTTTTCTCTTATAGTTGATGTGGTTTCCTCGGTTTTGGTTTGTGACCCGAATTTGTTTTGGGTAAATCCATTTTGATATGACTAGTGACCAGCAGTATACTACTATTTCCTTTACTTATAAATATATTACGTTTCAAACGTTGACATGTAAAAGTACACAAAACGAGGCGTTAAAATTAGCAATTAATAAACAAAAAACAAAACAGTTACAGTATCAGAAACTTAGAATAGTAATAAAAGCATTTGAACTTTGTATATAAGTCTGTAAAATGTGAGAAATTTCTACCAAAATAAAAGGTTTTAGAAAAAATATCGTACAAAGAACGACAAATCTTTAATTTTGTCCGACCATCAACATTCCAAGTTATGTTCATGCAATGTGATTGTCAATATCATTTCAGTGCTAAAAAGCCGTTATTTGTCATGTTTTGTGCAAACTTGAAGAAGTGATATGTTCTCTTCCTACTATTATCGAAAAATAAAAACCTTGTTTTGTTTCCAGCGCCAATGATGAGTCTCATGTAGTTGAAAGGCGCGGCCAAATTATAGTCATAGTATCTTTGATAAGTTGTATTTTCGTTCATCGTGAATTCAAGCTCATATTCCACTTTATTATGCATATTCCCTCTTTGAAAGACCAACATTGTATGATGCCAGGTTTCAGACAGTGTATGCAAGATTAAAGACCGTCTTAAATCAGCATTGAACAACGTAATGAAATTGCTTATTTATAGAACATAAGAAACATTCTATCGTAGTCTATTATGTAACTTAATGCATTGGTAATCATTACAAAGTACTAAAGTTATGGCCGTCTGTATATTCTCTTATTATTTGAGATCATCTCACCATCCGTTTATACAGAAAAACTGAACTTCAATACTTTCCGTTTTTGCAACTAATAAGAATTGCAAAATTGAATTAAAATTGTCACGATTTTTCATTAGCATCATTTGATGGTCTCTTTGTTTATTAGATTACACCGTGAACTTCATTATTGGAATGTCTTATAGGATGTTTTATAATTATACGGTTTCTAAAAGAATCCTTTGTTGCCTAGACTTTTAGATTAAGCTGCATTAATCAGGCTTCGATCAAAATTGGATATAAAGACTTACGTAATCAAATCTTATTTAACAATTCGCTTCTTGTCGGACTTAATTCTTATGTTTCAATTGTATGTTTTAAAAGTTGAAATCGAAAATACCTACATATATTGAAGGTATACCGTACTTGAAGGTTGACCCAGTATTCAAGATTTATGGATGCAAGTTCAAAATATGGCGCAAATAAATCTATGGTCATCTCTACCTTTTTATAAGCTACAAAAAAGGTAAATTCCAAAACAGGAAGTTCATAAAAACTGACAAACTAAACGGTATTAACCAACGCAACTTTAAATTTGTTTAAAATTTGAATACCAATACAAAGTTTCAGCCGGTTAATTGGTGCTATCAAAATGGCCTTGTTCGATGTGTCAACGTGTATTTGTTCCATCTTACAGAATTTCCATTTAAAACTTAATTATAAATGATAGGAAGGAAAAACAAAGAATATGGGGTACAAAAGCAATACATGCAAAGCAAAAAAACACAAAAGCAGCAGATCATGGAAACAAATATTCTATAATCTTCATTCCATTAAAATCAAATACTGTAATATTTGTTCCAGTGGAAGTAATATTCCATTATATTTCTTTCATTTAGAACTTATATTATAAGGAATTTATATTTTTTGAAAATCAATAACAATTAATAACCAATTGTAGAGAACAATTTAAGGTCGATCAATTTTGATATATGAAAATTCAGTTTGAAATATCCTATCCAGCGTCAAATGATAGCTTATTGTACACTGATTCCAAAAATAGAATGAAATTTAAAACAGTGTGGCTGTGGCCATTGATTGACACATTAAATTCATCCATTGACTGGGACAATTTAGGTGAACGTTTGTATGTAACGACCACTGCTCACTATCTACTATTTAAAGACACTTAAACTATGGGGTCACAAAAGGTTCTCAACACCTTAATAAAGTAATTCGAAAAATTAATCAGAAATAACACGATGTTTTGATTTATATCAATTATATAAATCAAAACATAAAGGTTATTCCTGAATAATTGAATTTTGGATGTAACACGTCTTCTGATTGGCTGACGTTATTTTGTTATCAGACAATAGACATAATTTAGTCATGTGACCGTGACGTCATCAACGTTTTTTTCAAGGTTTTCTACGGTTAAAATTGAATTTAAAATTAAATTATAAGAAATGACTGTAATATTTTTTCTGTCTATTCGAAATAACATAAAAAATGTGGTGCACACTGTTAAATAAGCCGCTACGCGCGTTATTTAGTGTGCACCACATTTTTTATGTTATTTCTTCATAGACAGAAAAAATATTAAGTCATTCCTTAATTAATTTTTCGAATTATTTTATAATTAAAGGCGTTAAGAAACCTTTGATGACCCCACAGTTTAAATGTCTATCGTAGGTACGTCGTGAACAGTGGTCGTTACAGACAAACGTTTACGTAAGTTGTCCCAGTCAATGGATGAATTTAATGTGTCAATCAATGGCCACAGCCACACTGTTTTGAATTTCATTCTATATGGTTTCTATACATATTTTTTTTCTAAATAAGGAAGATAAATTGTTACTGATTCCAAAAAATATATGTTTTCTATACATTTTTTCCAAATAAGGGAGATAAATTGTTACTTCCGGTTTTAAAATATGTCACTTCCGGTTTTATTTGATAGTTTACTTGATACTGATTCCAAAAATATATTGTTCATTGTCAATGTTGAGGGTAAAGTGAAATAATTGTCATGTCTTTTCTTACTCAGTTAGATAAATACACACTTTCTGTTGTTCCGTTGATTTCCTCTTAGTGTATGCGTGTTCCCTCAATTTTGTTTGTGATCCGGATTTGTTTTCGCTTAATCGATTTATGACCATTGAACAGTGGTATACTACTGTTGCCATTACTTCATCTTTGACAGAGTTGCCCGAACCTAAAAAAAAACTTAAAATTGGGAAAATGTGACCTATAAAAGAAAGGTGTAAGAGAAACGTATTAAAGCTGGGTTGCAGATGTGTCTGTTTTATTTCTTTTGAAACTTCAAACGAGAAATGTCAATGGAAAAACATAGGATAATTATTCGTTAGAAACCAAGAACTTTGAAAGTGCTACAGAAGACAGCGTCCTTTAAAACAGAAGATGAATATCAAAGTTTGTATAGCAGAATGTGTTAAGAATTCCTAAAGTCAGTTATTTCATATTTTTATATATATAAAAAAATGGCCCAACATTAGACCTGAGTTGTAATATGGACTTAATGAAGGAAGAAATATTATAGGTTACCGACTCAACAACAGAATTGAAAATATCAGTAATAAGATGAATTATATGGTGTTTCATAATTCCACATTACCATATTTTGCTGAACATCTTGTAGCTTTAAAATCAAAGAAATGAGAGAGGTAGCGAAGTAGCAAGGCTATTTCAATAAAAATGTATGTGTTTGAGCTTTTGATTTTTCATTTTTATGAGTGATTTTCCGACTTGAATTGTCCATGGGGATCGGTATTTTTGATATTTTACTTTTCACATTATACATGTTATATGAAAAGGACTCTGCTAAATACAAATACCGAAATCTGTGACACCATATGCTTTTGCGTATATAGTCAACCAATTATCGCTAAGGAGTGATGTAGTGATAGGGTAAGGGAGGAGATGCTGCAAATACAAAGTGGACATTTCAAATTGCTGAATGAAACAAAGTGAATGTTTATATGAATAGTTGTTCTTTTCATCAATGTATGATTCTCCCATGTAGGCATATGTTACGATTAAAAGAGGTTAAACAAGCAGATCTATGTCCTGCAGAAGCAATATCAGAAAGATGGAAGTTGAGTATAGTAAGAACATTCACATAGGTTTTTGGAGAAGACGCTAGTAATTTGAAAAAAAACTTGTGTCTCATTCGTTAGTCCGTTTTGAACAATAAAATCTGCTTGAACTAAACTATAATGTGAGCGGTTTAGCTAGTAATCCACCATTTTCTACCTAAGAAAATGCCCGATTTACTAATTTGTTCGATCATCAATACATTTCAACGTAGCAGGAATCTTTCACACACAAGGTGCAAAATACAGAGAGACACAATTAATATCATTACAGCTTGCAAATATTGCTTCTGAAGTGACAGGCAATGAATATCAACATAGAATATACCATAGTTAGAGAATACCGGTAGTTGATTACAAGGGTAAACATAAAACGTGCATGGTATAAGAAGTCCTGCAAACAAGATTATATGGAATGTTCAAATAACTGTAGGAACTATAAAAATGAAAACAATGGTACAAATGTGTGAGAACAAAATAGACGATGAAGAAGAAATATAAGAGAGTCCTTTGGTTGGTCTGGAATCAGAACAAGAGCAAGATGTTATCGGTAAGAAGAAAAGCTACTAGAGTGTGTAATTTGTACAACAGATTAATATATAAAAAAAGAAGATATGGTATGATTGCCAATGAGACAACTGTCCACAAGAGACCAAAATGACACAGAAATTAACAACTATAGGTCACCGTACGGCCTCCAACAATGAGCAAAGCTTATACCGCATAGAAAGCTATAAAATGCCCAGAAATAACAATGTAAAACAATTGAAACGAGAAAACTAACGGCCATATTTATATAAAAAAAATGAACGAAAAACAAATATGTAACACATAAACAAACGACAACCACTGAAATACAGGATCCTGCCTTGTGACAGGCACATACATACATAATGTGGCGGGATTAAACATGTTAGCGGGATCCCAATCCCCCCTCCTAACCTGGGACAGTGGCATATATATAAAACAGTACAACATAAGAACGACCTATAAAAATCAGTTGAAAAAGTTTTAACTCATCAGATGGACAAAAATACAAGTGGACGTGGCCGGGTATTTGTACATCCCGACAACAAAAAGACACTAGGAACAGATCTGAGAGTACTCGCAGTTATCTGACAGCTTGTTCAAAGCCAATAACAACTAATCAAAAAAATCATGCATCTAAGACTAAATTGTTAATCCGTGCACATCCAACATCCAATGGCTTTAGTGTAATGACGTCATAAACAGTCAGAGAAAAACATGACGTTGTGCAATGCCAAGTTACAGACAGATTGTAGATCCATGAATGTGTATATGTATATTACATACTAGTAATATTTAGTTTGCTTTTAATTTACTGATAACGAAATCAATATTTATACCAATAAAAACAATATTCAATGATTTTATTACAGTGTTGAATTGGTAACCTTTTAGAATACGTTTATTTAAAGGAGCGATAAGTCTACAAGGATCATCTCATAAAGGTTTTAAGTAATTTATGGTAACGATATCCCTGGTTTAATAATTTACTAGTAATACATAAATTGCATTCGTTACAATCAAACATGTCACAACAGACACGGGCATAGCGAACGAGCTGTGAAATATAAATACCGTAAGATGGTGCCAAAGGAACATCATCATCTAAAAATGGAAAATTAGCAATAGGGAACGAAAAATCGTCCTTTTTGTCGTAATTTTAGTGTGGAGTTTCCCGTTTAAAACCGAAATATCTAAATCCAGGAAAGGACAGTTATTACCGTTTAAATTTGATTTATTTAAAGTAAGTTCCTTGGGGTAAATTTCAGCAGTATATTGAAAAAAATCTTGATTATTTAACGAAAACATATTATCAAGATAACGGTAAGTGTTGTTGAATTTATCAATTAAATGCAATTTTGACGGGTCTTTACTGAGTTTAGTCATAAACTGTGATTAAGTTAACTTCCATCAGCTATCATAAAACGTGGAAAGCTCCAGGGGTATGAAAAATACTGTAATTGTGTTGCCAAAAAATACGTTTGCGCAGCAGTAAGTGTTAACCGTTTCTAACGAAGATTTCAATACACTTCTTCTTGATTTATTTCTAGGGAGTTAGATTGATGCTAAAGCTGTTAGTGAATAATTCTGGATTACAGAAGATCTGTGTTCAGTATAAACAAAGATTATTACCTCACCTTGATTGTCATGTAGTCAATTAATGAAGTACTGTGACTCAAATGCATGGAGATCTGCCCAAAATATGTATTTGGAAAAACAAATGAATCCAATGCACATTTACAAAATATGTGATGCGAAAACATAACGTGTAATTTGCAGTTTACACCTACACTGAATGGCAACATTTGTCACATGCGATTGCCTGATTAAACACATCTAAGTCAAAGAACTGGTTTTGTTACAAGTCAAATGTAATTTTTTAACTAACTTTTACCATGGAAAATTTGAAAGTAAATGTTGAATTGTGGAATATGACATTTCAGTTGTGATACATGGTATCCGGTCGTTCCGGCCCCAAACTGATCCGGCCCCAAGTCAATCCGGCCCAAAGTCGATCCGGCCCAAGTCGATCCGGCCCACGTCGATCCGTCCCCAAGTCGATCCGGCCCCATAATAAAATATGAATTAACTATATTGATTTTGGAGGAATTTGTCACACAAACTTTAACAGTATAAATGAAATTTGAAAAAAGTGTCCAATCGATGATGGACGCCGACAACAGGTCAGTGAAGTATTGGAGTACCAGTTAAAGAACTATTAGTTTTAAATCGATACGAAAATTAGTATTATTGTGTCTGTTTGTATCGCAGTTTCTACATTTTTAAATTATGAAGTTATTTTCCATGATAATTTTTACTTTGAATTTCATGGCGATTTTTATTTTATTCAGTTCACAAACAGAAAAACTAAATAAATATTTACAGTCCAATGGAGCTATTAAATTTAACGCATCATTATGACTTATTTAATCAAATCATTAGTTTATAATTGGTTTGTTTATTCAACAGTTGTCTGCTGATTATGAACTAAGGTAATGCCACTCGTAATCACTTTTAAATTCAATCCAATGCTGATTAATTAAAGTTACGTAATCTGTTTTTCAACAAGGTCTTTATAGTTTGATCTTCTGGTTGGTGTATATCATAATAATTATTTGTATTTTTTTAGGTTACATCAGAATCTACGGGGCGCCGAATGGGACTCTTGTGGTTTTGTACTCAAAATTCAATTTTGTACGGACAAAAGTGACTTTTGTTCAACAAAAATAAGTTCAGTTTAACAAAATTTGTATCATACTACAAATTTAAAATTTTGTCATACAAAATTATCTATCAGCGGACAAAAGTCACTTTTGTCATGACAAAATTCATTTTTGTTACACAGACTTGAATTTTGTTACCTAATTTGAAAATTGGGCGACAAAAGTCAATTTTGTATTCAAATTAGTTTAGTTTGGTTTCTGTGAACTAATTTGCATACAAAATCGACTTTTTTACACAAAATTGACAAAAATGAATTTTGTCTCAACAAAATTGACAAAATTGACTTTTGTCTCAACAAAATTGACAAAATTGAATTTTGTCTCAACAAAATTGACAAAATTGACAAAATTGACTTTTGTCTCAACAAAATTGACAAAATTGACTTTTGTGAGACAAAATTGACTTTTGTCTCAACAAAATTGACAAAATTGACTTTTGTCTCAACAAAATTGACAAAATTGAATTTTGTCTCAACAAAATTGATTTTTGTCTCACGAAAGTCAATTTTGTCTCACGAAAGTCAATTTTGTCTCACGAAAGTCAATTTTGTCTCATAAAAGTCAATTTTGTTGTTACAAAATTGAATTTTGTTATCACAAAAATGAATTTTGTCGTCACAAAATTGACTTTTGTCTCAACAAAGTTAACAAAATTGACTTTTGTCTCAACAAAATTAACAAAATTGACTTTTGTCTCAACAAAATTAACAAAATTGATTTTTGTCTCAACAAAATTGACAGAATTGACTTTTGTCTCAACAAAATTAACAAAATTGACTTTTGTCTCAACAAAATTGACAAAATTGAATTTTGTCTCACAAAAGTCAATTTTGTCTCACAAAAGTCAATTTTGTCTCACAAAAGTTAATTTTGTCTCACAAAAGTCAATTTTGTCTCACAAAATTGAATCTTACCTCACACAATTGACTTTTGTGATTTAATTTCCATATCAGGTAACAAAAGTCAATTTTGTATGCAAATATGTTTATATTTGCATACCTTTTAGACAAAATTTGGCAGATATTCTGTATTTAACTTTTAATAGATATACATAAATTTTAATATATATATATATATTTCGTTCATTGATGTAAAACCAAAACAAAAAAAAGTACAAACCTAAAGGCAATAAAATGCTTCGCCATGCACAGCCTGATACAACCTCAGATGTATGTTTAGCATATAAAATATATTTATGTCAGTTAGAATCAAACATGTTTTAATTTTGGATCCTTTAAACTTCAATATGGACTAATTTAAAAACAGGTATCAGGTGAACCCACATATTTCTATTCAGCAGCAGTCTCTAACTACATATCTCCTTAATTTCATATGATAGTAAGTCCTAAAAAAATATTGAAAATGTGTACATTTAATTTTTTTTCTAGCTTCTCTCATGTGAAAGCAGTACCTTTTTGGTCACTATTTATGTGTTGCGTCTAAATAAGAATTGTAACACTTTATAGTGACTGAACAGGTTAAACAAATACTTCTCAAGAAACAGAAAAAGAAGAGAACTTAAAACAGCACCAGCCATGCCAGTATATGTATGAATAAAAACTCAGATCAGAATAGCATGGACAATATGTTAGTTCTAGTGTACTTGTGAATATATTGTGAGGAAAGATATCAATAACTCTGCAGATAATGCAATTTTATCAAGTGTTTTGTACATTTTCTGTTAAAAATGTTCATAATCAGTGAAACTTTCAAACAGGCTAAACTAAATTTTTATTACTGAAAGTTTCAAACAATGACAAGTGTTTTATTTACCAAATAACTCATGTGTTTCTGTGAGAACAAACAATCATGTGTAATTTTTGGAATTGAAGGGATTTTCAAAGAAGATCCTTTTGCAGTGCACTTGAGCAAGTCAATTGTGAATATATACTTACTAAATATATTTTCTTCATCATGATACTCACATAGACATTATCAAGAAGTACATATCATTGGAAAAGTGCACAAATTACAAATAAAATATTAAATAAAAAATGCCCTATTTTGAGTGCATCTCCTGCCAAATCACTATTTGTTGCATCTATATATAATACTAGACGAGTATAATCAATGTAAATAAGGTAATTTTTGGAAGAAAACCCCAAAATTTGGAAAAGAACCCTCCCCAATAATGTTGTACCAAAATCAATTCTAATCTTCCTTTTGTGTATTAAAGTTTCATAGAGATCCATTCACTTATACTCAAGTTATTGTCTAGAAACCAAATGTGTCTTCTTCACTGGGGTAAAGCTGATGACCGTAACTGCATTCACGGTCATCCCAAGATGTCGGATGAAAAATTAGGTCAGTATCTGTATTGTCTGTTACAGTGTTTCTATATCATTTTCTTTACAAAGGAGACATTGATTCGATGTAAATTTATAAAAGATTCACACGGAAATCACAAATTACTTCCGAGAAATGTGCATGAAACAGGAAATTCGATTTAAAAAAATCGCTAAGATGACCGTAAATCACAATCGAGATGACCGTAACAGAATCAGCAATTCATAACAAGGGTGACCGTAATTGGTTAAAAGATGACCGTAATTTGTAAAGGATGACCGTAATTTCTAAATGATGACCGTAACTTTTAAAGGATGATCGTCAATTCTAAGAAATATCCGTATTTGTATGACTACTTTTTTTTTGTATCAAATGATTAATGGTGTTGATATAAATCATATTTATATGAGAGTATTATCCTATAGGTAGGAGAAAATAAGACGTGCTTTAAATACAGAGTTCACCATATATATCTTTTTTTACGGTAGAGGGTATAATTTTTAAAATGAACATACAACAAAACATGCACATGAAAAAGTGGGGAAAACATGCAACAAAGGCGCGATTAAAATACGGCAAACAGTTAAAAATAAATTGATGAAACATGTTTATATCCGCTACCTAAGCCCCTATTGAGACAAACACAACAAAAAGCTATGAATACAAATACGGATATTCTTAAAATTGAGGGTCATCATTTAAAAGTTACGATCATCCTTTATAAATTACTGTCAATCTTTACAAATTACGGTCATCTTTTACAAGTTACGGTCATCTGTTTACTAATCACGGTCATCCTTGTTTTATGTTACGGTCATCTTGAAAATATTTTGATAATGATTTACGGACATCTTAGCGATTTTTTCAAATTGAATTTCGCGTTTCCTGAACATTTTTCGGTAGTAATTTGTGATTTCTGTTTGAATCTTTTATAAATTTACATCGTATCAATGTATACTTTGTAAAGAAAATGATATAGAAACACTGTAACAGACAATACAGATACTGACCTAATTTTTCATCCGACATCTTGGGATGACCGTAAATGCAGTTACGGTCATCAGCTTTACCCCAGTGTTCTTGAAAACAACTATGATACAAAAATATGACATGATTACTTTTGTATGCTTGTATTATAAAAAAAGAAGATGTGGTATTTGCCAATGAGACAACTATCCACAAAAGACAAAAATGACACAAACATTAACAACTATAGGTAACCGTACGGCCTTCAACAATGAGCAAAGCCCAAACCACATTGTCAGCTATAAAAGGTCCCGATAAGACAATGTAAAACAATTCAAACAAGAAAACTAACGGCCTTATTTATGGAAAAAAATGAAAGAAAAACAAATATGTAACACATAAACAAACGACAACCACTGAATTACAGGCTCCTGACTTGGGACAGGCACATACAAAAATAATTGTATTTCCCATTTCCATTCTCAATTTTATTTTGCTGCCATTTAAAAACTTGAAAAGTAAGCTACATCCTGTACATGTAACAAAAAAAAATATATATATGTATGCAAAAAATAACATAAAACCGACTCTTAATTAGTACAAAAAATTGATGTAGAACTCACAAACTGACGATGATCAGAATTACAAATGTTTGTTTATTAGAGTCTGATTTTTTTTACGAAAGCCCTTCAGCGCTATCAATTAAACTTATTTAGTCAAAATTTAACACTAGTTTAAAGGTATATCATAACAAATTGGCAAATACAGCCTTATTATCACCTTAAAAACTACTGTGTACGGAGTTACATGTGCGGTTTGGGAAGTTTTATGTTTTTAGATATATAAAAGTTCAATTTATTTTGCATTTCTGAAAGATAAAATCATTTTTGGTCAATATCAAAATATTTTTTTTGTCGTATGCTTGAATAGATTTTTTATTCATCAATTTGGGAATCAGAATATTTTTTTCAGGAAAAATACCATTACCCCTCATGCCTTTTCAAGTTCAATGTTCGTTCCCTACACATTTTCCATCTGAACTTATAATTTTATTTTAGACATAAACAATATATTAATGTAGCCTAGGACATTCGTTCTGAACATGCATGAAATATTTGCCACTGGACGTTAAACAACCAACAACCTAATCTATATTTAGGACATTGTCTTAGTACAAAGCTGGCATTTAAGGTAGCGCCTTCCTCATATTATATAGTTATTTTTATTCCTTAGAAATATTTTTTTTATTGGGGCCGGATCGACTTTACATATGGGCCGGATCGACGTGGGGCCGGATCGACGTGGGACGGATCGACTTGGGCCGGATCGACGTGGGGCCGGATCGACCCGAAAGCGTGATACATTACACTATAAATTGTGATACCGGTACATGCTGGTTAAAATTTACGGCTTCTTTCCATCTTTTTAATGGTATAAAAGTAGCAACTAGGCTATAGATATAGGAAGATGTGGTGTGAGTGCAATGAGACAACTCTCCAACCAAATAACAATTTATAAAAGTAATCCATTATAGTTCAATGTACGGCCTTCAACACGGAGCCTTAGCTCACACCGAATAACAAGCTATCAAGGGCCCCAAAATTACTAGTGTTAAACCATTCAAACGGGAAAACCAACGGTCTCATCTATATAAAAAACGAGAAACGAGAAACACGTATAAATTACATAAACAAACGACAACTACTGTACAAAATTTATATATATTTTTCAAAACTAGTTTAGTGACTTTTACAAAATGAAGTTAAACACGGCAGTTATTGATTGAAGTTAAATTCCTGTTTTAATAATGATTCATTCTTACAAAATAATTCAGCATTTTTTTTGTGACCGACTTCTTTTTACAGTTTTGATATGTAATACTTTTTAAGTATTATACAAAATATGGATTCCTAAATTCTTATGAAATTCTTTGTTTTGTCCGGTGTTTGCAGAAAAGTCTGGATGTTTTGGAAAATTTAATCAAAGCGATACCTTAATATACAACCACAAATACAGTTATTCCGTCTCGTGTTTAGACAATGTACCTCGAGTTTTACTTCAAAGGGTTTTGTCAAAGACAGTCTTTTTTTTTTCTCTCAAAAAGATCATTGGAAAGTTAAATAAAAATACAGTGTCTTCTTCACAAATAAAACAGGATGCACTTAGTTTAAACATTCTATATATGTTTGTTTTTTTACATTACAGTTTTCCATTTTTAAAATTGTCTCTACAATATTGTATGGATATTGACGTGTTTCGGTATTTGTTCTTCCAGATTTTAGGTTTTAGCCTTTCCTGAAGCGGGTTCGTCAAGAGGTGTGATTACGAAGCTTGAGGTTTTTATCTCATTTACTAACATCAAATTCTGCAGTAACCGAATTCATCCGGATTCTTGTTCGCCGGTTGTTTTCTTCACTAAGCGAAAACCATTCAGCACGAGATAGGTACTCGAAAATTGACATTATTTTTTAGACAATGTACCACGAGATTGACTGCAAATGTCAAACCAACCTATAGTAAACAAATACGATTTCCCTCACCTTAGCAGCAATATTCCAACTTTATCCGTGCATCAACTCATAAGATATTCAAAATTTTTTTTAATTTCGATCTGATTACTCTAACGTATTCTAATCACTGGTATTAAAGAGATAATAGTAACTGCAATTACGATTATCCCAATATGGCGACGGTAGATATAGGTAAAATCTTTACACTCATTTTTCTTAAATGTAGCATGCTTTTGTCAATAGTTACTCAGCTGCAAGGTTTATCTATACCATTCCATCATATTTGAATCGTAACGGTGCACTGGAATCGTCTGAGCGCTTTGAAAATTACCGTAGAAAAATTCGGTATGATAATCGTAACTCTATGGTATTTTTCTTCTTTGATAATCGTAATTTTCTTTATCGGATAATAGTAACTGAAACATAATAAATGTGTCTTTCAGCATTTCAATGGTATTTTGTGTGTTAAAAATGCAAATGTCAAGTTTAACGATGACATAAACGCATATAAAAATAAATGAAGAAACTTACAGGTTAATATCTAGGACAAATTTACCTATATATATATATACAGTCATGGGACTAAAGTGAGTTCCCAGTAAAAAAAAGTCCTATCATTTCAACTTGTATATCTATTTATAACTGACAACAATATGCATAACCTTTTAGTTTAAACATATTTTACTTGCAAAAGTAGCAAAAGGGATTGGACACAAGTTATAACAACATTAGAGACGTCCTCTCCCAATATAAATATAATCACAAAGTACATTAGATAATGGCGGAAAAAAAAACACAACATAGTAGTAATGCATGTAATACATACTTCAAACAAAAATTAGAAATAAAAAGAAAAAAGAAAAAAAAATACAATATAATAAGGAATAATAATGAAACAACTAGACTGAAGTGAAAGGTTGTAAAGTAGAAATTTAGAATGTTAATTGACTGCTTTAAATCTTTGTGTTATTCTGATATAAGATTGTACGGACTCAAAATGTCTTTGTTTTGCTGAAAAGAAAGGTCACCGTCACCAGCTAATAGAAGCTCAATGGATATAGCATAACTTTCTAATTTTGAAAACAGTATTTCTCTGGCTTCGTTGTGAAGAGCGCACTGTAAAAAATAGTGTATACTATCCTCAACAGGGTGGCCACAGCTGCATGCGGGACTAGGTTTAATATTAACACGATGTAAATCTGAATTTAAAGAACTGCACATATTTCTCAAACGTGTATGAATGATATTAATTTTCTATCCCCACAACTAAAATAGAAAGGTGGCTGTATCAATTTGGACTTCATCTTTCGTTTAAAAATATTTATGTTTTGGACGTACGTATGTCGGGGGGAAGGCTATTCCATTCAAAAGTAGTGGATGGGAAAAAGGATTTTCTAGTTATGTCTAGTCTATAACCGGGTACTACATAATTATTACTGTTTCGCAAATCGTAGTTAGATACTTGACCAACAAGCGGGGGCATTAAATCACAGAGATAATCAGGGGCAGTCTCATTATGTTTAGAATAGAACATATTGAGCATTCTGGATTTTCTTCTGTTCACAAGCAATTGCCAGCCAGTTTCAAAATATATAGCTTCCCGACTAGCAAACACGGGCAACCCAGTTACTAACCTCCCTGCTTCTAACTGAACATGTTCTAAATTGTCGGCTTCTTGTTGAGTACAACCATCCCATAACTCACATGCATATTCCATAACGGGTCTTATAAAAGTTAAATATATACGAGCAAGATAATTTCTATTCAATACATATTTCAATTTTTTAAGAACATTTAATCTCGTGCTTGCACACTTTAAAATATTTTCTATATATTTGTATGGAATTTATCATTGGAATCAAAAGTAATCCCTAAGTGTTTATGACAGGAGACAAATTCTACTAATTTGTTTTGAAATTCTATTTCAATATCATCTGGGGAAGTATGGCAGGAGAATATCATAGCCTTTGTCTTATTAGGGTTAAAGTTAATAAGCCAATCTTTAGACCATACTGAAATTTGTTCTAAATCGCTGTTTAAGACATCCTCTATAGTGTAAGGGTTATTGCTGGAATAAGAAAGAGATGTATCATCAGCAAACAATCGAGTTAGACTTGTCAAATTATCAGCTATGTCATTTACATAAATAAGAAATAGTAGGGAACCTAATACAGAGCCTTGCGGAACTCCTGCATTAGTATTATCAAAAGGCGAATAGGCATTTGAAACGAAAACGCTTTGTTTTCTATTTGAAATATAACTTTCAAACCATTTATACAGATTTCCATCAATACCATACGCTTTTAGTTTTATTAAGAGGCCACTATGCCATACCCTATCAAAAGCTTTCGAGGTATCACATAATATAAGAGATGTTATACAGCGATCATCAAGTGACATGCATATCCTATAATAAATTTCTATTAGCTGGTGAACCTTTTGATATATACATGTACCTGTTAAAGATACGGAAAATGAAGCAGCTGTCGAGACAGCTATTGTGGTAAGTAGATATTTTGATTTTTTTCAAAGTTTCAATGTTGTGTGCGCGTTTAAGTCCGTTTTTGTTTGTTTTTTTTAGGGGGGAGGGGGAGGGGGATTAGCTATATCCCATATCCCAAAAGTGCAATCCTTTCAATTCATTGCTCAAAATGAAAGTCACGTATACCACATTTTCATATGTCATATATATGTTTTGCCTCCAATATCACGTTTATATTAAAATTCTGCGCGAAATGAACAAAAGTTTCCGTCAATAACTTTATAACTGCATTATCGGATTTAACAGTTGATACCTTTATCGGTAGATATGAGTGTTCATATTTCCTTTTTCCTTATAATTCAATAAATATAGCCGTCCATTTTTCCCCTTTAATTCCCTTTTTTCTATTTTATACTGATATAATATATGATTTTAAAAATTTACTTCAAATGTTTTGATCAAATACCCATGTATTTTATGACGTTTCTTTAAACAGTGTGTATGGTAAAGGATCTAAAATAGTTACATTTTATTGTTACTATTGTTTATTGTTACTTTTGTTTATTGCTACTTTTGTTTATAGTTACTTTTGTTTTTTGGTTTTTTTTAGCCTTACCTATAGTCTTAATACGAAGCACTTGACGGACTGAAAAAAACACACACAAATATGTATATTGATAAATTACATCAGAAGGCATAACATGTACTTCATCACAGTCGGAACTTGTTTAATTACAAAGATTTTTATAGATTTTACAACAAATATTTTGTGCTTCAGAAAAATACATGACAATTAGGTTAGGCTAATTTTTGTTTTCATTTAATAGAAAATAACTTATTGTATGGCAAGTATGCAAATACAAAAATGTTCCTTGTTTAGTACCTTCAATATTTGTCTCTACAATATCTTCCATGCATATGTATGCATCATACTTTTCATATACCGAGTATTTATGAATTTTTGAATTAGTTTGTTTCTAATATTGCGGAATATTTGTTATTTTATTCTCCACTTTGCAGTCATTCTTTGAATAAGTATTCCTTGTAAGACAATTTAAAGCCACATCAACTTCAATTCTTCATTTTCGGGCTTTTGGCCAAACTATAAGAGAACACAAACCCATGTTTGTCAAAGAACTCCACGTTACTTAATTTCATAATACACAAAAAATCCCAACCTTTCTCTATTCTTATATAGCATTAACTGTTTAAAGGATGTCATATTGTTATAATTCAAAATTAAATTTGTGTTGTTTGTAGTTATTTTCTGAGATATCGAAATTTCAGTGACAGTCATGAAGTAGCTAAAATGCCAAAAAAATATGGTATGATTAACAACGAGACAACTTTCCACAAGAGACCAACATGACTCAGATATTAACAAAAATAGGTCACCGTACGGCCTTCAACAATGAGCAAAGCCCATACGGCATAGACAGCTATAAAAGGCTCCGAAATGACAATGTAAAACACTTTAGACGAGAAAACTAACGGCATTATTTATTAAAAAAACTAAATTTTATGATATACTAGTATGTAGATATAGGAAGATGTGGTGTGAGTGCCAATGAGACATGCAACTCTCTATCCAAATAACAATTTATAAAAAAGGTAAACCATTATAGGTCAATGTACGGCCTTCAACACGGAGCCTTGGCTCACACCGAACAACAAGCTATTAAGGGCCCCAAAATTACTAGTGTAAAAAAACAATAGCATAACATCACATCATAGAAAAACACACGTTAAAATATCAATTGGCAGACTTAACTCAATCAAAAAACATAAATTAATACACATATGTAGCTGTTTTCCTAAGAACTGTTAATAATATATGCATAAAAAGAAATGTCATAAGATGTTGGAACGTTTCGTAAATAATTCATCGACATAACTTCATTATATGCTATTAGATATATGTTTTAAGTGTCAATATCAATAAAACACTTTCCAGTTACGATTATCTTTCCATTTTTAAATACCATAATTACGATTATCTTTTTTTCCGAGTTACGATTATCATCCCGAATTTTTCGACGGTAATTTTCAAAGCGCTTAGACTAATCCAGTGCACCTTTACGATTCAAATATGATGTATTGGTATAGATAAACATTGCAGCTGAGTAACTATTGACAAAAGCATACTACATTTAAGAAAAATGAGTGTAAAGATTTTACCTATATCTACCGTCGCCATATTGGGATAATCGTAATTGCAGTTACTATTATCTCTTTAATACCAGTGCTAATGTAATGACTAGGAAAAAGAATTCACTTTAAAACTAAAGGTGGAGTGAACACAATTCGAAATCAGTTAAGCGAGAATATCAAATGATCGGCCAAAGGGGGGTAACTAGAACATATTTCGCATCGTAATTACTAGTTTTTTAGAAAAAACAAACAAAATATTCTGGTCAAGCAGATGACAAAAAAATATTCTGAATGCAAATTCCCCCCATACCTTACAGACTGTTAATTTTTGAAAATATCATATGGCTGATCGGTCGAAAAACTTTTGACCAAGAAAAAAGAAACATGACGTAAACCCCTCTTTGAAGTTAAATGGTTGCTACCTAATTATCAATCGTCAATTCTTTACTGAAATTTCATGCAATTTTGAATAATATTGATTTGAGCTGAAAAAATGATATATTTTACTTTTTAAATTTGTCGTGCCATGAAAAGATCCTGAAAGCATTGTATCAAATCCTGAAAGCATTGTATCAAAAAAAAATTATATTTCAACAGATCGATGAGACAACTTTCAATGAATTTAATTTTGCATTTATTCATGAGTACCCAAAACTATATGAGAACTGTATTCATAAAGTGTGTGTACATAGTCCAATTAATTATGACTATCTATGACTAATGTGTACACACAATGTGAAATTTTTTTCCGCATCAGCAACACGTGGGAATTTCCCGCCATATTCTCATATCAACACATCATTACGACAGGCTTAGACAGGGTTAGTTATAACAGGAGGTCGAGATCTGCGTATTTGAACCTCTTCTTAAGAAATCTTTATATTTTTATAGCCATTGCAGTGAAAGAAATACTAAATTGACAATTATTCTGTTTGCCAGAGATTTGTTAGTCCAATAATCATGACGTCTTGTAGGCCAACTAATTTTTTGCGTTGACGCCTTCTGTAGTGGACTAGTCTATAGAGATCATAGTCGAATCCAGGGGAGTTCCCGCCCCCCTCCCCCCAAAAAAAATAGATGCTGGATTATATAGGGAATCACTGAAGCATGCCTGATGGAGCCCCCCCCCCCCTTTTTACAAAAAGTTCTGGATCCGCCACTGGAGATGTGTTTGATGTTTGTAAATTGGCAAACAAAAATAGTAGATTAGGACATGTACTCATTTGTTCCGGTGTCAAGATATCTATTTGATGTGGCCGCCCAATCAAATTAATACCTTCACACCTCATAGGAAACTTTAACTTCAACATGGAGAAGTTGTTTTTCCCCCTTAACAATATTATTATCCCTTATCAGTGGCGGATCCAGGGGGAGGGTTCTGGTGGGTTGGAACCCCCCTTTTTTGGACAATCAATGCATTTGAATGGGGAAATGTAGTTGGAATTCCCCCCTTTTAAAATGGCTGGATCGATCTGCCCCTGCTTTTTTGGTGAAATATTGTGGTCAAGCAGCTAGATGAACAAAAAAAAATTTCCCCTTACCTTGTAATGTTAAATTTTGAAGAAGAAAAAAATTTGATCATGTTGATTGAAAGTGTAAAGATAATTCTATCCCGATGAAATATCTGACATCCAGCGGAAATAGTGTTACAGTAGTTATTGTTTTATTTTTATCCGGAAGAAATTATTTCACTATGATATATTTTCCATTGCCATGAAATTCTATCTTGGAAGTTAAAATATTGAATAGTTAATAAAAAAAACCTTAATCTTCAGGCGGATCCAGGGGGGGGGGGGGGGGGTTCCGGGGGTGCGCACCCCCCCCTTTATTTTTGCCGATCAATGCATTTGTATCGGGACATATGTTTTGCACCCCCTGCACCCCCCCTTTGCCCTGGGTTAGCACCCCCCCTTTCGAAAATTCCTGCATCTGCCCCTGATCTTTGCAAATACTATGGAATAATAATAGTGTATTAATTAGTAAATAAAAAAACAAACATGTATTATAGTGGGAAATAATTTCATTGATTGTAATTAAAAATGATTTCCTGAAATATTAAAGTGAATAGCATTCTTTTAAAGAGACAATTATCATGAAACATATATAACAAGTATAAATTTCACAGATCTTAATTGTGAAATAATATCATGATCAATTTAATATGTAAAATAAGGTACTGTGGATTCATTTATTTTCGTGGGTATCAATTTTCGTGGATAGAGAAAAAAAGGCATTTCGTGGTATACGTAAATTCGTGGATCGCTGATTACAACAACAAAAAATTAGATACGTAATTCGTGGATTTCTTTTTGATTTATGAGATCATATAACCTCCTTGGTTTGATCAATAATAAAACAAAACAAAAAAGAAGGAATTCATTGAAAAAGTTTTGAATTGTCAAAATCCTCGCTTGGTCATTCTAGTTTAAAGTGTTCATTGATAACTTCGATTACAATAATGGACAGAGACAACTAATTATTTGTTTGTTTTACATTAATAAATTCTTGTCTGAATTCTATAAGGCATTCAAAACTTTATGATTGAAAGCTCATTTCCCTAATCACGATATAATAAACAGTGATATAAGTATAAGGTGTGAAAATAAATGTTCCTGTCATAAACAATATTACCTACGGGCAATATCCCGTACTTAATCCTATTGATTTTTAATCACTGGTAAACCAAACTATGACACGGTAATTGACAACTTGCAGTTATTTTCCATGAACAGTTTTAATCAATTTCAAAAAGTAAATTATCACTGATATTCGATATATTTATTATAGATTTAATCAAAATACTTGTATCTTCTTTCAATAAAAAACACGTGTTATGTTACATTGTTTATCACTAATCAACACTATACTAGAACTGCATAACATAACCGGAAATAAACATCCGACTCCATACACATTTCTCGGGATTATTCTTCGTTGAATTCTTAAATTCGTGGTTCGCTGTGACCCACGAAACCCACGAAAATTGGTATACCACGAATAAAAATGAATCCACAGTAAGTGAAATACAGGTAAAAGTGAGTTGTTTTCAGATCTCAGTACAAATAAAAAAGTAAAGGTAGAAATATAGTAGAAAACAATAAATTTATTTAAATTATAACAAGTGTGGACACAGATGAGTGTGGATAGTATGTATGGATGTTTGACAGTGTCTTATGACAAAATGAGTTCTATGTTTTTTCTATATGGTGTTATTAACTATGTTGCACGATGACAACCAATCTGAGCATTATGAGTGTTATTTATTAAATGTTTTATGCCCCCACCTACAATAGTAGATAGGCATTATGTTTTCTGGTCTGTGGGTCCGTTCGTTCGTTTGTCCCGCTTTAGGTTAAAGTTTTTGGTCAAGGTAGTTTTTGATGAAGCTGAAGTCCAATCAACTCGAAACTTAGTACACATGTTCATTATGATATGATCTTTCTAATTTTTAAGCCAAATTAGACTTTTGACCCCAATTTCACGGTCCATTGAACATAGAAAATGGAAGTGGGAGTTTCAGGTTAAAGTTTTTGGTCAAAGTAGTTTTTGATGAAGCTGAATTCCAATCAACTTGAAACTTACTACACTTGTTGCATATGATATGATCTTTCTAATTTCAAAACTCATAACTGCTCCAAAAGTAATCTGATAGAATTTCAAGCATTTTAAGCCAATATTATCAACATCTACTAATGAGTCTTAATATGTCTACATATCTAAAAAGTCATAGTATTCAAAAGGTAATGCAAAATTATTCCTTTTCATTTTTTTTGTTATATGGATACACATTTGAGTGATACATGTACCAATACAATATTTGTTGTGGTATGAAAGTGCAGTAATTAGCATTTACTGTAACTATGTTAATTCACACAAATTGAAAAATAAACAAATGAATGGACCAGATGCTCCGCAGAGCCCAGCTTTATACGACTGCAGAGGTCGAAGCCTGAACAGTTGGGGCTAGTATTGACACAACATTCAAGCTGGAAACAGCTCTGAGTTTGAATTGTGATTAAATAGATGACACAGCTTAGGTTTCTGACACAGAATGAATGTGGTCTAATGAACTTAAATATTTGTTTTGCTTTTGTGTTAGGAGCAATTCACTATGCTGCTGAATATTAATCCTTTCAAACAAAAATATCTAAAGAAATTTTCTTTTTAATTTCTGAAATGAGAAACATTTAGAGGAGACAAACTTCAGTTAAGAGATCAGAAACTAAAAAAATGTATAATTTTTCCATTTGTAAAAGGGCATACCCTAGAAAGTGCTTGCAATCACTGAATGGTTATTAATGACTGCTTTAATTTATCAGTTGGTAATAAAGTGAATATTGCATTGTATATTGTATAATTGATTTAAGTTGACTGAACAAAGAAAGATAACTCCAATTTTCAAAGAAGATTTCATAAAGCATTGGTATTAGGTAATTCAAGAACCATTCTGGACAAACTCCAATTAAGGGTCTTGAATTTACAAAAATGTTTGTTTTTGGTCCGTAATTATTAGACTGTTTGTCCCATAACCCACACAATATATCCGAACCTTCTACTTATGGTATTAAACATTGTGGTACAATTTCAGAACAATTGAAATACTTATACACAACTTTTTAAACCGACACTAGATTAAAGCTTGTTTTGGGCACCTTTGTACCCCTTATTCCTAAACCTTAGGGACCAAAACCCCCAAAATCAATCCCAAGCTTCCTTTTGTGGTTATAAACGTTGTGTTATAATTTTGTTGATTTCTGTTGACTTATAATAAAGTTATTATCCAGAAACCATCTTTCGGACAGGATACCAATTTACGACCCCAAATTTTTTGTGGTTGTATAAAAATGTTGAACATGTGCAATGAAGTATAGTTTTAGAAATCGATAAGGGAGCTACCATTTGATTTTTATGGGGGGGGGGGGGCTAGGATGAAAAATTTTGTCCTGCCTTTTTTTTTAGTTGTAATCTCTGTCCTGCCTTTTTATTTTTCAGTCTTTCACATCCAAAATTTTATGGAAATATTCTTTATAAAGCACAGAAATGTCAGTATTCTCCTCAGAAACTAACAAAACCTTTAAATAGACTTATTAAAAGGGGATATAGTTACGATACTGTTGTCAGGTCATTAAAGATTGCATATTTTGGCTTTAACATTGATTCACTGATAGGGTCTTTGCATCGGAACTAAACACATTTATTTCTAAAAAAACAGTTGTTGGCATGACACGGGTTATGTTCTTCTCGTATATTTTATGATAGTATGATACTAAACCCCTAACGGGAGGGATTGTACCTGATATTCATATGATGAAGACATAATCTTTCAATCAGTTTAATTGAGGTCTGGAGCTGGCATGTCAGTTAACTGCTAGTAGTCTGTTGTTATTTATGTATTATTGTCATTTTATTTATTTTCTTTTGTTACATCTTTTGACATCAGACTCGGACTTCTCTTGAACTGAATTTTAATGTGCGTATTGTTATTCTTTTACTTTTCTACATTGGCTAGAGGTATAGGGGGAGGGTTGAGATCTCATAAACATGTTTAACCCCGCCGCAATTTTGCGCCTGTCCCAAGTCAGGAGCCTCTGGCCTTTGTTAGTCTTGTATGATTTTAATTTTTAGTTTCTTGTGTATAATTCGGAGTTTAGTATGACGTCCATTATCACTGTACTATTATGCATATTTTAGGGGCCAGCTGAAGGACACCTACGGGTGCGGGAATTCTCGCTACATTGAAGACCCATTGGTTGCCTTCGGCTGTTGTTTGCTCTATGGTCGGGTGGTTGTCGCTTTGACATATTCACCATTTCCTTTCTCAATTTTACTATTCGGTCCTGCCTCTTTTTTTCTTAGCTTATCCTGACTTTTTTACAACAATTGTCATCCTGCCTTTTTTTTTTTTGCCAAGTTACTCATCCTGCCTTTTTTTTTTACTCAAAATCCTGTCCTGCCTTTTTTTTCAAATTTCATCCTAGCTCCCCCCATAAAAATCAAATGGTAGCTCCCTTAGACTGGATAGGCCTTATAATTTTTTTCCCTCCTAATTGAAGGACCGTTTACACTCAGGGCCGAGTCATCAGCAGGCAATACAGATGTATTAAAACAACCTAGCATCATATTGCTAGTAGTGGGAGTAGCATTGTCCGGTAAATTTGTTCCCACTTTTTTTTATAAAATGTATGGTTCAAATCAAAATAGAATGCTTTTATCTCCTGAATACTTACATTGTACATAGAGATGATACTACTTTGACAAATCCTTGTCCATTAGAGTTGTCTGTCAAATCTTAATTTCACAAAGAATGAATTGCATAACAATGAACTGAGCTCAAAGCAAAGTACTTTAATAATACACTTAGACAAAGAGCTAAATCCAGTGATATACTTTGTACTACAGGTCCTTCATGACCATTCATCCACCCAAACCATATCTCAATAACATTCCATACTACATGATTGGATTCAGAAGTCCTGAAAAAGACATGACTTTTTTTATCTTGTTTTAAGTATATATGCACAGGTTAAACCTTTATTGTGGATATAATCATTCAGTATCTAGCAACTTCATGCACAAATTGATATAGGTTGATTGCTCCTCTGTTGGAAATTAGAACACACCTCCATCTAATTTTAGTCAACTGACGAAGAAAAATTCAAAACTATATAAAATGTTATCTAAGACTTGTCAGTGTCTATTTCCTTTGCCACTGAATAAGATTCCATATTTACAACCAATGAAAATCAAATATCCCTCTAATAGACTTAGCATTGAAATCGTTTTCTAAAATGGTAGTTACATAC
Organism: Mytilus edulis; assembly: GCF_963676685.1. Taxonomy (NCBI): domain Eukaryota; kingdom Metazoa; phylum Mollusca; class Bivalvia; order Mytilida; family Mytilidae; genus Mytilus; species Mytilus edulis. The sequence continues at coordinate 69,213,226 of NC_092346.1, read as the reverse complement.
CTGCCAACTTTTCAAAATGCCCATGGGGGTTTTGCGTGCAAGATGGCTGTCATAGTCCTAAAAAACCTTCAAGGGGGCCTGCAAATACATTTTAATGTTGTTTTTTGGCTTCTTCATACTTTTATAAGCCTATAGTCATTGTAAAATTAGTTGTTTTGTTTAAATTGTGGACAAAACTGATCTTTCAAAATTTCAATTTCGGAGCCTCCATGGGGGAAATCCCCCGCAAATAGTGACAGTTGGCAGGTATGTAGTTATGTGGAACCTGGAACTAAAAAAATTGAAACAATATATCTTAAATATTTCAAATGCATGTACATTTAATAATTCTCCAAAATTCACTTTATTTTTCCTTTTTTGGTTTTCTGTTGGAGACTGTATATTGACCTCTATGTAGCCTTTTCAACTTATAAAAGGGGGGATACATTTCCATAGAATTAAACTTTTCTGAAAGAATTGATTCCATTTATTTTCAATAAACAATAAATATTGAAGTCTATAACAGGCATCTAGGAACAGGCTCAACATTATTTCTAAACATGTATTAATATATACCAAAATGTGGACAAACCTACATTAAATATTCTACTTCAACGACTTTAATTAGTGGAGTAGATCAAATTAAAAAGTCACAATGGTTAAAAACTCCAATGGCAGTCTTTCCTGCTAAAATCTTGATGTGTAGAATGTGATATACCATTTTTGGGTCTATATACTGTCCTTTAAATTTAGGTCATTTTGACACGGCAAAATATGAAAAAAAATGTAAACTATGGTCTGGAAAGCACACAGTTTGTGATATTTTAAGGTATCTTTACTAAGAAAACCTGCAAATCTCAGTGGCAGATCCAGAACTTTTCAAAAAGGGGGGCTCTGATGGACCAGAGGGTTGCCCACTCCCATCAAGCTTCAATGATTTCTTACATATATGTCATAAGCTAAATTTCCCCCACCCCCTTGGTCTGTCTATGCATCTGTTTATCGTTCTGCGAAATAGTACTAATACTAATTTTTCCCCTCCCTTACCTGGCCCTAGACAGTTGCTTACCTTTGTAAACATTTTATAATTATAGTCAGGTATATATTGATTGAGAGTAACTTACATAGTAGTTAATGGGACTCTTTTTCACACGGTTCTGTGAAATATAATACGGCAAATATATACCCGTACATACTATCCGCATAACACAGAAATCTGATAGATTTTCACTCCTCTGGGAAAAATCAACCTGTGAAATGAAATACCATGCCTGGAAAAAAATTACCGGGACAAATTATCCTCAGGATAAAATATCACAGAGGACGAAATAAACCGTATCATTACATGAGAAGCCGGTTTGGTTACAAATAATTATGTCACGTGAAGGCGCACTGACGTCACAATTTGCATTAATTTTGCAATACACTACAGTTCACTCATACAGAACCCATTATCATGCAAACATGCAACGTGAATGTGATTGGTTATCAAATAATACAGAATTTATGCACGTACAGTTAATATAGAAGAAATTAGTTCATCAAATGTGAGTTCGTGATCTTGTGGTTAAGACCGATGGCTACAGTGCTGAAAGTCCTGAGTTAGATTCTTACTTGGGGTGCTAAAAATATCAGTACATCAGAAGGGTAATTTTCACCCTCTCACACACATCTTTGTTAATGTTCCGGGATTGTTGAAAACTTGCATATTCATCAATATTTGATTTTGTGGTTTTAACAATCCAGACAGACAAATAGCAATAAGGTGTTTAGGAAAACATGACCTAAAACCTCCTTCATATATGACAAAAATACATGGGAACTCATATTGAATGGTCAAATGTGTTCAATATGAAAATTGAAATTAAGATGGTAAAATCAAATATTAGCCGTTACTGTAAATGGACTTAAAGTATGACTTTTCAGCAAATTTAAAGGGAAATGACACGGAAGGGGCCAAATAGTGTTCAAGGGGAGCAAATGCTATTTAAATTAGTATGCAGGTTTTAAATATAGAGGGAAGTTGAGTCATCTTTTTGGGTGAAGTTAAATACTGACTAGTGTGTGGTTCTCATTGGGTCTAAGCGTGACCAATATTGACAATTTTTCGCAAGCGTGTAACGTGAAAGTCAAATTATTGTGTCATGAAAACGGGAAATGAGGTCTGTCGTGAAAACGGGAAATGGGGTTCTGCAGGACCCCGGAAATGACAAAAAAATGAAAATTGCTCATGTACATAGTGTAAGCGGGATATGGGAATCTGACAAAACAGTAAGTGGGATCTGGGATCAGAACACCACCCCCCCCCCCCCCCCCCCTCCAATGAGACCCCCTTATGTAGATTTATCTTCTAATTCTATATAAAAAAAACACAACTAAGAACTACGTTTAATTCACTTTGACTACTGATATGCAAACCTAGAAATATTTCATAAAATAGTGATTGAAAGATTCATAACACTTTGAAAGGATAATTCAGACACGTGTTACGCGGGGAGCATGTTTTAAATTTGTTTACAAATAATAATGTCACGTGATCGCGCACTGACCTCAAGTTGCATCGCCCTTACAATTCACTAATACATGACCATTTTCATGCAAACATGCAACGTGAATGTGATTGGTTATCATATAATACAGAAATAATGCATGCACAGTTTAAGAAGAAATTAGTTCAATAAATCGATGCGATTTTCACTTTTGACACGAATAGGTCGGGTTGACATTACTGTCATCGGAGATAATATTGAGATAAATGGGATAAAACGGACCGTCAAAAAGGTCTAGAGGAGCACATCAGTAGAACCTTAACATTAATAAGTAATACTTACCAAAATTTCTCTAATTAAAGAACTATATAACTGAAATTTCACAAAAATAACGGTAAACATTTTGTTGATGGTGATGATGCTATTATCGATCCGTTGAATTCAGGGTCAACGGAATTTTTTGCGTTGCGTTTAAATCATTGAGGCCATCTATTTTTATTGCGGGTTCCACATATATAAATCGGAATTAAAGAAAAAATGGAATGTTGTTAGCAGAATCAAAACAGAAATGATGAACATTGCAACATTTTCAGCAAAATATAAATAGGATGGAGGATCTGTGTATTCACATTATTTGTAAAACTCTCCTTATTCATGTGAAGCGTGTGCTTTACATCGAGGCTTGCTATGCTTATCATTGACGCCACAGTACTTCAACCAATCAGACAATGTTTATTTTGGGCATTTGACTTTTTTTAACTCAGATTTTGGAATATTTTAATCGAAATTATAGAAAAATGGAATGTTGTTAGTACATATAAAATAGAAAATGATGAATACTTTTAGCTAAAGATAATTTGGATGGGGGTTCTGTGTATTCACATTATTTGCACAACTCTCCTTACTGATGCCATATTTTGGAATTTCCGTGACCTAAATGGTTCGCGAAAATTAATATTTTTATATATAGTATAGTAAAAAGCAAGAGTCAGAGATGTAGTTGTTGATAATGTGGAAACCAGATGATTCATAGCATAACAATATATATAGGGGTTACAAGAGTGCAAATATTCGTAATGCATTTTCCTGAGAGTACCAATGGTGTTCCTCATTTTTTTCTCTCGAAGACTACTTAAACTAGGGAAAAATGGGTAGCAGTTCCTGTTTCTAGAAATGCCAGTGTTGCATTACAACCCAAAAAATATATAGGGTCATGAGGCAGAAATTGACTTAAAATGAAGTTGAAAAAGATCGTCTATTTTTTTCGCTTAATGAAAAATGCATATTTTTAATGGCTCTGACATGCAGAAATGCAGGGCTTTCCATTGAAATTGAAGTAGAAGGCTGAATTAAAATTATAAGCAGCTGTAACATGCGTTCGGCGAAGCCGGACGCCCACCAAGCTGTAAGCTTGGTGCCTTACGGCAGGGGGTCTGGGGGCCGCCCAAGGCCCCCAGAAGCTCTGACATAAATAGAGCAAAATCCTGCATTCTCGCAATCTCCTGGCACCTAATTTTATCTTTCAAATGACCATTATTTATGTATGAAATTAAAGAAAGAAAAAAAAAAAACTCAAAGAAATTTCATTTTTAGCTCACCTGGCCCAAAGGGCCAAGTGAGCTTTTCTCATCACTTTGCGTCCGTCGTCCGTCGTCCATCGTCGTCCGGCGTTAGCTTTTACAAAAATCTTCTCCTCTGAAACTACTGGGCCAAATCAAACCAAACTTGGCCACAATCATCAATGGGGTATCTAGTTTAAAAAATGTGTGGCGTGACCCGGTCAACCAACCAAGATGGCCGCCACGGCTAAAAATAGAACATAGGGGTAAAATGCAGTTTTTGGCTTATAACTCAAAAACCAAAGCATTTAGAGCAAATCTGACATGGGGTAAAAATGTTTATTAGGTCAAGATCTATCTGCCCTGAAATTTCAGATGAATCGGTCAATCGGTTGTTGGGTTGCTGCCCCTGAATTGGTAATTTTGAGGAAATTTTGCTGTTTTTGGTTATTATCTTGAATATTATTATAGATAGAGATAAACTATAAACAGCAATATTGTTCAGCACAGTAAGATCTACAAATAAGTCAACATGACCAAAATGGTCAGTTGACCCGTGTAGGAGTTATTGCCCTTTATAGTCAATTTTTAACCTTTTTTTGTAAATTAAAGTAATCTTTTACAAAAATCTTCTCCTCTGAAACTACTGGGCCAAATTAATCCAAACTTGGCCACAATCATCTTTGGGGTATCTAGTTTAAAAAAAGGGTGGCGTGACCTGGTCAATCAACTAAGATGGCCGCCACGGCTAAAAATAGAACATAGGGGTAAAATGCAGTTTTTGGCTTATAACTATGAAACCAAAGCATTTAGAGCAAATCTGACAAGAAGTTAAATTGTTAATCAAGTCAATATCTATCTGCCCTGAAATTTTCAGTTGAATCAGTCAACCCGTTGTTGGGTTGCTGCCCCTGAATTGGTAATTTTGAGGAAATTTTGCTGTTTTTGGTTATTATCTTGAATATTATTATAGATAGAGATAAACTGTAAACAGCAATAATGTTCAGCAAAGTAAGATCTACAAAAAGGTCAACATGACGAAAATGGTCAGTTGACCCGTTTAGGAGTTATTGCCCTTTATAGTAAATTTTTAACCATTTTTCGTAAATTAAAGTAATCTTTTACAAAAATCTTCTCCTCTGAAACTACTTGGCCAAACTAATCCAAACTTGGCCACAATCATCTTTGGGGTATCTAGTTTAAAAAATGTGTGGCATGACTTGGTCAACCAACTAAGATGGCTGCCACAGCTAAAAATAGAACATAGGGGTAAAATGCAGTTTTTGGCTTATAACTATGAAACCAAAGCATTTAGAGCAAATCTGACAAGAAGTTAATTTGTTAATCAAGTCAATATCTATCTGCCCTGAATTTTTCAGATGAATTGGACAAATGGTTGTTGGGTTGCTCCCCTCCAAATGGTAATTTTTAAAGAAATTTTGCCGTTTTTGGTTATCTTGAATACTATTATAGATAGCGATAACTGTAAACAGCAATAATGTTCAGCAAAGTAAGATCTACAAATAAGTCAACATGACCTTAATGGTCAATTGACCCCTTAAGGAGTTATTGCCCTTTATAGTCAATTTTTAACAATTTTCATTAATTTGGTAAATTTATGTAAATTTTTACCAAATATAGTTCTCTGTTACTAATGGGCAAAGTTCATTATAGATAATATTGTAAGAAGCAAAATCGTTCAGAAAGTAAGAACTTCAAACACATCACCATCACCAAAATACAATTTTGTCATGAATCCATTTGTGTCCTTTGTTTAATATGCACATAGACCAAGGTGAGCGACACAGGCTCTTTAGAGCCTCTAGTTTTTTATGTTAGTTTTTTATTTTCATAACCTATGCTTAAAATTCATTTACTTTTAAAGGAGTTTTATTTAAATAATCATCCGGTTTGTTAGAAATCTTGATCGATTTATTTTTGCATAACTACGTGCATTTGTAAACAAATGACCCCCCTTTTCTCTCTAAAGACTGTTACGCGTGTTTAAATCATAATTATTTCTCAAGCATTGACAGAAAATTGATATATCCTTTGATTTTCTCTTTTTTTTTGTAAACTGTTCAATAAGTAGCACTGTAGGATACATAAATCATTAGGAAATGTTATTCATTTGAGGTCGAGTCGACAATATTCTACTTTCGTTTTTGACCTTGATTCTCTGAACACCACGTGGGCTTTGAAAAATGAACTTCAAAAGATACTGTTTTCCAGATTCTGAACAATATGATCTACTACACTTTCTTTAATTTGATTAATAATATTCCATAACATAAGATTGTCATTCTATCTGATTGTCTTCACGTTTCAAAAGCCAAAAAAAGCCAACGAGTTAATGACCATTGGAACGTCTCTATTGTTATCGTTCAATGACCACCGGAACGTCTCTCTTGTTATCTTTGAAAAGAAACGATGCATTCTGACTTTAAATAGACAACCAATCAGTGACCTGAATTCATGTGAACTATATTTAGCCCAAGGTAAACACTGACTTTTCATCCTTGTTTATCGTGACCGCGACTTTGCAACAATACGTCTCTCGGCTGCCTGTAAACATTTGAAAAAGATATTTTTTTCTTTTTGAATTTATATTTTTGTCAGTGAAGTAGCCGGCACTTGAAGCCACCGTAAGCGGCGGATTTCCGCCGGCTACCGGCTTCAATGGAAAGCCACCGTAAGCGGCGGATTTCCGCCGGCTACCGGCTTCAATGGAAAGCCCTGGAAATGTAAGGTATTTTTTATATGTCGTGAAATGTGAATATGATTTTCTGCAATTTTTAAACCTAATTGGATAAGCTATCGATTCAATATAATTCCAATCCTGTATCATACAATCAGAAGCCATATAGGATTCTATTCTGAGCACTTGCCGGTAAAATTTAAACAAATAATTGCGCTCTTGTAACCATAGGAACAAAAACAATTTCAACAGCTGGATAGTATTTACCTGTGAAATATTTTCTGTCTTATTATTAAATCATGTTTTAAGTCATCTTTTTATGTAAGTTAACATAAAAAATTAAAAATAAAGGAAAAATTTCACTATGAAATAGATTCAGAAATATTCTTTAAAATATAAATTGCTCATAATTACCTCCTTTGATTGATAAATTATGCGAATATGTTCTACCTTGGTGAAACATTTATGATAATGGTCAAGTTTATTTTGATTGTGAGTACCTTACATTGTAGACTATGGGACTGTATTTCATAAGATTCTGTAAAATATTGAACGGAAAATATATAGTGGTAAATACTATCTGCATAAGAGAGATAGAATTTTACTCCTGTGGATAAAATCTATGTGAAATACCATGTCTGGAAAAAAAGTACTGACAAATTATCCCCAGGATAAGATAACAGAGGAAGAAAAAAAAACCGTTACCAAAGGCTAAAAAAAACAATGTTAACGTTTTTTCCAAAAAAATAATTCTTAATTATTTTTTTTTAAAGGACTTTTTAGCCAACCTGTCACAACACACCGTGATTCTAACAAACAAGGTATTAATTAGGCATGGTCGAAGAGTGTTTATCATTGCTTTATTTAAGAATTGAATGCTTCTTTTTGTAAATTTATTGGGGTGTAAAAGCGTTGACCGAAGTACATTTTGTATGAAGCGCATAAGCGCTTCATTCTAAAAATGTACGCACGGTCAACGCTTTTTCAACCCTATAAAGTTACAAAAAGAAGCATTCAATACTTATAATTACATTTTTTAGCTATGATCATGAAAACACGAATTTTATATATTTTATTATTTAATTCACCTGTGCACTTTATTGTTGGAGCACGTGTTATCATGAGTGAAAAGTTGTATTGAGCAATGCAACTGCTTACGGAATAACACGTGATGTGCAGTTAGCCAATCAGAATAAAATATTATAATGAAACATACATCTAATTTAATTATTAAACAATATCAAATTTATAAAAACTTGCGTTGTAAAATGTTCTCCTTTTTCAAGGCACTATAATCTGGGCTTTCAGTATAAAATAAGAAGTTGTGGTATGCTTGCTTATGAACGACACTCCTCCTATAAAGACAAAATGTTGTTGTTAAAGAGATATTTTGACATTGTGCTATACAGATGATATGGATAATGTTGTTTTCAACATTCAGCTTCAGATGCATATTCAGGATATACATTTTAATGTAATATGATATCTTACTTATACAAAAATCTAATCTGGATTAAAACAAATGAGGGTTATAATCCTGAGATGGGCAGCACTAATAAAAGTAGTCATAATTATTCATGTTGTATTTTCTAGGGCTAAAGGAACTTGTCATTCAGTTCAAGTTGCACACTAGATGGTTTGGATGTTGGAAAGTTTGATTAGGGTTGCTGTCTCATTGGAAATTTAGCTACATCCCATGATCTGTTTCCTAACATGGCAATCATCAGCAATCATCAGCAGGACATTTCAATCTTTTAAAAAATTAACTCATACTAAAATATTTCTTACCCCAACTCTTTTTGGTACCCACAATTTCAGCCTGGTCAGCAAAGCACTTTTCATCTGCATAATCCGAACAAATATCCCCCTCTGTGTAGCTGAGTTTGCAATTTGGTATTCTGGTGGTCTTTTTTTCATCTATCACTGATTTTATTTCAAATAACAGCTGGGGATTTCCAGGTAGTTTTTAGCCTCACCAGCCATGCTAAATATTATCTACTGGAAACATGCACATTCATGACATTTCAATTCAAATATTCAACTTACAGAATTCCTGATCATAACGTATTAATCTAGTTTTTCATATATATTTTTTAGAGAAATGAAGAAGAAAGGGGTGAAAAGGGATAAATCTAAAAGCATCAAACAGAATAGAACTGGTAACTATATTCTATGTATAAGCAACCTGTTTCATGTTAAGGTTTTTGTTTTGCCTCAATCCTGATATGGATCCATGATCAAGGTTAAGTTTGCATTGTCAATACAGTATCTCAGGTACTGTGGATTCATTATTAATCCATGGATACCAATTTTTTAGGGTACAAGTGAACCACAAATTTCTATAAAATTGTATCCAGTGTTTGCAGGAACCAGGAAATCGCATACCCACAAAAAAGCAAGGTTTCCGTAATCCACAAAATGGGCACTAAAATAAATGAATGCACAGTACATTAAGAAAGGCCACCTATATTTGTTCTATGTAATGAATGTTAAGGTGTCCATTTCCAACTGGCAGGTTCCTCTGGTCTTGACCCCATTTACATTGTTCATTTAACAATGCTTAGTTTTTATACGACCGCAAATTTTGAAAAATTTTTCATCGTATATTGCTATCACGTTGGCGTCTGCGTCGTCGTCGTCGTCGTCCGAATACTTTGTTTTCGCACTCTAACTTTAGTAAAAGTGAATGAAAATCTATGAAATTTTAACACAAGGTTATGACCACAAAAGGAAGGTTGGTATTGATTTTGGGAGTTTTGGTCCCAACATTTTAGGAATTAGGGGCCAAAAAGGGCCCAAATAAGCATTATTCTTGGTTTTCGCACAATAACTTTAGTTTAAGTAAATAGAAATCAATGAAATTTAAACACAATGTTAATGACTACAAAAGGAAGGTTGGTATTGATTTTGGGAGTTTAGGTCCCAACAGTTTAGGAATTAGGGTCCAAAAAGGGACCCAAATAAGCATTTTTCTTGGTTTTCGCACCATAACGTTAGTATAAGTAAATAGAAATTTATGAAATTTAAACACAAGGTTTATGACCATAAAAGGAAGGTTGGTGTTGATTTTGGGAGTTTTGGTCCCAACAGAATAAGGGGCCCAAAGGGTCCAAAATTAAACTTTGTTTGATTTCATCAAAATTGAATAATTGGGGTTCTTTGATATGCCGAATCTAACTGTCATGACTGTGTATGTAGATTCTTAACTTATGGTCCCGTTTTCAAATTGGTCTACATTAAGGTCCAAAGTGTCCAAAATTAAACTTTGTTTGACTTCATCAAAAATTGAATAAATGGGGTTCTTTGATATACCAAATCTAACTGTGTATGTAGATTCTTCATTTTTGGTCCTGTTTTCAAATTGGTCTACACTAAAGTCCAAAGGGTCCAAAATTAAACTTAGTCTGATTTTAACAAAAATTGAAATCTTGGGGTTCTTTGATATGCTGAATCCAAAAATGTACTTAGATTTTTTATTATGGGCCCAGTTTTCAAGTTGGTCCAAATCAGGATCTAAAATTATTATATTAAGTATTGTGCGATAGCAAGTCTTTTCAATTGCACAGTATTGCGCAATGGCAAGAAATATCTAATTGCACAATATTGTGAAATAGCAAATTTTTTTTTAATTAGAGTTATCTTTCTTTGTCCAGAATAGTAAGCAAGAAATATCTAATTGCAAAATATTGTGCAATAGCAAGATTTTTTTTTAATTGGAGTTATCTTTCTTTGTCCAGAATCAACTTAAATCTTTGTTATATACAATATACAATGTATATTCACTTTTTACTACCAACTGATAAATTAAAATAATCTTTACCATTCAGTGATAACAAGCAGTTTTTTTACATCTTAATATTTTATGATGTATTTAAATGAGTAGTTATTGTTGCAAACTCCATTAGAAATTTTGATTGAGATTAGTTTTGGAATAAGGGAAAGGGGGATGTGATTAAAAAAATTGGGTTCAATTTTTCTCATTTGAAATTTCATAAAAAAAAAGAAAATTTCTTCAGACATTTTTTTGAGAGGATTAATATTCAACAGCATAGTGAATTGCTCTAAGAGAAAACAAAAATTTTAAGTTCATTAGAACACATTCATTCTGTGTCAGAAACCTATGCTGTGTCAACTATTTAATCACAATCCAAATTTAGAGCTGAATCCAGCTTGAATGTTGTGTCCATACTTGCCCCAACCGTTCAGGGTTCAACCTCTGCGGTCGTATAAAGCTACGCCCTGCGGAGCATCTGGTTGTGATTTGGTCTTATTTCTAGAATATGGTAATTATATTTGCTGTATGGAATCATTCTAAGTAGCACATGTCTATAGACTAACAGGGTTCATATAATCACGATCTTCAAGGTTAATTGTTCAATGGCAGTTTTCCTGATTTTGTTGGTTTATCAGATACTATAAGCAATAAGTCAACTATATTTGGTGTATGAATTGATTATAAGTTTTACATGTAAGTCTGGCAGGGTTCATATGACCTTGACCTCATTTCCATTGGTCAATGTTAAGATTTTATGGTTTGATCTGTTTCTCAGATACCATTTATATAAGTGATAGGACCTCTATTTTTGGTGTATTGAATGATAGTAAGGTTTAAATGTCAGTCTGACATGATTCATCAGTCCATGACCTCATTATTACAGAACATTGATAATGTTAAATTTATATGACCTTCATAATACAGACTTTCAACATAAAATGAATGATAAATAAAACAGTAGATATTTCAGTGTGTACACTCTTATTTTTCTCATTTAATGGATACTTGGTACTGGTAAAATCAACAGATAACTGCTCCAGATGCACATTTTGACAATATGTATATCCTGTAATGCTAAAGACCAATAATTTAAAGGTCCAAAACCTAATTTACATTGATGAACTGATAAAACCAGAAAGTAACAAAAAAAAAAGCCAAACTTGGACAAGGAGTCTGAGCTATTTATGAAGTATAAATGGACCATAATTTGGTATTCAGCCTTTGGTTTCTTTTTGTATCCTTTTTTATAAGTTCTAAAATTTTAACTTTTATTTTGTGGGTTATGTTGGTGTTAGAATAGTATGAATGAAACAATTACATTTTGATTCACCGTTTACGTGACAGGAAACCAAACAGGAAACCAATCTTTATTTTCTTTATTTTGCACAATATAATTCAAAAGGCATAAATAAACACCATTACTAGTGTTACTTGCTTCATGTTAATATTTAAAATCTATTTTCAATGTTATATTAAAGTTTTTTTTAAACGTGACAGGAAACCATAAGAAACCGAAAGCATTTTTTTAGTTTTATTTTATTGCAAAATCTGCTTAAAATAATCTGAACAGTATACTTTTTCTTAAAATCCATCTTAAATGTAACAGTATTATAAAACTCCTAAATATGTGCTTGTTTTGAAAACAATTATTACAATTTATTCAGAATTTTCCATATTTTCTTCATTGATACAGGATACCATAATCGTTGTATCTTGATGTTTGGCCAAAAAAATATATTTATATTTGGTTTTGAAATTCCAGTTATATAAAATTTATTCCAAATCATTGGCAATGTAAAATTCTTTAAATCCAGTAAAGAAAAAAACTTTTAACTTGGAATTAAAATCTTTAAAATAGGCACCATGTGATATTTGTGACCTGTACACCATCTACATGGTTTCCACATTTTAACCTACTTTAGTGGGCTAAAATCAATAAAGTACTTCCTTTCAAGTCATGCCTGGTAAAAGTTTACTTTTCCTTTGACAAGTTTATTGTGTTTCTGAAAAGTGTTTGCAGAACATGAATAAAAAAAAATAATTAAAAATTGTGACAAAGTTACCAACTTTGTACATTCCTAGTGTAACGGTATATTAACATGCATTTTTCATTTAATTATCTTTATTCACCTAAAATATCCAGTAATATTTACTGCTGAAGCAAAATCAATCCAACGAACATCGGCACCATGATAAGAGACGTAATTTCGATTGAATTTTCCAAGGACCCTTTACATCGTTATTGGGAAACGTAGTGTGTTTAAACGTCGGTCAAATTTGAAATCGATTTTGTCAAGTCATTGGGCATTTATTTTCACACAAGATCGTATGTAACATTATGCACATAGGAATAATAATAGACCCCCGGCGCAATCTCTTTGAAAATTGTATTTTCCTTTTTTAAACAAGTCGAAACAAGTCTACAGATTATGTTTGCTAACATCCCGTTGGAAACAAAAACAATGTTTAGAACTAGTATATCGTATGTCCGGCTGTAAGGGTGTGATCACATGTTAGTCACATGTTTCACGTATGACCGGAAATGATTAGAACTTAACGACAAAAACAATTTTAATAAATAACTGGACTTCTGTTTCGTGTGAAATGTAACGCATAACGATAACGTCATTTTCTTATTTAATTATTACGAAGATCAAAACAAGAATGTAAATCATCTCTGATTTACCTGTTTGAACATCTCGCGAGAGTTCATATTTGCATATTGTTTTTAAGAATTCTATTACAACAAAGCAGATTACATCATCTAAAATTTGCGTTACGAAATCGGACACAAAAATCACGCCACTGTTCTTACATCTGCTACATAAATATTTATAGTTCTCGGCATTTTCTTCTCACTATTCTTATTGGTCGATGTTCTTTGTTATTTGAAAGCAAAAGTTACGAATTTGCCGGTGAAGATTATCTATAAATCAGTCAGCGTTATGCTCTTCGGAAGCAAAAAGTAACGCGAGAAACGACACAAAAATACGGTTGTAGAATCTTTGAAATTCGTATATTTCAATTTTTAAAGGCAGTGCTTTAAGGCCTGACTTTCAAGTCATGAGGTTCATCTTTCCTTACGCAAATCTTTGCTGGGGGTCATTTTGCAAGAAATAGATCCGGAAATGTTTAAATTTCTCCTCTACTTTTTGTGGTATGTATTGGTTTTTGTTCCTTTCATTTACATTGGGAAATAAAGAAATGATCAGTGTGTATTGTTCGTTTTAAAAATCTGTTTATTAATGTGTCTTTTGCATTATAAGCAGTCAATCTGATTACAAACTATCATTATTCGAATTCCGTGTGGAAAGAGGTCCGTTCAATTTCGAGTACTATTTGCGATCTAAAGATATTTTAAAATCATTTCACTCGTTGATATAACATGATATTATAATTAAAAGTCGACTGACCGTGAATTATATTGCATAATATACAATTTAAAGTATTTCTGTACGTGAAGCCGTATGACGTTATAGTTATTTCGGTCTCAGTTATGTAAAATATGAAATTATCGTTCCTGAATAGGGTTCCACTAATTAAAGACAAGAAGCGTCAAAAAGTGATAAGAAGCGACAATAAAATTAAAATAGCGATAAGAAGCGACAATATAATTAATTTAGCGAGAAGAAGCGTCAAGAAGACTATATAGCGACTATACATAAATAAAAAAAATGTCATTGCAACAACTTATTCCCCATAGATATTAAAAAAAACCATGCATTATTTTTTATTATAGGGGCGGTTATTAAACATTTTTTTATATTACTGTACATTGATAGATAAAAATATGTTTTTATTAAGAAGAAAGGGATTAGTTTTTATTAGATATAAAAAAAATATATTTTATGCACACGCTAAAAATTGGCCATCAAAACAAAAAAATTTCAATTTCCTTTTAAAGAATTTATTGAATCAAAACCATGCAATATCATTTCCTTTCTAACAGTGAAATTTTTCCTTTTCATAGGGACATATTTGATAGGTGTAGCTTCACCCTATCACATCAAATGAGAATAGCCTCGTGAGAGAATTACGATTCGCTTGTCCCTTGTTAGTTATTGTCGCTTCGTCACTAAATTAAACTTCTTGTCGCTGTTTGTCTCTAAAATTCTTCTTGTCTCTTATTGGATTCTTTCATCTGAAGATTTGTTTGTTACTTCAAACTTATCTAATTTATTGCACTCCCTTTTTGAAGAACGAAAGAAAATTATAGAAAATATTGTTGTTTGAAAAAGAAAAAAAAAATAGAAGAAAAAATATATATAGATATATATATATAGGAAATAAAATTGATCAGGAGTTGTCTCCCATAGACATAGAACTATAAAGATTTATGTAATTTCTCCAGGTCACAGTGGCACCCATAACTATGTTTTGTCAATAACTTGATTTATATCAGGTTAATTAGTGAAAATGTGTATTCATGTGTTTTTTTTTTTTTTGTTTAAATGTACTTTAATCATTCTAATCATTTTCTGTGCTTTATTTTGTAATTCATTTGATTGTATAGCTCAAATTTTGGGCACCATGATTGGTTAATAAAATTATCTTATCTTATCTATTAGTGAGACCAGTCAGTTCCGTCCTTAACTTCCGTTTTTGCACTGCAAAACAATCACACAATTAACGATGCCTAGTCCTTGTTGGTGTGTACCTGAGTGTCATTTAAGAGGAGGACTTGCATTTCTAAATGACTTAATAAGAAGGAAAAGTTGGATCAACGCCATGGCTCAAATGTAGATTGTCATGTGCGATGCAATCGTAGAACCCATATCAATCAGCTGTTGTTTGCAAGGCACATTTTACTGAAAACGACTACGTTCAGGAAACTATTCATGGTAAAACTTTATTTTCTTTAAGAAATATATACTGTTATTTATATAATCGCCATGCAAGTAAACCAAAGTCTGTTTGCAACCGCAATTATCGTTTTAGAATAAAAAGGGGGGTGAATTCAAGTCGTCATAACTTTTGGGATTACGATTCAATATCATCTGTTTGACATTTTTTGGTTAATACTACCAGAGACATATAATACATTGTATTATATGTCTCTGATACTACAATTGTATGGTTTTTCTACAAGAGATATATTATACTGATAATTATTTTAGCAGTAATTATGTAAATTTCGGTTGTAATGACAAGAATTCATGAGCTATGCCTCGGGCTTTCTTGAAAAATATCAATGACAATGTAAACAGGAACAAAACATTGACATGAATGATGCTCTCCACCTATGTTATAGTTATTTAGGTATGTGTGTTGCACAAGTCTTTCACAAGTTTCAAAAAAGCTAATGTTATAAAACTTTTTTCAGGGCTCATACCCACTTTATAGAGACTTGTCTACTGCCATGCATTCCCATCCTATTTTCATGCACCATTTGTAAGCAAGAGACTGAATGGTTTACAAAATTAAAAATCAGGACGGTGTCCCGTTAAACCAAAAGAACTAAACTGGATGAATATTGTAGGAGAAATCTAGAGGAAAGTTTTGATTTGTGAAATTGGTTTTCCTGAACAGATGTACATTCATCCTGCAGGAAAGATTTATAACTGTCCACCACCAACTGACGAGCTAATGTTGAGCTTCACAGATGGAATTACTCAAACACCATAAATGCCTATGTTTTCAGCACAGATTTCACAAATCATGACACAGCTGTGCATTTTTATGCCCCACCTACGATAGTAGGGGGGCATTATGTTTTCTGGTCTGTGCGTCCGTTCGTCCGTCCGTCTGTCCCTCTTCAGGTTAAAGTTTTTGGTCAAGGTAGTTTTTGATGAAGTTGAAGTCCAATCGACTTCAAACTTGGTACACATGTTCCCTATGATATGATCTTTTTAATTTTAATGCCAAATTAGAGTTTTTACCCCAATGTCACGGTCCACTGAACATGGAAAATGATAGTGCGAGTGGGGCATTCGTGTACTGGGGACACATTCTTGTCTATACCTGTTAAGAGTCGAAAACTAAATATTATTTTTGTGTTAAGAGTCGAAAACTAAATATTATTTTTATATAAATAAACATATATTGTGTCATTTTAGAACTTATATTTTTCCAAAGGATGCATGAATGAAAGTAGTGAAATTCATTTTGCTTTGATATATAGATTTGAATTACAATTGTTCATGTTATTGTAATGCATATAAAAATAAGGAGATGTGGCACAATGTAAATATATGATATTCTGTGAGTTTATCAAACTAAAGGGGATAAGAAATGGGTATAAGCAGTTACAGGACTGTGCTACTGTACAATCTCCAACAATGAGAAAAACTCATACTTTAAAGAGAATTTCATATTTACAAGTAAGTTTTGTTTTTGCATTGAATAATTTTCTTCTATTGTCTTAAAAGCAAATATGGGAAGTGGTTAAAATGCTAATGAGACAGCTTTTATGGCCACCAGATGTCATTGTTACCTTGATTAAAAACTCCTTTTTAGCTCACCTGACCTGACTCATCACTTGGTTTCGTCGTCCATAAACTTTTACAAAAAATCTTCTCTGAAACTACTGTGCCAAGTTTAACCAAACTTACCCAAAATCATCATTGCGGTATCTAATTTAAAAAATGTGTGGTTAGACCCGGTCAACCAACTGAGATGGCCACTATGGCCAAAAATAGAACATACAGGTAAAATGTAGATTTTGGCTTATAACTCTGAAACCAAAGCATTTAGAGCAAATCTGACATAGGGTGAAATTGTCTCTTCAGTGAAGATCTATCTGCCCAGGAACTTTCAGACAAATCTGACAACCCGTTGATGGATTGCTGCCCCCAAATTAGTAATTTGAAGGAAATTTTGCAGAGTTTGGTTATTATCTTAAATATTATTATAGATAGAGATAAACTGTAAACAGCAATAATGTTCTGCAAAGTAAGATCTACAAATAAGTCAATATGACCAAAATTTTAAGTTGACCCCTTAAAGAGTTATTGCCCTTTATAGTCAATTTTTAACAATTTTCATAAATTTTTGTATTTTTTGTTAATTTTTAAAAAATATTTTCAACTGTAAATACTGAGCCATGTTTATTATAGATAGAGATATTTGTAGCACCAAGAATGTTCAGTAAAGAAAGATCTACAAACACATCCCCATCATCAAAAACACAATTTGTCATTTTATATGTGTCCGTTGTTTAATATGCACATAGACCGTCCAAGGTGAGCGACACAGGCTCTTGAGAGTCTCTAGGTCATTAATACAGGTAGATAACTTTATCATGTTTATACTGAAAAATAATTTTGCTTGGAGGGAGAATTTTAAAAAAGTTCTGTCTTCAAAAGAGTTGACATGTTACTATGTACATTAACCATTATGTTACTTGATGTTCTAGCAATACACACAGAACGGAGACTAGTCAATCTTTGTGAATTATTTTTCATAGGATAGGAGTAATTGAATATGTGTATATAATCAATAATTAAAAATAGTTTTATTTACATTAAAAAGGAAAAGTTCTTATGTCTTAAAAATGCATTTCATGGCGAGGTACAGAAAATATACTGTAAACAGTAGACTATAGATATAGGTGAACTAGGTACAAGAGAACTCTAAATCTTAAATACTACAAACCACCTCTGTTCTATGGAAGATAATGATATAACTGGACTAGAAATACACACAACCTGTAATTAACTGCCTTTACAGCGCTTTCGCGCTTTGATTTTTCTAGGGAAGAGTAGCATACACTTGTATGTTAATAAAAATAATGGCATCTTTAGATGTAGTTACAACTTTTCTTACAGTAATTCAAATTTTATCACTTTTCTTTAGTTATAGGAAACGGAGCCCAATAGCAAATTATGGTCCAAATACAATCCATAATTTCAAATGGTATCAAAAACTATATTTCATTTAACAATATCTGGATCAGTATTTCCATGTTATCTGAAAATAAATGTATGCAATAATTCTGAATTCACTGTAGTTTGCATTTTTAAAGATTTTACATGTAGAATAGTTTGTGCATATTCAAAAACTTGTCTTTTCTGTGTTATTTAAAGCACTGCAGTTGATATTTTGTGTTTACAGAAGACAATTCTTCGGTCAGAGAGATATCTGTACAGACAGAGGAGACTTCACCAAACTTGTTATATATAGCTTCTAGGCTATCCACTGATGACATGGGACTCTACCAGAGTATTCTGTCCAAAGATCCTGTACTTCCAGAGGTTTTAATGGATGGAGATGACATTCAGGAAGAAAAAAAGACAAGATCTATTCAAGAATCAGAACAAGGAGAAAATAATTCTACATACAGAGTTGATGACATGTCACCAAAAGGTACCATTTAATTGCCCAAAGGTTCATATGATCAAATGCCATCACTAGATGACGGTACAACCCTTCTCCTGGTAATGTGATATGATTCTTTTCTGAAAGAACTTATTTAGAATATTTTTAATGTTTCTTACCCGGAAAAAACATTCATATTAGACAGCACTGAAGATCAGAGATATTTCTTTATGACCCAAACTGTCTGTTGATACCTTGAAGGAGTTATTGTCATGAAAATAAAAGTTTATGCCAGTCTGCACCAAAAACTTTTTCAACTACTAGTCCAAAGACCAATATTTTGACATTTTTCTTATTTGGTTAAACAAAGTTTTGCAAAAACTTACTAGTCCGAATGAAATTTTACTAGTCTGGGGCATCGGACTAGTGGCTAACCGTGCAGACTGTTATGCTCTTGAAAAACTATTCATTTGCCCTTTAACTGTACATAGTTATGAACCTTTCAAACTAATGAACCTGTTAAAGAACCTAAACAAAAGGATTTTGTATATAGTTTTCCAGATTTTAGTTGACGTTTGTGAATTATAGTCCAGTCTATCATTTCTAATTTTACTCATATTATTCATTTGCTTAAACAAATTACAAAATATGTCAATTATAACATAAGAAAACACATATGGTTATATAGTTGGAGTTCCTAGAATATTGTTGAGAGCAAAAGTTTCATATTTTTTATGTATGTAAATGGTGGCACATATATTGCAAGCCGTTTTACTATTTATTCTAACTTCAAGATATCTAATAAACTTTATAAGATATCTCATATAGTTTATAAGATATCTTATATACCGGGTACTTTATGATATATCTTATATAGTTTATAAGATATCTTATATACTTTATAAGATATCTTATAAAGAAAATTATATGAGATATCTTATAAACGCGACTTCAACCATTATTTTAAAATAATTTTAAATATAAGACGTGTCCTGAACCAATCCAATGAACCATGCAGAGGCTTAATTGATCCGTATTGGTACATATGAATGTTTGATTAATTGAATCTCTTCGTAGATTTAAATGATTATAATCACATGTCTAGTCTAATATTATTTGATACACCTGTTGTTTCGGTTTAGGCTTTTGGCCAAGGCATTCCTCATCAGGTACCCCTAACCCGTATTTTTTAAGTCTAGTTTTAATGATTGTATACATTAGATATTGAATAATATAACTGGGTCATGACACCTGGCGTATTCCTAGATTTTCCTAGATTTTGCCTAACAACTAGGCAAGTTCATAAGAAAGCACTGGCACATTATTGAAAAAGACAAAACTGCTAAACAGCTTTTTCCGAGACCACCCATTATAGCCTACAAGAAGCAAAATAGCTCGAAGGACATGCTTACATCATCAAAACTCGGATAATTCATTGAATAAAACAAAGCTAATACTGTAAACCATACTTTGAAAATCTAGGAATACGCCAGGAGTCGTGCCCCAGTAATATTATTCAGTATCTAATGCATACAATCATTAAAACTAGACTTAACAAGAATGTGTCCCCAGTACACGAATGCCCAACTCGCACTATCATTTTCTATGTTCAGTGGACCGTGAAATTGGGGTAAACCCTCTAATTTGGCATTAAAATGAAAAAGATCATATCATAGGGAACATGTATACTAAGTTTGAAGTCGATTGGACTTCAACTTCATCAAAAACTACCTTGACCAAAAACTTTAACCGGAAGCGGAACAGACGGACGGACGCACAGACCAGAAAACATAATGCCCCTCTACTATCGTAGGTGGGGCATAAAAAATACAGGTTAGGGGTACCTGATGAGGAATGCCTTGGCCAAAAGCCTAAACCGAAACAACAGGTGTATCAAATAATAATAGACTAGATATGTGATTATAATCATTTAAATCTATGAAGGAATTCAATTAATCAAACATTCATATGTACCAATACAGATCAATTAAGCCTCTGCATGGTTCATTGGATTGGTTCAGTACACGTCTTATATTTAAAAGATTTTCAATGCAATTATTTATATAAGATATCTTATAAATTTTAGGAGATATCTTATAAATAATTTTTATATAAGATATCTTATAAAACATATAAGATATCTCATATAATATAAGATATCTTATAAAGAAAATTATATGAGATATCTTATAAATTATATGAGATATCTTATAAAAACTGGATTATATAAGATATCTTAAAAATATCATATGAGATATCTTATATATTATAGGAGATATCTTGAAGTAAAACGGCTTGCCATACACATAAGACATTGTGTAATATTTAAAGATTCAATGGACTTTTCTTAGGGAAAAAAAACCTTAACCCCAGATTAATAATTTTGAAATAAATTCTCAACACTGTATTTATTTTCAGAGCCATTCACACAAAGACTGTTTCATAGAATTCCTTTGAGGAAAACTGCACCTAGAGGTAGGGCCCATGTTATACAGAGGACTACAGGTAGGACAGCACAATCCAATATTAATGCAAACCAAGAGACTAAACACAAGAGTAGTGAAACGTCTGGAGAGAATATTCTACCATCTTGCTCTTCATTCTTTAATGTAGATCCCCAGAAAGGTCAGAGTTCATTCAAAAATTTGGAATCAACCGTGGAGGTTCATGATAAAATTTCTGAACAATCATGGTGTAGACAAAAAGTTAGAAATGGCATTGACGAGATATCAAATACTCTCACTGATAATGATGTTAGTTCATCTCTAAATAGTGCTGCAGTTATTCGAGAATATAAGAAAATCATTGAAAATCGTAAAACAAACATTCTGTCACATGCCAGTTTGGGCATAGGGACAAAATCTACAGTAAATACACAGGACATCACTGATAAATCATGTGTGTCTGATATAGAGGTTTGCCAAGGACTTGCAGAACAAAAAAAATGTATGGAAGAGAGAAATAATAATAGTTCCTATCATGTAAATTCTGATACAGTTAAACAAGATAGTCCTAAGATTGCTCTCCCTTCACTTGAAATATTAGTAGCATCTAACACGGAGGAAAGTAGTCCTATGATTGCTCTTTCTTCACTAGAAAAAGTAGTAGCATCTAACACAGAGGAAAGTAGTCCTATGATTGCTCTTTCTTCACTAGAAACAGAAGTAATATCTAACACAGAGGAAAGTAGTCCTATGATTGCTCTTTCTTCACTAGAAACAGAAGTAGTATCTAACACAGAGGAATCTTGTGAGTTTGATAAAGAAAGAGCAGAAAATCAAGATAATGTATCTTGTCATGAAGAAAGAACAGAAAATCAAGATAATGTATCTTGCCATGAAGAAAGAGCAGAAAATCAAGATAATGTATCTTGTCATGAAGAAAGAGCAGAAAATCAAGATAATGTATCTTGTCATGAAGAAAGAACAGAAAATCTGGGTAATGTTTCTTGTAACTTGAATAGTAAGATAGTCGAAGATGATCTTCATGATAGGGATGTACTTGAAGAAACAGTTGAAGATGCCAAGAAGATGACTAACGAAACTGTTACCAAAGAGCCAGAAGTTCAAAAGTTTGTACCGTTGTTATCTGCATCTATAAAAACAGTGAAGAGCAAATCTGAAAGTCAATCTTGGAAAGAGCAGCACAATGATAACAACAAAAAGGAATTAATAAATGTGGAGAGTAAGATTAAGAAAAATGTTAAGGGTAAATCTGTAAATCAATTGTCGAAAAAGCTGCACAATGATAACAACAAAAAGGCATTATTAAATGTGGAGAGTAAGATAAAGAAAAATGCTAAACAAAAGAAAAACATGAATACAGACAATAGTGAAACTGTTCATAAGAATACAAATTTGATTGCAGGCAGTCCTATTGAAACAGGTAAGGAAGGGATAGAAAAATCCAGTAACTGTTCAAATAATGCCATGTTAGAAGGAGTTGCTTCCTACAAAAGATGGCAACATGAAAATTTATTGAAGAAAAAGTCCTTTGTTTCTCCAAAAGAGGATTGCAATAATAATAATAAAACATGTGGTAAAAATGGTGACAATTCAATAGCCATACAAAATCCACATAAAAAACCATGTTATACTTTCGATCAAAAAGAAGATTCAGGCCAAAACAGAAATAAACAAAACAAAATCAAAAAGTGTGGACAGCATCAGGGAGATGTATTTTCCATAGGAGGGAGTGATGATATGAAAGGATCTGAAAATAACAATGCTAGCAGTGATTCACATACACATTTAAATAGTATGTCTCCAATCTTAGAATTACAAGAACCTGATGTTTCACTAGATAACAACTGTTTTAAAAGTCTCCTACCTCCTCTTTTGAGACCAACAGTAACAGTAGAGGCAGAAGTTCATATATCCATGAGAGAAATGGAGAAATTTCAACAGAAGGAAAATAGTTCTGTCCAAGGGCTGCATTCCAATCTTAGTCAATCACAAAATAAGCAGATACAAGAATTACTAGGACAACTTGATATAAGTGATATAGTAGGTACATCAGGTATAAATAGTACACCAGAAAAGATGACGAAAGGCAAAATTAAAAAACAAAAGCGTAAGAAACCTAGAATGGTAAATAAAGGGAAAGAAATGACAAGAACAAGGCATATTAGAAGTTGTGCTCCTACTGTGTTTTATAAAAAAGGCACGAAAAAACTTAGGACAGGAGAAAAGCTTGACACACAGTTTGCAAATAATTTGAGCAAGAACGATCAACTTAATCATCATTTCATGGAACAAGAATTTGGAAAAGTTGAAAAGCATGAATCAATGACCAATAAGGATATCATTGAACATACCACGGAAGGTATCACGGATGTCAATCGTAGTTCACAGAAAATAACCACCATTTCTGCCCCACCACCAGTCACTGGACGTATTATTAGGAAAAATTGTATTATTATGAAGAGAAAAAGGTCTAAAGAAGAAAAAATATCAATGTCTGAACCTCCCCTTAAACTCAGAAAAATAAGTTCAGATGAAAATGGTGCATGCATAAATAACTATTCTGATGAACAACCTGAAATAGCAGCTTTAGATCAAACAATAGAAAATGACAAAAGTGAAGAAAGAAATGCTTTTCTGGAAGATAAGGAATCTGAAAACATCGATGTAGAAAGTTCTGAAATATTGAGTTCAAAAACTGATGTAGCTGAAGTATACAATGAAGACAAAACTGGAAAGGAAAAAGACATTAATAAAGATGTATATTGGAACCACGGTGCAATATCTCAGGTGGAGGAAGGTATTGTTGAGTTACAAGTTGACGAGAGCGATAACATTGAATCTGGTATTGGGTCTGATTCTGATTGCAATAACAGAGATGGTGGAGATTTAAATGGGGAACCAGATTGTGTCAATGTCCTTGGTACCAACAACAATCTTGAAGGTCAAATATCAACTTATGGATTAGATACAAAAATAGATAATATTTTGAAGAGAAGAGATGAAGACCAAGAAAGTGTGGATTTTGAGGAAAGTAGAAATGTAATGAACACAGGATTCAAGAACTCCCCGCATGATGATAGTTTCATAAGTGAATGTTCTAGTCTAAGCAATGAAAACCAAGTGGAATTGAACAGTGAGAAACATCATGATGTAAATCTGCATACTGCAGACATTGAAGAGATGACAGATTTTATAGCTGGTAGAATCAAGGAAAAAGCTGCAAAAAAACATATGAAGTTGGAAAAGGTTTGTTTTTGTTTAGCTTAATTTGTTGTAGCACATCTACTGTTGGTTTACCTACACTTTATTAGGTTTAAGAGCTAATCTGAATATTTCAAATGGCTTATGGTCTAAGGTTTTCTGTCTTGTAAATGTCACTTGACCAACTTCTAATTATTTATGCAACAAAAAATGTGATTGTCATGATTGTTTAGGGCACTTGAAGAAAAATAGGATCGATTGTTAGTAAATGATAAGGTAGGTAGGGAAATAGTAAGCACACATATTTTTCATTTTGGACTTCAATAAAATCATTGGTAACTTTTTGTTCTAAAACTAATTTCTTATTCTACTTTGATTACAAGAGTATCACCTGGAACTCTTTTGTGATTCACTACTAAAAAAAGCTAATAGAATCTTAAAGGAAGGCATGCAAACCCTAAGCTCAAGATTTTTTTCATTTTGGCCTTGAGGTTCATTTGTTTGATTTCTAATTTTACCTTGAGTACATGTGTTTCATCTGTATGAAACACATCAAGACTCTGAGAGACCATTTGATATAAAGCTTTTATACTTGGTGGGATTATTTGTTTTAGTATTCATATGACCATGGACACATTTGAATTTTCTTATAGATTGGAAGAGGTGCAGCAGGATGGGAAGATTCATTAAGGCAAAAACCTAAGAAGACAGAGATATTTCAAGTCAATCCTGCTCCTCAGAAATTACAGTC
The DNA here is from genome assembly GCF_963676685.1 of Mytilus edulis. Lineage (NCBI taxonomy): Eukaryota > Metazoa > Mollusca > Bivalvia > Mytilida > Mytilidae > Mytilus > Mytilus edulis. The sequence continues at coordinate 69,188,053 of NC_092346.1, read as the reverse complement.
AAAAGATGCTCAAAACTCTGGTTCTGGAAACAGTGAATTGAATGAAAGGAGTAAAAAAGCTAAACGTGGAAGGCCCAGATTGCATGAGAAGGCCAGTGGAGACCATGAAATTGATCCAACCTTAGAAATAAGAACAGATCACAAATTATCTGATGTAAGTTTTGTTGATCCTGGTCTTTAAATGTAACAATGTAATCTAATTTATGAAAAGGCAAAATAATGAAATTATTATTTCTTGTCATTGTTTAACCCATTGCTTTAAAGTTTAAGTATTGGCACCGTCTAGATTGTCTTGTCCATAGACCAGGTTTATTTAGTCGTAGTCAATCTTACTATTTCTGATAACAATAAGTGGAGGATGAAAAAATTGACTTATTAAGGTCAAAGTCCTGATCAAGTAGATGCAGATTAATGACCATATCCAACCCTCATCTGACTAGTGTTACATATAAATTTATAATATTAAGAGAGGTGTATTGTGTTATATCTTGCAGATCAAGTTAAAGATTTATTGATATTTATCATATGGTTTAGTGAGAAAATGCTCATCATTTAGCTGCCAATGTTTGAAGGTTTAAAGGACAAATGGTTTTTAACCGGATTTTTGTGACAAAAATGTCAGTTATTGATTTGGGGATGTACGGCGGGTGGCCAGGCGGTCGGGCAATCGGGCAGGCAAGCGGGCGGCAATCAAATGTTGTCCGTGCATTAACTCATGAACCGCTCAACCAATGCTTTAAAATTTTAATATGTTGTTACTGACAACTAAATGAAGGTCAAGTTCAATAATGGCGATTTTGATTTTTACCGTTCAGGAGTTATGGTACTTGAAAGATTGAAAAATGGAGTTTCCAGTCGTGTCCGTGCATTTACACATGAAATGTTCTACCAAAGCTTCCCAAATTTTAATATGTTGTTACTGATGACAAAATGGAGGTCAAGTTCAATAATGACGATTTTGACTTTTACTGTTCAGGAGTTATGGTTCTTGAAAGATTGAAAAATGGTGTTTCCAGTCGTGTCCGTGCATTTTCTCATGAACCATTCAACCAAAGCTTTTGAAATTTTTAAATGTTGTTACTGATGACAAAATAGAGGTCAAGTTGAATAATGACGATTTTGACTTTTACCGTTCAGGAGTTATGGTTCTTGAAAGATCGTAAAATGGCGTTTCCATTCACGTTGTTGCATTTACTCATGAACCATTCAATCTAATTATATATAAGCTTTTCAAATTTTAATATGTTGATACTGATGACAAAATGGAGGTCAAATTTGATATTGACGATTTTCACTTGCACCATTCATCAGTAATGGTTCTTGATATATTGGCAGGACACAAATAAATGTTAATAAATCCGGTTTGCTGTGGTTATGACAGCTTCTTGTTATTTTGTAGTTTGAAAATAAATGAAAAATTGATGTCATGTTTCAGTGAGTCTCTATATTATCAACCAATCTTTTCCCACCATGTAATCTCTTGTAGGTATGATTTTAATGCTAATCATCAACATTACTTTCAAACTGAATTAAAATATTTAATCTTATTTTTTCATTTTTTGTTCTATGAGTTTTCTGATTTTTAGGATTCAAACTTTGGGCAAGTAGTTTGGGGTAAGCTAGGAAGACAGCGCTGGTGGCCAGCCATTGTCGTAGAAGGTTATATGGTGCTGAGAAAACAGGCAGAACCTGGTCATTCATGGCTCTTTTGGTTTGGAGATCACAAAATAACGGAGGTAAGAAATAAAAAAAACTTTTCTTCGCAGCCATGCAGAGTGGAAAATTAAGAGAAAAAGTCCAGGTCATGAAGCTGGTGATCATTTGGTCAGATATTGAGTGCAAATTTTTTTTAGTTAACCTTCCTTTATGTCCTCCATAATGGTTTGAACTTTGTTCCAAAGTTGCTGATTTCTGTTGTCCTATATTTCAGTAGCAAGGGGAGAGGGGAGATAATAATGCATTCCAAAATAATACATTGTTTTTGCAACTTTCTCATGATAATCATTCAAAATAGAGGAAAAATCAGTTTTGTCATCTGAAAAATGACCACATAACCCTCCATTTTTAGCTCACCTGACCCATAGGGCCAAGTGAGCTTTACTCATCACTTTGCATCCGTCGAATGCAATCTGTGGTCGTTAACTTTAACAAAAATCTTCTCCTCTGAAACTACTTGGGCCAAATTGAGGGCCTCAGGGAAGATTAGTTTATTGTAACTAACTGAGTTTAATACCCTCTTGGTCCGAGTTCACAGTTATCGTCCTTTGATTTTCGTTGTCCACAAATATAGTCCTTAGTGTAGACAGTGTGTTACTTGTCAATTTTTATTATACCCCTTCCAAAATTATTTCTCCATGTTTTATGCCTCATATAGCAAGTTGGGGGGTGAAATGACACTGTAAAAAAATTTGGGTCATAAATATTAATGTAAAGTAGTGATTAGGTCCAGCTGAAAAGGGTAAAAAATTAGCACTTCGGAAGCTGTCAAAAGATTTCAAGACCCATATTTTGAGTAAGAGCGATGAAGCTTTCTATAATTTTGATATAATTTGTCCCAAAAGTAGTACAACACACTGTAAAAATATTATTGAGAAAGCGCCGGTGGGATTTTTTTAATTTTCATTTATTGTCTAAAAGAAATGCAATACGAAATAACTGTGTACTCGGACCTCTTGTTGTTGTTTAATGAGGGTATTGGGATAGAGGGTGTTTGCTGTTTGTCAACAAAAAACGACAGCCATGGGTACCTAAAGGCTTGCTATAATATTAATGTTTGTCAACTTTATTTAGCTCAATATATGGTCATAAATCTAACAAGTTCGTGCTTGTGTCAATTTCTTTAATCCAGTCATGTTTTTTGGACTAATCTGTTTCACGATTCTTGCGCTTTTGATATCATTGCAGGGGTGTGGAAATGCTATGCCCGACTCGCCCGACTCGTTCATTTGAACAACTGGACAAGTAATTATTTTTGTCTTGGTTGCCCGTGGACAAGTAAAAAAATATACAAGACAAAGTTCAAATCCAACAAAAACATAAAATTAATTTCAAAACGTATAAAGATGTTTAATTTATGTAAAAGAAACCAATGTTCAGCAAGTAAAAACATCAATGTTCATGACGATAAATGTTACATGATACTGGAAATAGATCTATTACCAAAATAAATTAAAAAAAGTATGCGAACCCGAGTCGCGTAACATTGCATTGGCTTTGTCAATTGACCCGGGATTGTCGATTAGGTTTTATCCATCATTTACCGGAAGTGTCATTTCTTTAAATTTTGTATCGAGATTCAGATTGATAAATACTTAATAAAAAGGTGGGCAAGCAAGACAAAAAGAGTCATGAGTCGAGTACAAAACCTTAAATGCAAATGGAGGACACAGTATTTAAAAACAAAAACGGAAGCGAGAATTTCAGACATCGTGGATATCAGATTGCCCCTGGCTATCTATGGAAATTCGGAAAATAAATTAAGTTTTTGTCTTATTTATAGATGAAGTCTTATTTATAGATGAAAGGTCAACATTATTTGTTGTCAAAGGGGAAAATAAAAGGGACGCTTTAATTGCCCATCAAGACAATACTAAATAATGAAGAAAAAACCAAGTGTGTCAGTTGAGAGAAACACCACAAAATCAATAGTTTATCTATTATTTAGTTTACATTTCTTCAATCACTGTCCTCAAATTTAGTATATGTACCTACTGGCTACAATTTTTATTCAAACACTGCTGCAAAATTGTCCTTTACCATGTTTACATGTCATTTCATTGGTTGGTTTGCTGTTAGGTTTCTGTCCCATTGATGTCAACCCATTTCCTACTTTCCTAATTTTTTACACATATAAACAAATAGATTTCATTTATTTGTGATGCACAACAGTGCTAAGTACGAATCATATATTAGCCAACAAGAAATACTTCAATATTTATTGGGATAATCAGGGCAAGTAAAAAAATTTCCGGACAAGTAAAATTTTAGGTTTCACTTGCCCGGGTACAAGTGCTCACAACAAATATTTCCACACCCCTGCATTGAATTTACAGTCCAAATTTCCTGAAACAAAGTCATTGTATAAATTTTAAAAAAAAACGGTTTTCTAATCATTTGTGACATACCGCGATTTGCGTTCATGAACACTGCATTTTACTCGTAACCCGAATATTTCATGCACTTCTCGTAATCAATCTCTATTCTCTGTATATGATGATGTTGTCATCATAGAGCAGAATATGTCAACTTTTTTCAGTTAGATTACTCGAAGAAATACAAAACCAAAATTTGAAACAGGAAGTTTTGAATGAAACGATATTATCGATGGTTACCGGTAACGGACATGAACAAAATCCGTAAATCATAGTTTTTTCAAAATAAAAAAAATCGGGGTGGGCGGGGATGAAAATCTATCAATTAATTTTAATTGGCCTAAGGTAAAATGCAGTTTTTGGTTAATATCTCTGAAACTGAAGCATTTAGAGCAAATCTGACTGGTGGCAAAAAAGTTCATCAGATTTAGACATATCTTCCCTGAAATTTTCAGACAAATCCGACAACCAGTTGTTTGATTGCTGCCCCTGAGTTAGTAATTTTATGGAAATTTTGCAATTTTTTGCTATTATCTTAGATATTATTAAAGTATCTGATGATATCTTATACAGTCGATTCCACTTAATTGCATACCGCTTAATAGCATAATTCGGTTAATTGCATCCTTTTCTCCTGCACAAAACCATTTCCCATTCATCTAATGTTAAATTGTCTGGTTATATGTATAGCCTTACAAGTGGCAATCCGGTTAATTGCATAAAATCAATCGCCAGCTAATATGCTTAGTAAAAACTGACGAGATTTTTGACCAGAAACGGCAATTTGGTAAGTATATTTTTCTTGAATGCATCATAATTTTCGTAATTATTTCACATTTACTTCTGTGTTATTTAAATACAGTTTTAAAACAGTTTCTTTCGTGTTTATATGATTATAAAAAAGCCTCGATGTGTACACAGGTAAAGTTTCCCATATTCTATTTTAAGCCTCAAGGTCATAAAAATGTCAATCAGCTAATTGTTGTAAAAACACAATCTATGATCTTCTAACTCTTTAAAAGGGGTTAATTATTGATTGGATTTCAAACATTTGAATGCCTGCTAATTATCGATCATTATCAAATGTGTAATCTAGTAATTCGGCATATTTATGTTAAATATTACAGGGCATTTATATATGGTTGAAGAATTTTATACATCAATCTTTTATTTTTAATATTTTAGGAAAAGAACATTAACTTCTAATTATCATATTTTCTCACTTACAACACTTGTGTCCAGCAAATAACCTGTGCAGGGCCCCATTACCGGTTAACTGCTTTGCATATACAAAACTAACGAGGTTAAAGTAACGGTGTTACTTCACTGTGCAATCGATAAATACTGCATATCAAAGGCAGTTCATTAAACATTTATTGTTTAAAATGATTATAAACTGTGTAGTATTTTTAAACAGTTTGTTTTAATCAAAGTGTAATAATGTAATTTGTACATCCGGGTCATAGAAACAAATCTTTTTTTAGAACAATTTATTTTTCGTATCTCATGTAGGAAAAGTCGGTACATAAATAATCTAAAACAAAATGTGTTTATAAACTTTATTGAAAGAATACACAATGAAATAAAATGTATGACACTAGACAAATAACTTTTATTAGAATAAATAAGCATTCAATATGTTGAAGTGGATTATGAACGTTCATCTTTCTTCAGGGATTTCCTTTACTGATCTGCAATATCGATGATATTTGACTCTGTTATTTGTCATTTTGGATATATATAAGCATATTGCATTATTGCATAATTTCATCTTACAAATAGGCTATGCAAATAACCGGAATCTACTGTACTATAAAGTATGATTTTAACCTTATTTACATGATTTCCAAAGCATCAGTAAATACAGTTTCATACGCCTGTCAAAATTTTGACGGGACTTATTGTGGTATACATATGTCCGTCTATTTGTCTGTTTGTCCGGCGTAAACATGTCGCACTATAACTTGAGAATGACTTATTCAAATTTCATGAAACTTGATAAAGTTGTTTCTTGTGATGTTCAAACAATCTGAATACTTTTTGGTGAAAATAAGATTAAAACGTTTTGAGTTACGTGACTTTGTAACTAAGACAGCGGTGTGTTTTTTACATGTTATCTCAAAAACAATTTATGATTATTGCTTTAAACTTTACACACTTCTTAGTTATATTAAATTTTAAGATCTGAATACTTTTTGGTGATGATTCAAATTTTTTATTTTTGAGTAATTGAGTATTTTGTTAAAAAAAAACGGGAGGGGGGGGTTACATGTCGTGCCATATGGACCATAATTTGCTATTGGGCTCCGTTTCCTATAACTATAGAAAAGTGATAAAATGTGAATTACTGTAAGAAAAGTTGTAACTACATCTAAAGATGCCATTATTTTTATCAACATACAAGTGTATGCTACTCTTCCCTAGAAAAAAAATTGAAATTAACAAATTTCAAAGATTATACGACCGTATTTGTGTGTCGTTTCTCGCGTTACTTTTCGCGTCCGAAGTGCATAACGCTGACTAATTTATAGATAATCGTCACCGGCAAATTCGTAATTTTTGCATTAAAATAACAAAGAACATCGACCAATAAGAATAGTGAGAAGAAAATGCCGAGAACTATAAGTATTTCTGTAGCAGGTGTAAGAACACTGTCGTTATTTTGGTTTCCCATTTCGTAACGCACATTTTAGATGGTTTAATCTGCTTTGTTGTAAAAGAATTCTTTGCAACAATATGCAAATACGAACTCTCGCGAGATGTTCAAACAGGTAAATCAGAGATGATTTACATTCTTGTTTTGTTCTTCGTAATAATTCAGTTAGAAAATGACGTTATCGTTATGCGTTACATTTCACACGAAACAGAAGTCCATTTATTTATTAAAATTGTTTTTGTCGTTAAGTTCTAATCATTTCCGGTCATACGTGAAACATGTGACTAACATGTGATCACGCCCTTACAGCCGGATATACGAAATACTAGGTCTAAACATTGTATTTGTTTCCAACGGGATGTAAGCAAACATAATCTGTAGGCTTGTTTCTTCTTGTTTAAAAAAGGAAAATACAATTTTCAAAGAGATTGCGACGGGGGTCTATTATTTTTCCTATGTGCATAATGTTACATACGATCTTGTGTGAAAATAAATGCCCAATGACTTGACAAAATCGATTTCAGATTTAACACACTTCGTTTCCCAATAACGATGTAAAGGGTCCTTGGAAAATTCAATCGAAATTACGTCTCCTATCATGGTGCTGATGTTCGTTGGATTGATTTAGCTTCAACAGTAAATATTACTGGATATTTTAGGTGAATAAAGATAATTTAATAAAAAATACATGTTAATGTACCGTTACACTTGGAATGTACAAAGTTGGTATCTTTGTCACATTTTTAATTAATTTTTTAGCTCACCTGTGAGCTTTTCTCATCACTTGGCGTCCGTCGTCCGTCGTCGTCGTCCGTCGTCGTTAACTTTTACAAAAATCTTCTCCTCTGAAACTACTGGGCCAAATCAAACCAAACTTGGCCACAATCATCATTGGGGTATCTAGTTTAAAAAATGTGTGGCGTGACCCGGTCAACCAACCAAGATGGCTGCCACGGCTAAAAATAGAACATAGGGGTAAAATGCAGTTTTTGGCTTATAACTCAAAAACCAAAGCATTTAGAGCAAATCTGACATGGGGTAAAAATGTTTATCAGGTCAAGATCTATCTGCCCTGAAATTTTCAGATGAATCGGTCAATCGGTTGTTGGGTTGCTGCCCCTGAATTGGTAATTTTGAAGAAATTTTGCTGTTTTTGGTTATTATCTTGAATATTATTATAGTTAGAGATAAACTGTAAACAGCAATAATGTTCAGCAAAGTAAGATCTACAAATAAGTCAACATGACCAAAATGGTCAGTTGACCCGTTTAGGAGTTATTGCCCTTTATAGTCAATTTTTAACCATTTTTCGTTAATTAAAGTAATCTTTTACAAAAATCTTCTCCTCTGAAACTACTTGGCCAAATTAATCCAAACTTGGCCACAATCATCTTTGGGGTATCTAGTTTAAAAAATGTGTGGCGTGACCTGGTCAACCAACCAAGATGGCCGCCACGGCTAAAAATAGAACAAAGGGGTAAAATGCAGTTTTTGGCTTATAACTCAAAAACCAAAGCATTTTGAGGAAATCTGACATGGGATAAAAATGTTTATCAGGTCAAGATCTATCTGCCCTAAAATTTTCAGATGAATCGGTCAATCGGTTGTTGGGTTGCTGCCCCTGAATTGGTAATTTTTAGGAAATTTTGCTGTTTTTGGTTATTATCTTGAATATTATTATAGATAGAGATAAACTGTAAACAGCAATAATGTTCAGCAAAGTAAGATCTACAAATAAGTCAACATGACCAAAATGGTCAGTTGACCGGTTTAGGAGTTATTGCCCTTTATAGTCAATTTTTAACCATTTTTCGTAAATTAAAGTAATCTTTTACAAAAATCTTCTCCTCTGAAACTACTTGGCCAAATTAATCCAAACTTGGCCACAATCATCTTTGGGGTATCTAGTTTAAAAAATGTGTGGCGTGACCTGGTCAACCAACCAAGATGGCCGCCACCGCTAAAAATAGAACATAGGGGTAAAATGCAGTTTTTGGCTTATAACCCAAAAACCAAAGCATTTTGAGGAAATCTGACAGGGGATAAAAATGTTTATCAGGTCAAGAACTATCTGCCCTGAAATTTTCAGATGAATCGGTCAATCGGTTGTTGGGTTGCTGCCCCTGAATTGGTAATTTTGAAGAAATTTTGCTGTTTTTGGTTATTATCTTGAATATTATTATAGTTAGAGATAAACTGTAAACAGCAATAATGTTCAGCAAAATAAGATCTACAAATAAGTCAACATGACCTAAATGGTCAATTGACCCCTTAAGGAGTTATTGCCCTTTATAGTCAATTTTTAACAATTTTCATTAATTTGGTAAATTTATGTAAATTTTTACCAAATATAGTTCTCTGTTACTAATGGGCAAAGTTCATGATAGATATAATTGTAAGAAGCAAAATCATTCAGTAAAGTAAGAACTTCAAACACATCACCATCACCAAAATACAATTTTGTCATGAATCCATTTGTGTCCTTTGTTTAATATGCACATAGACCAAGGTGAGCGACACAGGCTCTTTAGAGCCTCTAGTTTTATTCATGTTCTGCAAACACTTATCAGAAACGCAATAAACTTGTCAAAGGAAAAGTAAACTTTTACCATGCATGACTTGAAAGGAAGTACTTTATTGATTTTAGCCCACTAAAGTAGGTTAAAATGTGGAAACCATGTAGATGGTGTACAGGTCACAAATATCACATGGTGCCTATTTTAAAGATGCTAATTCCAAGTTAAAAGTTGTTTTCTTTACTGGATTTAAAGAATTTTACATTCCCAATGATTTGGAATAAATTGTATATAACTGGAATTTCAAAACCAAATATAAATACATTTTTAGCTCACCTGGCCCGAAGGGCCAAGTGAGCTTTTCCCATCACTTTGCGTCCGTCGTCGTCGTCGTCCGTCGTCTGTCGTCCGTCGTCGTTAACTTTTACAAAAATCTTCTCCTCTGAAACTACTGGGCCAAATTGAACCAAACTTGGCCACAATCATCATTGGGGTATCTAGTTTAAAAAATGTGTGGCGTGACCCGGTCAACCAACCAAGATGGCCGCCACGGCTAAAAATAGAACATAGGGGTAAAATGCAGTTTTTGGCTTATAACTCAAAAACCAAAGCATTTAGAGGAAATCTGATATGGGGTAAATATGTTTATCAGGTCAAGATCTATCTGCCCTGAAATTTTCAGATGAATCGGTCAACCCGTTGTTGGGTTGCTGCCCCTGAATTGGTCATTTTGAGGAAATTTTGCTGTTTTGGGTTATTATCTTGAATATTATTATAGATAGAGATAAACTGTAAACAGCAATAATGTTCGGCAAAGTTAGATTTACAAATAAGTCAACATGACCGAAATGGTCAGTTGACCCCTTAAGGAGTTATTGCCCTTTATATTCAATTTTTAACCGTTTTTCATAAATCTAAGTAATCTTTTACAAAAATCTTCTCCTCTGAAACTACTGGGCCAAATTAATCCAAACTTGGCCACAATCATCATTGGGGTATCTAGTTTAAAAAATGTGTGGCGTGACCCGGTCAACCAACCAAGATGGCCGCCATGGCTAAAAATAGAACATAGGGGTAAAATGCAGTTTTTGGCTTATAACTCAAAAACCAAAGCATTTAGAGGAAATCTGACATGGGGTAAATATGTTTATCAGGTCAAGATCTATCTGCCCTGAAATTTTCAGATGAATCGGTCAACCCGTTGTTGGGTTGCTGCCCCTGAATTGGTCATTTTGAGGAAATTTTGCTGTTTTTGGTTATTATCTTGAATATTATTATAGATAGAGATAAACTGTAAACAGCAATAATGTTCTGCAAAGTTAGATTTACAAATAAGTCAACATGACCGAAATGGTCAGTTGACCCCTTAAGGAGTTATTGCCCTTTATATTCAATTTTTAACCGTTTTTCATAAATCTAAGTAATCTTTTACAAAAATCTTCTCCTCTGAAACTACTGGGCCAAATTAATCCAAACTTGGCCACAATCATCTTTGGGGTATCTAGTTTAAAAAATGTGTGGCGTGACCCGGTCAACCAACCAAGATGACCGCCACGGCTAAAAATAGAACATAGGGGTAAAATGCAGTTTTTGGCTTATAACTCAAAAACCAAAGCATTTAGAGGAAATCTGACATGGGGTAAATATGTTTATCAGGTCAAGATCTATCTGCCCTGAAATTTTCAGATGAATCGGTCAACCTGTTGTTGGGTTGCTGACCCTGAATTGGTAATTTTGAGGAAATTTTGCCGTTTTTGGTTATTATCTTGAATATTATTATAGATAGAGATAAACTGTAAACAGCAATAATGTTCGGCAAAGTTAGATTTACAAATAAGTCAACATGACCGAAATGGTCAGTTGACCCCTTAAGGAGTTATTGCCCTTTTTATTCAATTTTTAACCGTTTTTCATAAATCTAAGTAATCTTTTACAAAAATCTTCTCCTCTGAAACTACTGGACCAAATTAATCCAAAGTTGGCCACAATCATCTTTGGGGTATTTAGTTTAAAAAATGTGTGGCATGACCCGGTCAACCAACCAAGATGGCCACCACGGCTAAAAATAGAACATAGGGGTAAAATGCAGTTTTTGGCTTATAACTCAAAAACCAAAGCATTTAGAGGAAATCTGACATGGGGTAAATATGTTTATCAGGTCAAGATTTATCTGCCCTGAAATTTTCAGATGAATCGGTCAACCTGTTGTTGGGTTGCTGCCCCTGAATTGGTCATTTTGAGGAAATTTTGCTGTTTTTGGTTATTATCTTGAATATTATTATAGATAGAGATAAACTGTAAACAGCAATAATGTTCATCAAAGTAAGATTTACAAATAAGTCAACATGACCGAAATGGTCAGTTGACCCCTTTAGGAGTTATTGCCCTTTATAGTCAATTTTTAACCATTTTTCGTAAATCTTAGTTATCTTTTACAAAAATCTTCTCCTCTGAAACTACTGGGCCAAATTAATTCAAACTTAACCACAATCATCTTTGAGGTACCTTGTTTGAAAAATGTGTCCGATGACCTGGCCTTCCAACCAAGATGGCCACCACGGCTAAAAATAGAACAGGGGTAAAATGTAGTTTTTTGCTTATAACTCTGAAACCAAATCATTTAGAGGAAATCTGACAAGGAGTTAAATTGTTAATCAAGTCAATATATATCTGCCCTGAAATATTCAAATGAATTGGACAACCAGTTGTTGGGTTGCTGCCCTCCAATTGGTAATTTTTAAAGAAATTTTGCTGTTTTTGGTTATTATCTTGAATACTATTATAGATAGCGATAAACTGTAAACAGCGATAATGTTCATCAAAGTAAGATCTATAAATAAGTCCACATGACCTAAATGGTCAATTGACCCCTTAAGGAGTTATTGCCCTTTATAGTCAATTTTTAACAATTTTCATTAATTTGGTAAATTTATGTAAACTTTTACCAAATATTTTTCTCTGTTACTAATGGGCAAAGTTCATTATAGATATAATTGTAAGAAGCAAGAATGTTCAGTAAAGTAAGAACTTCAAACACATCACCATCACCAAAATACAATTTTGTCATGAATCCATTTGTGTCCTTTGTTTAATATGCACATAGACCAAGGTGAGCGACACAGGCTCTTTAGAGCCTCTAGTTTTGGCTAAAACATCAAGATACAACGATTATGGTATCCTGTATCAATGAAGAAAATACGGAAATTCCTGAATAAATTGTACTAATTGTTTTCAAAACAAGCACATATTTAGGAGTTTTATAATACTGTTACATTTAAGATGGATTTTAAGAAAAAGTATACTGTTCAGATCATTTTAAGCAGATTTTGCAATAAAATAAAACTAAAAAAATGCTTTCGGTTTCTCATGGTTTCCTGGCGCGTTTAAAAAAAGCTTTGATTTAACATTGAAAATAGATTTTAAATATTAACATGAAGCAAGTAACACTAGTAATGGTGTTCATTTATGTCTTGAAATATTTTGTGCAAAATAAAGAAAATAAAGATTGGTTTCCCGTTTTGTTTCCTGTCACGTAAACGGTGAATCAAAATGTATTAATTTTTTCTCGAAAAACTCAATTGTTCCATTAATACTATTCTAACATCAACACAACCCACAGAATAAAAGTTCAAGTTTTAGAACTTATAAAAAAGGATACAAAAAGAAACCAAAGACCGAATACCAAATTATGGTCCATATCTCAAAAACGATTCATGATTATTGCTTAAAACTTTCAACACTTCTTAGTTATATTAAATTTTAAGATCTGAATACTTTTTGGTGATGATTCAAATTCTATATTTTTGAGTAATTGAGTATTTTGTTATAAAAAAAAAAGGGGGGGGAGGAGGGGAGTGATACATGTCATGCCGTATCTCAAAAACGATTTATTATTATTGCTTAAAACTTTACACACTTCTTAGTTATATTAATCTATAGATTTCTATATTTTTATGCCCCACCTATGATAGAAGAGGGGCATTATGTTTTCTGGTCTGTGCGTCTGTTCGTCTGTCCGGCCGTTCGTCCCGCTTCAGGTTAAAAATTTTGGTCAAGGTAGCTTTGGATGAAGTAAGTCCAATCAACTTGAAACTTAGTATACATGTTCCCTATAATATGATCTTTCTAAATTTAATGCCAAATTAAAGTTTTGACCCCAATTTCATGGTCCACTAAACATAGAAAATGATAGTACAAGTTTCAGGTTAAAGATTTGGTGAAGGTAGTTTTGGATGAAGTTGAAGTCCAATCAACTCGAAACTTAGTATACATGTTCCCTATGATATGATCTTTCTAATTTTAATGCCAAGTTTTTACCCCAATTTCATGGTCCACTAAACATAGAAAATGATAGTGCAAGTGGGGCATCCGTGTACTATGGACACATTCTTGTTTGGTGATGATTCAAAATTTTATTTTAGAAATATTGAGTTTTTTGTTTAAAAAAAAGGGGGGGGGGGTTTCCACATGTCTCACTGTATCTCAGAAACTATTTATGATTATTGCATCAAACTTACACACAAGACAACAGGCGTATCACATGCTCATGGCGCAGCTGTTTACTGTCCTTTTGCAATTGACTATGAACTACTTCATGAAAGTTATATCGAAATTGTCAGAAAAAAATTAATATTGTCAAGAAAAATGTCTACTGCTTTAGGATATCACAAAATTTTGATTGCTTTCAGTCTTCATCTTAGGGACTTTCTTGTAGGCATATACAACTAGAAATATTTCTTTCAGTTTCAAAGTAGTTTATATTAGTTTTTTGGAAAAGTACTGAAAAATTAAATATTTTGTTATTACATGAAAAATGCAAATTTGAAACTGAAATGTCTTACAAGTAAGTCATGAAGGTATATTTGTCTTAATAAGTTTCAATAATGCATATTAGAATTGACTGTACCAAAATTATTAATTTCTGTATCAGATGCCAATTAAGGCCACGGTTTTTTAATTTGTTGGTTTACGGATTTTCTCCATGAAAAAGTCGGGTCGGTCGGTCGGGAAAAAAATAAAAAAAATACCTTTCAAGACAGAAAACTGTTATGCAAAATAAATATATATTTCACCTTTCTAATAATATGTTTGTTATCCTATTTTGTCATCATTTCTTAAATTTTAGTTTAATGAAATATTTTTGCTCAGTTGTAATAAAAATTGCATGACATTGCCTAATAATTTCCCGTAAAAAAGGGGGTGCACGGACAAAGACGTAATTAAATTTCATAAAGGAAGACAAATTCACATAGCTCTTAATCAATTCCAGAAAACTTGGTTAATAATGATCTTCAAGAACGAAAACTGATAAAGAAATAAATGTAAAAGCGTGGTAAGAAAATAATTTTCAACACACGCGTCAAAAACGTAAGACTCGTCCACTGGAAAAAACGAGAATATCGGGTTAATCTGTTGTCACGCATTCCCGTTTTTATCCAAATGGGCAAAGTTTTTTTATTATCTATGAAACAAGAAAATTTTAAATGATCTGTTAATATTCAGTACTTTAACTTGATGTCCTGAACTTCCACCTGTCCACATTTGGACAAGTCTATTTCTATGAGAAAATGCATCTTACGGACTGTTGACAAATAAGAGAAACGAACTTATTGTGTAATTGGTTTTAAACACGGGTTTCGTTCCACAAAAATATTTGTCCAAACGACATGTCAAGGTCATTAATAATTGATTTATCTATTTTTAGAAACGTAAACTGGAAGTTTCATTTTTTCACAATAGAAAGTGTTATCAATTCTGTTAGTGATTAATGCATTTCATTTTATAAAAAAAAGGCTAATTTATTTATTTTTCAGGGATAATGCATTTGTTAGGGTCGGCGGGAATGAAAAAGCATGAAAAGTCAATTTTATTTTTATTCTGGAAATAGGCAAAATCAGGTTGGAGGATCCGTAAACCAACAAATTAAAAAATCCTGGCCTAATGTAAAAGACAAATTATTCATCTTTCACTATATTAATTTTCAGGTTTCCAGGGAGAGAATTGTTCCATTTGTTGCTAATTTTACTAGAATGTATGAAGGTAAAACTATAGGAAACCTCTTCAAACATGGAGTAGAAGAAGCAATCAAGGTACATACTTGTACTTTTACAAAATTATAGATAACTACTAGTTATTTGAGTATAAAGGTTTACTTAAATTGACAAGATTTTAAGTTTTCTCAAGTGATTGATGTAATTATGCCACATTCATTTACAAGAGCTACAAATAAAATGTATCATAACTTTTAAGTCCCATTATTTTCAAAAATCATAAAAGAAATTGGTTCTGTATAGATTACTGGTGTTTCCATTTATGTGTTCTGCTGACATCGATTTTGAAATTGTAAAAGTGCGGAGACAATTTTGATATTCTTCAGGTTTGTGCAGAAAGATGTAACTACAATGATTCTACAAACCAACTTTTGGATTGGGCATCAAAAGGATTTTTAGAAGAAAATACTTCTTCCCCATTTGATAGCAGTGTTTTTCTTCCTTCAAAAGGTAAATAGTTACAGTAGCTGAATGGTTTCTTGCCTGAAATCAGTAAAACATTTAATTGTTCATGAATTTTTCTTAGTGCAGTCAAACCTGGTCACCTCGTTTCAGCAGTCATCTGCCTCAAATGTTCACTTTCAATTGAAATAGTGTAAATCAATCACAAAGACATTAACAAAAACAAGTAAACATTGACAAAAGAAATAAATTTGATCTATGACACAATATAATTACAATATTAATTTTAAAAAAAAGGGGGAGATGTTAAACAATATCAGAAAGACAAATATAACCTTGGACAAAAAGGGGGAGATTGAAATAATGTACACTGATAAATATAATAATTTTGTTGTAAGAAGTACATGGAGTACGGAAATATTTTTTACAAAATAAATATATTTGTTGTTCACAGTACCAGAACTTGATTGAATTTATTGTCATACTAAATTTATACTTATTAAAGGTATGCAAAGTGTATCATGTCTTTTGGGTTTCTGTTTTCTGGGTTCCTATCTTGTTGACCTTTACCCCACATCTATACAGGATAGGGCCGAGTGGTCTAAGTAGTTACTACTGTAATCACTAGCCAGTCAACACTGAGGTTGTGAGTTCGAATCCCGCTTGTACGACTCCAATCTTAATTGACTAGGATTGTCAGTTTTCCTATTGAAGGTCAATGGTTTTCTCTGGGCACTCCAGCTTCCTCCACCAATAAAAACTGACCGCCGCAAAATAGCCTAAATGTGGTGCTTAAAAGTGGCGTTAAACACCAAAAATCAATCAATCAATCTATACAGGATATTATTTATCTGTAGAAAAACCTTTGTCAGATTTTGTCTTGGAGGCTATCAGTGAATTGAGATCAACAATGAGAAGGAATATAGATGACAGTGATGATGAAAATGATAATTTAAAACCAAGTGACCAAGGTAAATATCTTACCTGTTATTTATTACATGTATACAATGTTACAAGTCTGAAGCAAAAATGATAGTTAGTGCTTTATACCAATCAACCATGCTGCTATAACAGTTATTCAGTTAAATAATTCATCAGTAACTTCCCCAAAGGCCGAATAAATAAGCCAGGTTCAGTAACTTCCATGAAACTTGCCAACTTAGGGTTTAACTCTAAATGAGATGCATTATTGCATTCCTGAAATTCTACAAATTGTATAATATAATATAATATAATTGAGAGTAAATGGATATTATCTTATCTTGAGGCATACATGTGATTCTTCCGGCGGGAGTCAAAATCTCCCGCTTTTCAGACCCTCTTCCGTCCCTCCCGTTAAAATTTTAAATCTTCCGCTTTTGAAAATGTCAACCTCGTAAAATTTTCAATACACATTTTTGTTTACAAAATCGATAGGGACAGAGAAAAAGTCTGAGAAACTCGAAATTGATATGGGAAAAGTCCGAGAAAAACGGAAATTTCCTGTTGTGTCAAAACAAAACATGAGGTCATAAAATAGGTAAAATCAGCCTAAGGTGTTTAGGATTAAACTGTTTATACAGCAATAAATTAAAGATAATAGGCAATTACCTGGTTACAAGCCTGGTTGATTAAAAGTGAAATACTGACAAAGGATTAAATTGACTAATTGTACAAGTTGTATAAACAACGATGCAATTCACTATGTGATGCTGTTGAAAACATGGAACATTTACTGAACCTCAAAGACAAATGAAATCAACTCAAATATGATATTTATGGCTAGTTCTCTATCCAAGCCAATGGAATACCTATATAAGTATAGTTGTCTTGGAAATTTTAGAATTTGACAAAATGCAAACTGTTTTTTTATCACCAAATCCCAGCAGCAAATAAAAGAAGACCAAATATCTAGCCCAATTCAACTCTGTCTTGAGATTTGATTTCAAATGGTGCAGATCCAGTACCAAGGGTCAAGACCATGCTTACTACACTTCATGCAAAGCTGACTATGATGGCCCCAATGACTTGACCACACTTATGGAGACAGCTACCAACCAGCAAGCCTACATATCTATCAATTTAACACCTTCTGTTACAAGCCAGTAGTGGTACCAAAGTTGACAATTTAGCTTTATCAGAGATACTTTTTGCCAACTATGTATGATGGCTGATCACTTTATTTTGAATTATACATAATGAATAAATTTTTGAAAACCCCTTATCTTCTATTTTTATCAAGTATCAGGTGTTGAAAGGTATGGAATTATTGTTCCTTTAACCAAAAAAAAAGGAAGATATGCAGTTTAAACACACAAAAAAATCATTGCGTACGTCGATAAAAGGTCAATAATAAATCTCCAGTTTTGAGACCTAAACTCCAGCTGAAAATTTCCAAATCTCCAGTTGTGGCTTGACAACTCTGTCACATGTATGTTGAGGTGTTTCATGCATTACTTTACTTACTGCATAATTCCATATCACAAAGTTAACATTGTGTAATTTTGATAAGGGATATAAAAAAATATGTTTTTTATCCAGGTGATGCCCTTGATGAAGTAAAAAGCAAAGAAAGAAAACTTGAAGGTATGACTTTACTTTTTTCATTATTGTTAATGGCCCTTAATCAGCTATTCATATCACATAATTTTTGGAGTCTGTTGCCCTTTTCAGCTTTGACTGCAGGTAAACATTACGGGCGATATCTTTTTGTGCCAAAAATTAACTCATTTGTGCCACAACTTAATTGCGCCAATACTTCTTTTTCGCCACCTAATTTTCAAAACTATAGGTATCATTTGCGCCAATAAAATAATCATCCTAATAAAATTATCTCGCTTTCTGGCTCGTTACACAACACAAAGTCATCATCTTTGTTTGTAACAACACCAATATCATCCAATATTCTGTGAAATTCTGCTTGACTTTTAGGTTGAGCAGTTTTATTCTCTCCATATACATTGACTGACGCACATATTTTAAATCTTTCTTTTCTAAATTTTCTTCTTCAATTTTGAAGAGCTCTTTTTTTTTTGATTTTTGAAGGTCGCTCTGGCAACATAATGGTTGCTTTTCTTTTGCACGCAGTTCTCAAAATTTGACGTTCTTATTTCTGGACTTTTGTTTCATGACATATAATAATCTAATTCTCCATTCAAAATAATTGTACACAATTCATCTGTGGATAACCTAGCACAACAAGACTTAACTACATCTCCACCTTATTTCTCCAGTTTTCCTTAACTGTTACATCTCCACCTTATTTCTCATTTTCTGTACAAATGCCTGACGGAATTTTGTGTTCTTCAACAATGATGACGGGTTTTTCCTCTATCAGACTCTATTTTCTTGAATGGTATATCAGACACTCTTGACTTGTGAAAAAATATTCTATTACTAAACAATTTTTTTTTTGGTGAGTTTTCTTAAATTTGATGAGTGTTCAATTAAATCTTAAGTGGAAATTGTAATAATCGTACATGTATGGTGTAGGTAAAACATGTACAGGTATGATATATTAAGTAAAAAATATTTACAGGTAAATGTGGCGCAATTTCATTTCATTTATTGGCGCATTTATTGCGAACCCTATCGTAGTTTTCCATAGATTCACCTGCAAGTTACCTGTCCATTTAAACTTTTGGCAGTTCTATTGTCCCATCTAACAAATACAACAGGTATTGTTCTCTGTGTAGTTTATTCACTCAGACCTTTAAATTTCTTCTAGGAGAAATATATCACTCATTGATTAATCTACCTGAGTAAAAAATTGAACTGTCAATGAAGAAAAAATACCTGTACCAATACTAAGTAAGGACTCACAAAACTGCATGTGGTGTTGTATTTATTCGATACCTGGAGTAACTCGTTTTTAATGTGTTCAATATTACATTTGTAATACTGATTCAAAAATTAAAAGTTGATTTCTGATCAAATATTCAATATTTTTGTGTGTTTGATAAATAAAAAATTGAATATTATTATTTTTAAATTAAGGTCTTCATAAACATAAGTCTATAAATGAACAACAACAAAAACATGTAAATTCATTGGAAAATACTAAAAAATGTGTCTGAAATAAACTTTTTAGTATTAAACCAGATTTTATATTGAACAGATTGAAAATATATTAATGATAATATTGAATAAATACAATATTGCATACAGTTTATGTGAGTTATTAGAAGTATTTCAATAAAAAAAGAAGATAATTTTTTGGTCAGGTAAATTAATCAATGAGTGATATATTTCTCCTAGAAGAAATTTAAAGGTCTGAGTGAATAAACTACACAGAGAACAATACCTGTTGTATTTGTTAGATGGGACAATAGGACTTACAAAAGTTTAAATGGACAGGTAACTTGCAGGTGAATCTATGGAAAACTAAGATAGGGTTCGCAATAATACCATCAAAATAAAAGAGAGTGGCGCAATTTATACCTTTTCAAAACTGCAATTGGCGCAAATTGATTCTGCCCAACATTACTGGATATGTTTGCCACAATATTGCAGAAAATTTGCATTAACATAAGGGGAAAATATACAATCTAAACATGGCTAATAAACTTCATACTTGAATTTGGAATAGAAAATCGGCTGAATTAAAATTTATTTAATTTAAACGATGTATTTTGTATTTAGTATATAGTAGACAAGGAAGCATTAGTATAAGACCAACTAAAACTAATTAGTAGATTTTCATCCAAAGTTTTGAAAAAAATGGGGCGGGTGGGAGGGTTTAATTTTTTAAAATTTTTAATATGAAACCATTTTGTTACATTAACTTCATATAATTATATGCAAGTGTTACAATTAGCTTATATCATGTACATGTGTATACATGTAAAAAGAACCGTACATAATTTTTCAAAGTCTTAAATAAATATCTCTGATTGGCTACCACTGTTCTACATGTAATTGCTACTTTAGAAACCTATTTTCAATAAACAGTAAAATCATGGAGAAATTCATTCTTCAGTTGGACTACCAACTCCAAATCTATTTTGCTGTCTAAGCAATGGTTTGTAGTCTCCATAAAATGATGCAAATGCATTGGTATGCAACACAAGTATTATGAATGAAATGAAAACTCAAAACATTGTTGGAAATAGTAGGGTAGGTGCTTTTAAGATTCTTATGCAAGAAGCAAATATAATTATTAATGTAAATCAAGAAGTTTTATGATACTTTTCAGGGTATTGGGACAGAGGGTGTTTGGTGTTTTACAACAAAAACAATAGCCATGGGTAAATCTGAGGGCTTTCTACAACACAATGTGTATGTTTGCCGACTTTTAACTCAAACTACGGTCAGATCTAACATAAGTTTGTGCTTGTGTCAATTTTTTTAATCTGGTTATGTTTTTGTACCAATGTTTTCCACGATTCTTTCGCTTTGGAAATCATTCACAGCCCAAATTTGCTGACACAAAGTCAATGAATTATAAAAAAAATCCATGGTTTTCTAATGACAGAAATTTCCTATTTGTGACATACCACAATTTCCTTTCTTCGACACAGCGTATTACTCATAACCCAAATATTTCATGCCCTTCTGGTAAATTATCTCTATTCTCGGTAGATGATATTGTCATCATTGAGCAGCAGAATATGTCAACATAATCGTTTGAAAGTACTCGAAACAAGAAATTTGAAAAAGGAAGTTGTGAATGAAACGAAATGATTGACGATTACTGGCAACGGAAATGAACAAAATCTGGAAATCGTAAATTTTTCAAAATAAAAAAAATCGGGGCAGGACGATTTCAGAGGGGCGGGCGGGGATGAAAATCTATCAACTAATTTTAATTGGCCTAATATCCATAACAGAGTAAGTGAATGTCATTTATTGAGATCATCATGAGAAAAATTTTTAAACTATACATAACCCTTTGTGAAAACACATTTACAAATTAAGGTTAACATAAAATTACAAGATATCTTATGGGAACTTTTTGAAATATAAACCAATCCATATTTTGCAACTCACTTAAGTGAGGGAAAAACTCACTGTGCTATAGACCCAGATTCATGTTATTATCTCTTTCTTCAAACTTTTAAAGTGGAAGCAAAATATTCAACATGTTGCCTTTTAAAGTCTGTTTTAAAATAAACTTAAGTCTATTTGTATTTTATTTGTATTTTCATATATCTCCAGAAATCTGTATCTCCTGTAATGATATCACACAAGAGGTCATACATCAACATCCATTATTTGTGGGAGGATTGTGTAAAGAGTGCAAGGTCAGTAATTAGATGGAACGAACAGTTAGGTATACTTATTCTTCTTTATATAATATTTGATTTATATTAGTTACAATCTTCTATTATGCTCCAGAAAAAAATTCAGGAGCAATAGTCATTATAAGCTTTGTCTGCCAATATGTCCATCCAAATGTCAAGCTATGCATTCAGAATAAAAGTTTGTGTATGAAAACTTGAGTTACCCTTGCTTGATCAGAATGAAACTTGGAAAGGTTTTCGGAATAGTGAGTGAGAAGAAGCCTATTGATTTGGGGTTCAAAAGTTCAAGGTCACATCAATTTGCTATCATGTTGTAGTGGCAAATCATTTTAATATAAATTTTCCCCAATTTTTTATTTGTAGCAAGAATTGATAGAATCTTTCTTTGCTGTTGGAGAGGATGGCACAGGGGTAAGTATTTACTTCTAAACATGGAGTTTGACTATGTAAAGAACTAAGGCCAAATAAAAATATATGTGTGGTTCCAATAACCCGACCGACCCTAGTTAAAACCCCCTGACCTTAGAACTTTTTTTTTCATTTCTGAAAAATAAATTTTCAAACAATCAAATTTTGAGGATTGTGAATTAAAATAATTAAATTCATAGATTTCTGTCATCCGAATTTCCATCACAAGTATCTGTTATGGCTAAAATGCAAGAATTCATAACAGAATGCAACAAAATTAACTAAAAAGGTATCATGACTGTTTATTTTACAACCAAACACATGTAAAAACGGTGGACTTCCGGTTGGGGCGTGTATAATACCGGAAACAATTTTGGTAAACACACGATTTTTTTTCCGGATTTTGACATTCAAAAAAAAAAAATAAAAAAAAAAAAAAAAAATTGCCGACCTACCAACCCTATTTTTTAAAAGTATGTAACTGGAACCACACATTTATTTGGCCTAAGCACAATCGAGTAACGATAAAATATGTTATAATTAAGCCTCACATCAAATTCAAGAGTTGCATAGATTTAGCTTTGCACTTTTTTCTGTCCATTTGTCATTTCTTTTGCCACCACTTCTAAGTGGCTGGTACATATAATGATTCTGACATCTTTCATTCTATATTTTTTGTACATTTGTTTATAATTTTGACTTGAGATTTGAATTTTGGAGGTTTTTTAGGGCTTGACCAATTTTAGCTGAATTAAGACCATTGGAGTTAAAAAAAAATCAATAGAATTTGTACTTTCATATTGACACTTTTTGTATTGCCAGCAGATGGTAACTTTTATGAACCGATTAGAACTAAAAGTACTGATATATGACATATTTTATTAATATATATTTGTCAGACTTTTAGATTTCTTAGTTTCTGATCTACTGGTAATTAGTAATAGATATGTTAGTTTTCTCTTTTGATTTGTTTCATATTTTTCATCGTAGGGCCTTTGAATGCTGACTGCATTTTGGGTTTTTCTCTGTGTTGCTTGCTTACATCTGTTTCATTCATTCAGCATCTCCTTATTTTATATGCAATAGAATATCAGATATATATAATTTTTGATTAACAGATGTTTTGCATTGTGTGCTCCAGTGGTGGAAAGTTGTTCGTCTGTGAGGAATCAGAGTGCAACAAGTAAGTATTGTCAGATAAGTTTACTACCGTATTGCAGGTTATTTTCGTTGGTTGTAAAGTTTTGCTAATTTTCGCGGATAGAACAAAATCGCTGAAATAAATTCTGCCAATTTAAAAGTGTATATGCAACTGTATTGATAAAAGTTTTGAATCCGCCAAAATAATTTGTATACCTTATTCAATGAAAATCGCGAAATTTAGCACCCGCAAAAATAACCCTCTATACGGTACCGGTATTTGAATACGGCTGAAAAAATCATATTTTCATTCATTTATTAAAAAAACCTTGAGAAATAGATATGTATTCTGCAAATGTTGTGGTAGTGTAAAAACAAATATCAGAAAAAGACAATTGGGAAGTATTGTTTCAATTGTAAGGGTTATTTCAAAAACATGAAATGTAGGAACTTGTAACCAAAATAAAGAAGACCTTTCTGTTTGCATATATCTATTAGAAGTTTTATTCTGAGAAAGTAAAATTTTTCACCCTACAATTTCAAATTTTAAACACTAGTTTTCAAGCAAAAAATATGAATGAAAAGTCTTCAGAAATTTGTTGGATTGTCAGCTAATTTCAAAGAATGTATTATAAATGCATACAGTCGATTCCACTTAATTGCATACCGCTTAATAGCATAATTCGGTTAATTGCATAGTTTTCTCCTGCACAAAACCATTTCCCATTCATCTAATGTTAAATTGTCGGGTTATATGCATAGCTCTTCAAGAGGCCTTTCGGTTTATTGCATAGAAAATTATTGCCGTCTAGATATGCTTAGTTAAAACTGACGAGATTTTTGACCGGAAACGGTCATTTGGTAAGTATATTTTTCTTGAATGCAACCTTATTTTCGTTATTATTTCATATTTACTTTTGTGTTATTGAAATAAAGTTTTAAAACAGTTTCTTTCGTGTTTATATTATGGAATTTGATTTGAAAATAAACCTCGATGTCTACACAGGTAAAGTTTCCCATGTTCTATTTTAAACCTCGAGGTCATAAAAATGTCAAACAGATAATTGTTGTAAAAACACTGACCATTCTACTTCAAAGGGTGTTAATAATTGATTGGATTTAAACAATTGTCCATAGATTACATTTGGGGTTAGTTTTTAAAACAAAAACTCCTGATAATTATCGATCATAACCAATGTGAACTCTATTGGGCTTGGGGTGATCTGTATTAATGTTAATATTATAGGGCATTTACATATGGTTAAAGAATTTTATACATCAATCATTTGTTTTTAATATTTTATGAAAAGAGAATTTACTTTTAATTATTATATTTTTTCACTTTCAACACTTGTGTCCAGCAATTAACCCGTACAGGGCCCCACCATTACTGCTTTGCATATACGAAACTAACAAGTTGTTACTTCCCAACTGCATATCAACAGCAATTCATTACACATCTATTGTTAAAACAATTATAAATTGTGAAGTATTGTTTAAAAGTTTATTTTAATCAAAGCCTAACAATGTACATTGTACATATGGGTCACAGAAACAAATCTATTTTTAGAACAGTTTATTTTCGTATCCCAGGTAAAGGAAAGTCGGAATGCAAATATTAAAACTAAAACTAAATGTGTTTATAATCTTTATTTAAAGAAACAAAATAAAATAACACATATGACACTAGAGTAGACATAAATTTTTTATTAGAATAAATCAACATTCAGTATATTGTATGTGGATTACAGACGTTCATCTTTCTTCAGGGATTTCTTTTACTGATCTTTTCTATCGATGTTATTTGACTCTGTCATTTGGCATTTCGGATATAAGCATACTCCGCTTTATTGCATAATTTTGTCTGACAAATAGGCTATGCAAATAACCGGAATCTACTGTATATACTTCTATTTAATTTAGTTCATTATTTCTTTTACAGTGTATATTGCTTGGAATGTATACGACTGTTTGTAGGGGAAGACCATGTTGAAAAGGTGAATTGAAATATGTCATTGCTTTTTGTAATATAACTGAGAGTCTTTCTCAATGTTTCAATCCTGTCCTCTTTTCCTTAAATGTGACCTACAAAATTAGACTCACAGTGCCTGAAATGGCCAATAACTAGGAATGTTCTGACAAAACAAGCTGCATTTTTTTAGCAGAGGAATACTTTTTAATTATGTTAACTTTTCTGAAATTGGAAATGTCAGAAATGGGGTGAGAGGTCTTACAATTTCTTCACATTTTTCTTTAAAGATATGAACAAAATAGAGGGAAAAGGCGGTTCCAAAATGTCTTATATTGGGATCATGTGAAGACTCAAGACTATTCTGACTACGAGGACTACAGTTCAGAAGCAGGTGTCTTTTGGGCAATGTGCAGGGAAGTCGAGAGGGAAGGACTCATTGAGGAATAGAAATAATAAATTATTGGTCCTTATTTGATTTTTCTTTACTTTTTACTATAAAAACTTGTTCAAAATATTTGGGCTTGTACTATATCATTTGGGCCAGTAATCCTAAAATTTTACTTGCCCAAAAAAAAGAAATATTTTTATCCTGTTAAGATAGAATGACCAATTTTATGTTCTGCATGTATATTTACAGATAAAACAAGCTGATCCATGGAAATGCTTTTTGTGTCGTCCATATTCTCTGGAAACACATGGCTATTTAATGCCTAAAACTGACTGGATGCGTAATATTCTTAGACTGTATAACGCAGGCTATCAAGTACAGGTTTGTTATTGTATGCAAGATTTGTTCAATAAAATTTGACGATTGGATTCATTTAATTTTAGTTTGTCCATCTAACATGTTATATGGAACTTTATCTTGTTTTTAGTTTTGAGAGAAAAATATCTAACATTTTGAATTGGGATCATGAAATTTATGACTTTTGGAAATGTGTCCTGTAAAAGAGTTTAATAAAAACATGAAAGATTTTCCTCAATAATTTTTCATATGTTAAACATAATTGGTATGCAAGTTTATGTCTGTCTGGTATATGAGCTATGGCTTATCAAAGACAAATGTTTCATTGCTAAGATGCTACTGTTTAAAATGAAATGCTCAAAATTTGCAACAACTTCTAAAGGGATCATTTAACACAACATTTTTCTGGCCAATGATTGCATGATATAGGCTGTTCAAAGATCTCATACCAGTTCACATAGCCAAATGTTTTTTTACCACAAGCTTTTGTAACATTTCTTGGGGAGTAGAAAATGTAAAAATAATTTGAAATGAATCAACTTCTGAAATCTATGTTTCACAATAAAACAAAATTTCTTTTATTTCTTACAGGAGCAGGATTTGAGTTACCTCCTAGTAGGAGAAAAGAAAAAACTAAGAGTTCTCTCCCTGTTTGATGGAATTGGAACTGGTTTGTATAAAAAGTTGTTAGCCTTAGAACAAATGGTTAAAGCAAGTGTATTTGGGCAAGGTGTATCATAAAAGGAAGAATTTGGAATACACCTTATTGCTATATGCCTGCCATGATTGGACATCACCAAAATAACCCTTAAAATTTTGTTAAATGGAAGAAAACTTGCAATACTGTAAATTCAGAAAATATTGCGAAAAATGTGACAGGATTATAATCGCAATAATTTAAACTCACATTTTGAAATTTTGTATATGAATTAAACAGGATTTTCTCAATATTGCAAAATTAAAATCGCAATAATAAATGCACGCAATATTTACTGAATTTATTGTAGTTGAGTGTCCCAAAATTTCAAATTAAGTGTTGTAAATTCCAAACTTAATAAAATTCTTTGCTTACAAGAATCAGAAAACTATCTATTCAACTTTCTGTTTTAAAGACCTTTTGAGATCTTCTGATTTAGTCGATTTTGATACACCTGTTCAAAAATTTACAGGCTGAAAGGAGCAGGGGCAATAATTACTTATTCTTTTACCGTATTTTTGTAAAGAGTCTTCTGGTGGGGCCTTTGTAATGTACTGATACATCTAGTTTTATTTTTGTTAAGTAAATGATTTTCTATGTAAAGTTTCTATTGACCACAGGAAAGGTGATATTAGATTCATTAGGACTGGACGTTGAAGTATACTACACTTCTGAAATAGACCAGGATTCCTTACTAGTAACATCCTTTCATTATGGTGATACTGTGACTCCTATTGGGGATGTGACCAAATTAACTGAAGAAAAGGTAAGATGTCCAACATTGTTGACAGCTCATTAAAATAACTTGTTTTTATCTGTAACAATCCAGATAAGATTTGTTTGCTCAGTTTATGTCTTCTACTGGTAATATGTGGCCCTCTTTCTTTTTCATTCAAGACATATGAGTAGCACCCTTCTCTGTTATAAAGTACTAGTTTAGAAGTAAACTAATTATTTTTGGATGTAAGTGTTGTTACATTTATTGATTAGTAGACTTCTATTATTGTTTTCTATTAATATTGTGATTATTATTGATGATTTGAACTATAATTGTCTTGAGGCAGAAAAATGTGTTCCTTTAAATACAATGTGTGATGTTTTTGATTATACAAATTTAGTAAAAAATGCTACATGTTTTACACAAAATTCACCCCCAACCCTTATTGATGTAATACTTACCAATAGACCAGAGTACTGTCAAAACATTACAAATTTCTGTTGTGGTCTTAGTGATGTCCAGAATATAATTTCCTTTCAACTTAAAGGGCATATCCCTAAATTTAAGAGAGATCTTATCCAGTACAGAAGTTTCAAGGATTTTGATAATGAACAATTTATTAAAGATTTGCATGCATTAGAGCTTGAAAAAAATATTATTCAAACTTTGAGAAAGAATTTCTTATTGTTGTTGACAAACATATTGTATCACCTGTACCTTACATGAATAAGAACTTAAGAAATGCAATTTATAAAAAAAAGAATGTATTATAATAAATTCCAGAAATGTAAAACTGATGCAAACTGGGAAATGTATAGAAAACAAAGAAATCTTATAACAAAAATGAAGAAAAATTCTATAAAAACATATTTTTTTGAAATAACAGCTGGTGGACCAAAATCAACCACTTTTTAGCCAACAATTAAACCATTTTTTATCAAATAAAGGTATAAAAACAAATAACAACATAATTCTGTGTGAAAATTATAAAATAGTCAGTGAACCTCAGGAAGTCTCTGAAATATTTAACAATTTCTTTGTAAATGTTGCTAAAAACATTGGAGACAGTAGTAAAAAAATTGACAAAAACCATCCAAGCATTAAACAAATTGAGAAGAACAGAATAAATAAAGAAGAACTAGTTTTTACACCAGTAACAGATGATTTTGTCAATAAACAGATAAACAAATTAAATGTAAAAAAGGCTACAGGGTATGATGGTATTTCTTCTAAAATCATAAAGCTAGCACAATCAGCTATTGCAAGTCCTATTAAAATGTTAATTAATAAATCTTTTGAAAACTTAAATCTTCCCAGAAAAACTTAAATCTGCCCAAGTAGCCCCAATTTTCAAAAAGAACAACACCCTTGAAAAGGTAATTACCGTCCTGTAAGTGTGCTAACAGCTATTTCAAAATTTCATGAGCGAGCAATTCAAGATCAAGTAATGGAATTTCTAAAAACATTTTAATCCCCTTTTGTCAGCTTTTCGTTCTGGTTTTGGTTTTCAAACAGCGTTATTAAAAATTATAGAAGATTGGAAAAAAGCTCTCGATGAAAATAAATATATTGCTGCCATACTAATGGATCTATCAAAAGCCTTCGACTGTTTACCCCACGATTTACTTTTATTAAAACTAGAGGCTTATGGCGTCTCTGAAAGCTCGTTAAAATTATTTAAAAGTTACCTTGTAAATAGGAGGCCACGTATAAAGATTGGCAACACTTACTGTTACTGGGAAATACTAATAAAGGGGGTCCCTAAAGGGTCAATTCTTGGTCCAGTGTTGTTTAATGTCTTTATAAATGATATTTTCTACTGTGACAAGACAGTACAATATATAATTATGCAGATGATAATACCCTGTCTTACTGTGACAATAATGTAGATAATTTAGTAAAAACACTTGAAAATGACAGTGAAAAAAATGATAAAATGGTTTTCACAAAATTTAATGAAAGCAAATCCGGATAAGTTCCAGGCCATTGCTATTGGGAAAAAGACTAAAAATTATAATTTAACTTTTAATTTAGAAGGCAATAAATTTCATGTGATGAAGATGTTAAACTCCTTGGTGTAACGATAGATTTTGAACTAAATTTTGATAAACATATCTTACAAATTTGTAAAAAAGCTTCTAAACAACTAAACATTCTTAAACGTATTGGCAAATATCTAAACAGGTTGGGAAGTCTAACAGCTTACTACTCTTTCATTCTTTCAAATTTTAATTATTGTCTGGTAATTTGGCATTTCTGTAGTGAAAAAAATATGCAAAAAATTGAAAAAATACAGGAAAGAGCTCTCTGCTTCATATATAAAGACTATATAAGCAGTCATGAAATTTTACTTTTGACTTCTAAACTTCCATCTTTAAAAATTCGCAGACTTAGAACCATTGTAATTGAAACATTTAAAATTGTACACAAGAAAAGTCCCAGTCATCCTCATGACCTAATAAATATTAAAACTCGACATAATTTTAGATCTAAGGAAACAGCTGACATACCAAAAGTTATAACTACAAGATACGGGTTAAAATCATTTGGTTTCAGTGTTGCACAATTATGGAATGAGCTGCCAAACCACATAAGACAGGAAAATTCTTTAACTCAATTTTCCAATCTAATACAGAACTGGAATGGCAGCTCATGCCAATGTAATGCATGCCATTAGTGATTTGAGCATAGCTTTGCTTCCCCCCTTTTTTTTTTAAATACTAAAATTAGCTAGCTATGATTTTATATTTTTATCTGCATGAACAGTATTATTTTATTTGCTTATGTCATGTATTTGCTTTTAATATCCTACTGTAATGTATGTATGTTTGTCTTAATATGTGTGTTTTGTTATATGCTTGTGTGTAATCTATTGTAATGTCGATTTTGAAAGCTCACTTGAGCTTGTGTTACTTTGTTTACTATGTATCGACAATAAATAAAACTTTGATTTGATTTGATTTGATTTGTTACAGTTAAAAGAAATTAGTCCAATAGACTTGGTGATTGGTGGATCCCCATGTAATGATCTGTCTTTAGCCAATCCAGTTAGAAAAGGTTTTTCTGATTTCAGTAAGTCATGTTTTTTTTAAAACTAATTAAATTTAAAAATATCATAATATGTAGGTACAGATATTTAACTAGACTAATGTGCTGTTGCATTTTGTGTAGGGTGCTTTTAACGTCATACATTGTGTTGCAGTGGTGAAGTGTAGGGTCAAAATCATTAAAAATAAATCTGCCAAATTTTCATTAAGCTATAAAGGTTTGACAAAAGTAATTAATGGGTAACAAACTTTAACCTCTGACTGTATCTTCTTGTTTACTTAAAAAAAAAAAACTAAAAAAAAACCATTTATCTATTAAGTCTGAAAAAACTGGATACTGTCTTTTGGTCATTAAACCTATCTAGTTTTCTGCCTTTGACATAAATTGTCAGCAGAAGATAACAAAACAAAAATAACCCCACAAAACAATACTCTTAAAATGTCTACTAATTCTCTTTAAAGATAACAACTCAGTCAATGCTCTACTTTTTGTCTTAACAAATCAAACAAACAAGCTAAACTGTATGATGCATAATAAACAAGCTGAGAGTATAATGCATAATTTCTTTAGACATATTTGTTATTCTGATCAGCTAAGAGGCATGATGTTTTGTGAGCAGTTTCTCACAGCATTGCTTGTATTATGTCTTTTCAGGCAGCACAGCTCTTTTGTTCTTTGATTATTTCCGTATACTAAGATATGTTCAAAATTTATCTGACGGCCATCATGTCTTCTGGCTGTATGAAAATGTGGCTTCAATGAGAAGAGAATATTCTGACGTTATATCCAGATTTTTACAGGTATTTAAAAACGCAAATAGATGATTTTACACACACATGCACCCACAAATCAGTCCAGTAACAAAAGATTTGGAAACGCAAGGAAGCTGAGTTGTGACGAGGTTGCAGAAGTGTAATAATACGCCTGGTTTCAACATTTCATATTTTGGAAAAATCTTTTGAACTGTAATTATTTATTTTTTTACTAAACTTGGTTTGATAATAACTGATAGGATGAGAATAAACCCTATTGGTTTTCAAGGTCACAGAAACTAGTGAATGAAGAAAATTTTGGTTTCCTAATATTATCTTTTGAACCATATGCCCTACTTTTACCAAACTTTTTCGATAATGCCATTATGCACCAGTGAGATGAGAACATCACTATTGATTTTAGGATCAAATGGTCCCTTCAATTATCCATAGTTAAAATTAATGTAAAATTTTAGGAAATCCTTAACACGAGCCTAGCAGCTAACAAAAAAATTTATGCAGGCATGTGAGTAAAAACTGTACTTGTTGCATTTATTAAAGAAATATTTGATATTATTTGTTTGTATTCTTCAGTGCCAGCCAGCATTATGGGATGCCAAGTATTTTTCAGCACAAGCCAGGCCAAGATATTTTTGGGGCAATATTCCTGGAATGTATAGGTAAGAAATAACCAAGAATACTTGTGAAAGATGAAATGCAATCAAAACCCTATTGTACTGACTTTATATCTATATCTTCTAAGGTTTATCACTACTTTTGATATACACACAATATAGTGCATTTAATATAACATTTTATCCATCCTGTTTCTGAATCGGTGGGGACATTTTGTTTGCCAAGTGACAATGTGGGGAAGTGGGGTTATGAAAGCATGCTCACAAGGGTTCTTTGTGGAGAAGACTTCATAAGTATGATTTACGTGTCGAATTCATTTTGCTTTAATTTAGCAAATAGAATATGTTTAAACTAAACTAAGGGTTCTTTAATTATTAACTAAATAACATTGTCATGAATTGTGATTGCAATTATTTTCACAAAAGGCATACTTTAAATTCCTAAGTCAAATTAAAGAGTCTAAAAAATGGGTTTTCAAACCTTTGTCACTAAAAACTGTTGCATAGTGCTTTAACTTTTAAATTTGTACACTCATTATAGAAAATTCTGAGATGAAGACAGTAATGACTTTACTATTGTGAAAGATTATATTCACCTTATGAAGTTTTTTGTGGTTTTTTTTTCTTCATACCTCCAGTTATCTTTTTATTTATATTTTGTTGTTGGGTTGCTGCCTCATCACTGCATATTTTACCTAGCCATCTGTATACTTATTACAGCACACCAGATTTATCCGATATCAAACTTACTGCAGACCTAGATGATATTTTGTCTAACAAATGCAACAGAAAAGCTACAGTAAGTTTAACTCATCATGAGAAATAAGGGGGGTTGAGGTATGAATATCGGCATTCATGTTTATGATGTTAAAAAAAATTGACCGCCCATTGGATGGTTGCAAGGATGAACTGACTAGACTAGTCCATCCTTGCAACCATCCAGTTTCTGTTTCTGCAATTTAACTTTAGTTTACCTCGTGTAATTTGTGTTGTCAGTCATTTATCATTCCAAAGTTATGTCCCTTTTGAACTTGAAAAATTGCAAAGCTTGATCTGGGGCATTCATGTCCTCCAACACATTTTTAGCTCAATCAACCAAGATGGCCGCCATGGCTAATAAATAGAACATAGGGGTAAAATGCAGTTTTTGGCTTATAACTCAAAAACCAAAGCATTTAGAGCAAATCTGACATGGGGTAAAATTGTTTATCAGGTCAAGATCTATCTGCCCTCGAATTTTCAGATGAATCGGACAACCTGTTGTTGGGTTGCTGCCCCTGAATTGGTAATTTTAAGGAAATTTTGCTGTTTTTGGTTATTTATCTTGAATATTATTATAGATAAAGATAAACTGTAAACAGAAATAATGTTCAGCAAAGTAAGATTTACAAATAAGTCAACATGACTGAAATGGTCAGTTGACCCCTTTAGGAGTTATTGCCCTTTATAGTCAATTTTTAACCATTTTTCGTAAATCTTAGTAATCTATTACAAAAATCTTCTCTGAAACCACTGGGCCAAATTAAACCAAACTTGGCCACAATCATCATTGGGGTATCTAGTTTAAAAAATGTGTGGCGTGACCTGGTCAACCAACCAAGATGGCCGCCACGGGTAAAAATAGAACATAGGGGTAAAATTCAGTTTTTGGCTTATAACTCAAAAACCAAAGCATTTAGAGCAAATCTGACATGTAGTAAAATCGATTATCAGGTCAAGATCTATCTGCCCTGAAATATTCAGATGAATCAGACGACCTGTTGTTGGGTTGCTGCCCCTGAATTGGTAATTTTAAGGAAATTTTGCTGTTTTTGGTTATTATCTTGAATATTATTATAGATAGAGATAAACTGTAAACAGCAATAATGTTCTGCAAAGTAAGATTTACAAATAAGTCAACATGACTGAAATGGTCAGTTGACCCCTTTAGGAGTTATTGCCCTTTATAGTCAATTTTGAACCATTTTTCGTAAATCTTAGTTATCTTTTACAAAAATCTTCCCCTCTGAAACTACTGGGCCAAGTTCATTATAGATAGAGATAATTGTAAGCAGCAAGAATGTTCAGTAAAGTAAGATTTACAAACACATCACCATCACCAAAACACAATTTTGTCATGAATTCATCTGCGTCCTTTGTTTAATATTCACATAGACCAAGGTGAGCGACACAGGCTCTTTAGAGCCTCTAGTTTTCTTATGTCCTTTCATAAAACCATTTGAAAGGACTTGGTGTATAATACGATGACACGTGCCATCTATTCAATTTCTGTTTATTTTTATATCTCATTTTATATATTTATGTAATGAGGCACGTGTTCTATTTTGACAGGAACATTTAATAAATGATTTTGCTAATGTTCTATCCAAATATAATTAGGGCCCCGCCGACGGCGGGTCGCCCTATAGTGGTCCGTCCGTAACACTTTCATGTCCGCTCCATATCTAGAGAACTGTTATGATTTCATACTTAATACTTAACATGATTATTAACCAACACCAGAGGGTGTGTCATGTTGTATGTACAACTTCCTAGGTCAAAGGTCAAGGTCAAAAACTTTGGTTTCAGTTGACAACCCCGTGTCCTGTGGTGAAGATCGTGTCCGCTCCATATCTAGATAACCATTATGATTTCAAAGTTTATACTTGACATCCATTTTAACAACCACCAGAGGGTGTGTCATGATGTATGTACAACTTCCTAGGTCAAAGGTCAAGGTCAAAAACTTTGGTTTCGAGTTGACAATCCTGTGTCCTGTGGTGAAGATCGTGTCCGCTCCATATCTAGATAATCGTTATGATTTCAAAGTATATACTTGTCATACATTTTAACCACCACCAGAGGGCGTGTCATGATGTATGTACAACTTCCTAGGTCAAAGGTCAACGTCAAAAAAACTTTGGTTTCAGTTGACAACCCTGTGTCCTGTGGTGAAGATTGTGTCCGCTCTATATCTTGAAAACCGTTATGATTTCAAATATTATACTTGACATCTATTTTAACCAACACCAGAGGGTGTGTCATGATATATGTACCACTTCCTAGGTCAAAGGTCTGTCTGTCTGTTGGTCTGTCCATCGCTAACAAATTTGATCCACATTATATTTTGAGAGGACAGCTGTTATTATTTCATACTTTATACCTGACAAACATTTTCAACTTAACATATATATCAACCAACACAAGAGAATGTGTCATAATGTATGCATCCTAGGTCTAAGATCAGTCTGTCGGTCTGTCCATCTGTTCGTTGTTTTTAACAAATTGTGTCCGCTCTACCTCTCGAGAACCATTAATATTTCATACTTTATACTTGGTGGGTCATAATATATTGAAGGCATAATTCTAAAAATATGTGACAAATATCAATTGGGCAGCACCTTTAAACATATTGTTCAAACATCAATCCATATATCCAGAAGTCACCTTAGAGTAGTAATCAATGAGTTCACATCATGCAGTCATATCACTATTATACTATGAAAGTAAGATGAGAATATTTATCAGTTTTAACTTAAAATCTTAGATCAAAATCACACATGAGACTATGTAATAACTTCAAATAATGCTTCATATCAGATTATCCATACAACTTATTTACCCCACGTTATTGACAGCGGGGCCCACAGAGATGGCTCCCATCTCAATGATATCTAGTTATATATATATATGTAAACCTTCAAAATGATCATTAAATATTATGCCCAGTGTGCTATATTATAAGATTGTAATCTGCAGAAATAAGACGTTTTGTTTTTAAATTCCTATAAGATTTAATTAAGTTTTAATAAGAATAACTTGAGAGTGTTTCTACCCGGATGTATTCGTATATTACATGTAATTGTGCTGTTCAGTATTAATTGCTTAAAGTCCTGGTTAATAATATATTTACTAGATTTTACCGTTTTCCATTAAGTGGGGCGAGTTGGCAGGAGTAATATTAACGGGATTAACCCATATACAACGGGATAACATCTTTTTCCATAAGTGGGGCGAGTTGGCATTACTAAATTCAGCCTGGTTAATAACATATTTATCTAGATTTTACCGTTTTCCATTAAGTGGGGCGAGTTGGCATTACTTAATTCATCCTGGTTAATAATATATTTATCTAGATTTTACCGTTTTCCATTAAGTGGGGCGAGTTGGCAGGAGAAACATTAACGGGATTTAACACATTTCACAAGTGTTGCGATATTTTTAAAAGTGGGGCGATTTGGTAAACCAGTTTGGGGCGGTTTTTTTTTAATGGGACGAGTTGGTGAAAAGTGGGGCGATTTGGTAAACCAGTTTGGGGCGGGTTTTTTTTAATGGGACGAGTTGGTGAAAAGTGGGGCGATTAGGTGTGGGGCGATTTGCCAGTGGGGCAATTTGTTATGATTACATCCGCTGCATCATCGTCAATGATATCATCACACATCATTACATGTGCCTGAATCTGTATAAACAGTTTACTAATAAACTTTTTTGTTTGTTATTTGTCTTAAAATTGACACGAGACGACAGCGTAAAGTACTCCTCCGTGACTTCATGGATACCTGTAAACAATTTCCATGTGCTTTATCATTAAATGGTGACATGAACGCTTGACGAGAAGCTAAGAAAAACCGAACTTGAAATGCGTAATTGACCCAGACTTTAAATCATTTCCAGAAAGGACCCAAAGTTCCGGATCGCGTCAATAGAAGTATTAAAAAATAATTCTTCAAATTTAAAGCAATAAAATTTTCACAGTCGGGAGGATTTTCAAGGGTCGGTCGGTAAACTGCAAACAAACAATATTTTAATTTAAGCCTTATATGTATGAAACTAGAATATAAATACAAATATCACTTTTTTTTAGCTGTGAGATATTACATTTTCACAATGTATCTAAAATAACAAGAAATGAGCAAAACTGCTCTGGAAAAGGATAATCAGAATGTCGCCCACCTCAAGTTAGGCTCAATTTCTGTTCAAGCTGTGAACTTTAAATGTAAAGAAATGTACAGAAAGGACACGGCATAGATGGCAAGATTTGCCAAATTCTGTATAACAGTTCACTTCAGGGATTATTAATCCTGTTAATGCTGGAAGAATACCCATATGAAACTTTAGTATTGTTCATTGCATTGAAAATCTTATAGAATGATTTCTTTGACCATAAATATTTAATTTTAGGTAAAGATAATTCGTACTGTTACAACAAGACAGAATTCTTTGAAGCAAGGAAAAAATGATGCTTTCTTCCCTGTAACTATGAATGGCAAAGATGATATTATCTGGATTTCTGAATTAGAACGGTATGGCTGGTGACAATGTATGATGTACCATGATGGTCACCTTGACATTTGTAAATACTTAATCTTGAAGTAAAAAAGAGCAGTTCTTGCAAAAATGACCAACTTTGAAATTGAAATTATTTATTAATCTTGCATTTCTGACTTTTATTCAACTATTGCAATAAAAGTCTGTAATATAAGCATATAATATAAATAAAATTAAAAGATTGTGAAGGATACAAGATTTTTGAAATTTTGTCAGAAAAATATATAAGTGTTTTGACAAATAACTTTCGTGCAAAAACGCTAATTGTAAAAATTCAATTTTTCAGAGTTTTTGGATTTCCAGATCATTATACAGATGTAGGGAACATCCCAGTTACTAAACGTCGACAGATGATTGGGAGAGCATGGAGCATACCTGTTGTGAAGAAAATTCTTAATACTCTTACAGATTTCTTTGCTGTCAGGAACGTGGAAGAAAGTCCTAAAGTATAAATTTATATTGGTCTAAGACTGTTGAATTAAATTGGAGACTTGTTTTATTTTTATTTTCCTGATGTGTATCCATGAAAATAAATGAGGGTTTACACAATGTTTTTTTATATCACATAAATCAACTCTATATGCAATTTGATAATTGTCAGATGTGACAGTGGTTCCAAAGTAATGTGACTTTACATGTTGTTAAAATATGATGCCATCCCAAATGATATTTCTGGTGTATATTATGTAGATCTTTAGGAAATGCTTATGCAATGTTTGATGCAACTAAAAATATGAACTCTTTTTTAAATTTTGGATTTTTTTTGTGTCCTGCTAATTTTATATCCCCCTTTTCAATTTGTCGAAATTAATCTGTGGATATAAATATGTACCTATGATGCATCTTTTTTTTATAGACAAGTAATGTAAAGCATGAAATTTTTAATAGCTGTATGATTAGAAAGCTGACTGTATTGTATAACTTTTAAAACATTTAGGTTTTGTCATTGATTTATTATAAATATTAAGTTTTTTTCTTAAGATTGGATGAAAGGCTCATTAATTTGTTATATTGCCGATATATTTTTGTTTTGATATTCTTACAAGTTTCTAGTTATTAAAGATTGTATGTTATATATATTTGTTTGGATATTTTTACAAGTTTCTTACTAAGGTTATATTTTTTCTACGACCGCAAAAATTAAAAAAAATTTGGTCGTATATTGGTATCACGTTGGCGTCGTCATCGTCCGAATACTTTTAGTTCCAAAATTGAACTTTGTTTGATTTCATCAAAAATTGAATAATTGGGGTTCTTTGATATGCCAAATCTAACTGTGTATGTAGATTCTTAATTTTTGGTCCCGTTTTCAACATGGTCTACATTAAGGTCCAAAGGGTCCAAAATTAAACTTAGTTTGATTTTAACAAAGTTTGAATACTTGGGGTTCTTTGATATGCTGAATCTAAAAATGTACTAAGATTTTTGATTATTGGCCCAGTTTTCAAATTGGTCTATATTAAAGTCCAAAGGGTCCAAAATTAAACTAAGTTTGATTTTAACAAAAATTGAATTCTTGGGCTTTTTTGATATGCTGAATCTAAACATGTACTTACATTTCTGATTATGGGCCCAGTTTTCAAGTTGGTTCAAATCAGGATCCAAAATTATTATATTAAGTATTGTGCAATAGCAAGAAATTTTCAATTGCACAGTATTCAGCAATAGCAAGAAATCTTCAATTGCATACTGTGCAATAGCAAGAAATTTTCAATTGCACAGTATTGCACAATAGCAAGAAATCTTCAATTGCACAGTATTGTGCAATAGCAAATATTTTCAATTGCACAGTATTGTGCAATAGCAAGAAATATCTAATTGCACAATATTGTGCAATAGCAAGAAATTTTCAATTGATTGGAGTTATCTTTCTTTGTCCAGAATAGTAGTTGAATCAACTTAAATCATTGTTTTATACAATATACAATGTATATTCACTTTTACTACCAACTGATAAATTAAAACAATCTTTACCATTCAGAGATAACAAGCACCTTTTGTTACATTTTAATATTTTATGATGCATTTAAATGAGTAGTAATTGTTGCAAACTCCATTAGAAATTTGAATTGAGATCAGTTTTGAAAAAAGGGAAAGGGGGATGTGGAAAAAAAAAGGGGGGGTAAATTTTTCTCATTTCAGATTTCATAAATAAAAAGGAGATTTCTTCAAACATTTTTTTGAGAGGATTAATATTCAACAGCATAGTGAATTGCTCAAAGGCAAAAAAAATATTTTAAGTTCATTAGACCACATTCATTCTGTGTCCGAAACCTATGCTGTGTCAACTATTTAATCACAATCCAAATTTAGAGCTGAATCCAGCTTGAATGTTGTGTCCATACTTGCCCCAACCGTTCAGGGTTCAACCTTTGCGGTTGTATAAAGCTGCGCCTTGCGGAGCATCTGGTTTTATCTTTGTTTGGATATTCTTGCAAGTTTCTAGCTTCTATTGTGTTTAAGAATATTTGCAGAAGACTAATTTATATAGAATTTTTAGTTCATTCTTCAGTTACAAGTGTTTAGCTGGGCTAAAGCCATTATTTTTGGTTTAAAGTCTATTAGTACTTTTTTAAAATCACATACCTAGTTTAGATAAATATAGGCATGAATGATTGAAGTTTCGTTTTTAATGCCCACCTACAATAGTAGAGGGCACTATGTTTTCTGGTCTGTGCATCTGTTCATTTGTCTGTCTGTCTGTCCCGCTTCAGTTTTTATACGACCGCAAAATTTGAAAAAAATTTCGTCGTATATTGCTATCACGTTGGCGTCGTCGTCGTCCGAATACTTTTAGTTTTCGCACTCTAACTTTAGTAAAAGTGAATAGAAATCTATGAAATTTTAACACAAGGGTTATGACCACAAAAGGAAGGTTGGGATTGATTTTGGGAGTTTTGGTCCCAACATTTTAGGAATTAGGGGCCAAAAAGGGCCCAAATAAGCATTTTCTTGGTTTTCGCACTATAACTTTAGTTTAAGTTAATAGAAATCTATGAAATTTTGACACAAGGTTTATGACCACAAAAGAAAGGTTGGGATTGATTTTGGGAGTTTTGGTTCTAACAGTTTAGGAATTAGGGGCCAAAAAAGGGCCCAAATAAGCATTATTCTTGGTTTTCGCACAATAACTTTAGTTTAAGTAAATAGAAATCAATGAAATTTTAACACAATGTTTATGACCACAAAAGGAAGGTTGGTATTGATTTTGGGAGTTTAGGTCCCAACAGTTTAGGAATTGGGGGCCAAAAAGGGACCCAAATAAGCATTTTTCTTGGTTTTCGCACCATAACTTTAGTATAAGTAAATAGAAATCTATGAAATTTAAACACAAGGTTTATGACCATAAAAGGAAGGTTGGTATTGATTTTGGGAGTTTTGGTCCCAACAGTTTAGGAATAAAGGGCCCAAAGGGTCCAAAATTAAACTTTGTTTGATTTCATCAAAAATTGAATAATTGGGGTTCTTTGATATGCCGAATCTAACTGTGTATGTAGATTCTTAATTTTTGGTCCCATTTTCAAATTGGTTTACATTAAGGTCCAAAGGGTCCAAAATTAAACTTAGTTTGATTTTAACAAAAATTGAATCCTTGGGGTTCTTTGATATGCTGAATCTAAAAATGTACTTAGATTTTTTATTATTGGTCCAGTTTTCAAGTTGGTCCAAATCGGGGTCCAAAATTAAACTTTGTTTGATTTCATCATAAATTGAATAATTGAGGTCCTTTGATATGCCAAATCTAACTGTGTATGTAGATTCTTGATTTTTGGTCCCGTTTTAAAATTGGTCTACATTAAAGTCCAAAGGGTCCAAAATTAAACTAAGTTTGATTTTAACAAAAATTGAATTCTTGGGCCTCTTTGATATGCTGAATCTAAACATGTACTTAGATTTTTGATTATGGGCCCAGTTTTCAAGTTGGTCCAAATCAGGATCCAAAATTATTATATTAAGTATTGTGCAATAGCAAGAAATTTTCAATTGCACAGTATTCAGCAATAGCAAGAAATCTTCAATTGCACAGTATTGTGCAATAGCAAGAAATCTTCAATTGCACAGTATTGTGCAATAGCAAATATTTTCAATTGCACAGTATTGCACAATAGCAAGAAATATCTAATTGCACAATATTGTGCAATAGCAAGAAATTCCAATTGGATTTCAATTGGAGTTATCTTTCTTTGTCCAGAATAGTAGTTGAATCAACTTAAATCATTGTTTTATACAATATACAATGTATATTCACTTTTACTACCAACTGATAGATTAAAACAATCTTTACCATTCAGTGATAACAAGCACTTTTTTTTACATTTTAATATTTTATGATGTATTTAAATGAGTAGTTATTGTTGCAAACTTCATTAGAAATTTGAATTGAGATCAGTTTTGAAATAAGGGAAAGGGGGATGTGAAAAAAAAATTGCGGGGTCAATTTTTTTCATTTCAGATTTCATAAATAAAAAGAAAATTTCTTCAACATTTTTTTGAGAGGATTAATATTCAACAGCATAGTGAATTGCTCAAAGGCAAACAAAAATTTTTAAGTTCATTAGACCACATTCATTCTGTGTCAGAAACCTATGCTGTGTCAACTATTTAATCACAATCCAAATTTAGAGCTGAATCCAGCTTGAATGTTGTGTCCATACTTGCCCCAACCGTTCAGGGTTCAACCTCTGCGGTCGTATAAAGCTGCGCCCTGCGGAGCATCTGGTTTGTATTTGGTTACGGAAGATTTTGATGAAGTTGAAGTCCAATCAACTTGAAACTTGGTACACATGTTCCCTATGATATTATCTTTCTAATTTTAATGCCAAATCAGAGTTTTGACCCCAAATTCAGGGTCCACTGAACATAGAAAATAATAGTGCCTGTAGGGCATCCATGTACTATGGACACATTCTTATTAGAATTGTACCTGAGGGTATCTTGAATAAACAGTTTTGTCTGTTACAGGAGTAAATTATAAATTTTAACTTTCATAATAAAAATGTAACGATTTTGTTGATAGATTTGCTTAGGTTATTTACTTTGTACTATTAACAGTGGTCATGCAGCAATTTAAATGTAAGAATCAAAAATTTTCATTCAAACCAAGTAAACAACCAGGACAGAACTCTTTTGCTGTTTTTCAGTTTATTTTTTTGGTTTACCATAATTTGTATTTAAAATTTGTGGTCTTGTCATATAAATGTAATAATTTTTAGAATGATTTTGTATTTTAGTAAGATTTTTTTTTTTTTAATGATTAAAACATTATTTGTTACATATGCCAGGTGCATTATTGTTAAATTTTATATTTAATTTGTTTTTGTTTTTGTTGTTATTTTCAAGGAAATGAAAATTAAAAAAGTAAACTCTTTGTCATATTTTATTTCATATACAACAGCACAAATTTCACATAGAAAAGAAGCATGAACAAAATAGTGTGTTCAATATTTCTTGCATGAAAAGGAAGGAAAACTTTAACCAGACAGATCTACACTTTGTTAATTAATTAACTTTAAAACCAGAGTATATTTGTGTACTTGTTTTAAGTTAGAAACCATTTCATGTTAATACAAATATGAAGATGTGGTATGAGTGCCAATGTGACAGCTCTCCATCTAAGTCACAATGGCCAGCTTCATTTGGCAACCGAGTTCTGAAGTAGATGGGATTGACATGGTCATATATAACACCTGTTATGATTGGATATAGCTTTCCTGCCATTAGAACTTGAATTTGAAATTAAACATATTCAGAGTAGGGGCCTTGTACTCCTGGTAGTCTAGAGACCTTACTCTTCAAAATTATTTACTGTTCATCTGGCTCTCTAGTTAGAACTCAGGTTCCAAATGATGTCGGCCAATGTAAAAAGTTAAAGTTTAAAATTGACATTTTTCATTTTTGCTGTTCATGAGTTATGGCCATTGATTGATTGATTGGAAAATGGTGCTTTATGTCTACTGGTAGTAAATGATGAACCAAACAACCAATTCTTTTTAAATTTAGATATGCTGTAACTGATAAAAAATGTATGTCAATTTCAATATTAACAATTTTCAATTTTTACATGTGCTGTTGAGGAATTGATGTCCTTTATTGATCAGAAAATAGCCTTTTCTGATGACAAAGTTTAGGTCAAGTTTCCCTGTATGTTGCTCAGGACTTATGGTCATTCGATGCTTCAACAATGAGTTTATGACATTAACAAATTAAATACATTTGTTGACAGTTACCTCTTGTTTTATCTTGCTTGAATCTGTACCTTACTTTGACACAATCAACCTTAGAGTGGGTATTTAAACTAAATGACAACATTACTGTCTGAAATGACCAA
The DNA here is from genome assembly GCF_963676685.1 of Mytilus edulis. Taxonomy (NCBI): domain Eukaryota; kingdom Metazoa; phylum Mollusca; class Bivalvia; order Mytilida; family Mytilidae; genus Mytilus; species Mytilus edulis. The sequence continues at coordinate 69,144,367 of NC_092346.1, read as the reverse complement.
GTTAACAGCTTTTCCTTTTTTTATTGGGGACATTGTGTTTGCGAGATAGATCACTTAGAATTCTTTGATTTAGACATGTTTGTGTTTTTGGCTATAATTTTGAAAACAATAATAGATAATCATAACTGGGAGGCAAGCTACATATGATAAATTATTTGGTGTTGATTGGGTGGCTACTGTGGCACATAGATTTCAATTGAAGCCTATGTGAAATCACATTTTCATCATCTCTTCTGAAACTAGATGACCTACTAGTCTGATTCAGCAGCGTACTGCATCGGATTTGTCCTAGGTGAAGACGACTTCTATACCTGAGGGATTTTATTCATATTTTCCATCATGACTTGCAACCAAATGAAAACTACTATTTTCCTATCGATTTTCACCAGACACATACTCAAACTATATCCAACAAAGGTTATATCAAAGGCCACATGAATACATATATTCAACTACTGTTGAACTAAAGTACATTGGCTATGTTTTTCAGCTTAATATGACAAAATTGAGCCAAACACTGCATAAAGCTAAACTCAGTTTTTCTATCTATAACAACGAAAATAATAAAAAAAAAATCCTAGCCTATGCCCCTTTAATATATAATGTGTCTCAGAATGTTATGCATCATCTAAACTAGAACATGTGATATTGTGGGTCCTCGAATGAATTTAATGACAAAATTGTCAATGCCCATTTAAGTGAAATACTTTATTATACATTGTAATAAATAATATATAATAAATAAAAAACTTTAACAATCAAGAAAGCACAATATAAACATATACCCTAGATAAAATACACCATTAAAAGTCAAAAAGCTTATAAATCAAATGTAAAAAGAAGTTTCTAGCTTGGAATTTGTATCCTAAAGAAAGTATGTAATGGGCTCTGGATATACCACCTGTACAATAATGTTCAGAGAATTGCATTATGAACTATTTTCAGCTGGAACATGTAGCCTCTGTCGGAGCACAATTTTTTAACAGCTGACGTGCAGCTAATATACACCTCCTCTGATTTTGAAGACAACACGCAAAACACAAGCAGTATATATAATGCCCATTTGTGTAGCCATGGATCGTATAAAGCTGTTTGTAGAATTTATTCAATCAGGTAAGTTTTTGCTAAAATGGGACATCGAAATTACAGGTGAACTGATTAACCCAGCGCTAAATTGGGCTCCAATGTGGGCGCTATAACATGTATAATGTCCCCTAGTAGTTTCAATTTTTTGGCTAAAATGTCCTGCGCCGGAATTCAAGTACCTACTCCTTTTTGTAGCCTGGATTTTTGTCTTGCCATGACAGAGTCGACAAGTGAGACATACTTATGCTGTTTCTGGCTGTGGTAGCAGTGTCAGCTGACAAATTGGACCTAGTTATTTATTTAGTAGTATATGTTTTTAATTCACAATTTATGAGACTGAAATGACAATCTACAGACAATAAATTGTAAACAAAAGGCCAACACTGGTGTCACATGGTTGTAAATGGAGGTGTCAAAAATAACTATCAATTTTTTGTAATAATTTATTGTTTTTTTCAATGTTTTATTTGATCTTTAAGTTGACACTTTTCATTTTCATTACATACACATTTATTCCACATTCTAACAGTATACCATGTGAATATAATCATTCTTATACTATGTAAATTGAAACACAATGAATGGAATGACTTTGGTAAAAATTCTACACATTTTTATTCTTTCTTTAAACACTAAGGAATCTAGTCTATAGAAAACATACACACTTAAAACTTGCAAATGATTCAAAAAGTGTTAGACTATCAGCACAATGAAAAATAACTCTTCCAATTGTTACTGAAAAGACATGTTTTCAGAGCACTATATGATAAAAAAAGAAATAAACCTATGGTTTCACTTTGTAAACAGTTGTCTATTTCATAAAAATAACTGATAAAATAATTTTTAACACCATAAAATGAATTTTCTTAAAAGTTTTTACTTCGAATTCATTTGAGTTTCAAAAATAACTGGTGCCTCCATTGCAACGTTAATAATGTCCGAAGTATGCCATTATTTAAGCAAACATAAAACACAACATACCTGCACAAATACACATATATCAACAAAAATACACATGTACAAACACAAATACACATAATACTAATTGCACATTTTGCAGACATAAAAAAATAAAAAACAAAACAAACTGTAACTAATAATTTAAATAAATTTTCAACAACATTTAAAACAAAGTTAGAAAAAGAATCAAATCAAAATTACTCCTATATCGTTAAAAGTTGAGACAAGAAGAGTTCTCACAGCTCGACTAGCTCTTAATATATACTTAAACTCCCTTAGATTAGTTAGTAGGTTAATTGATGGCACAAAGTGTTATTTTCATTGAAATAATTATGGAAGTTTATTCTGTCTCTTTAAAATTGGAATTATAAAGCTTTCATTCTTCTTCTGTTTTTTAATCAAAATTGTACTGCCTCTAAACAGTAAATGTAAATCACTGAATACAAACGATGAAATTAACTGAAATTAATATTCCTGATTTTGCAAGACTACAGTACCAAAAATTAATCAGTGATTTTTTTCAATAAAACAGTCGAATCAATAGTTAGGAGAAAGAAATATTAAGACTGTTCCAAAATCTTATATCTATAACAGAAATTGAGAAAATCTATGCTAAAAAAATAGAATCAATGGTTAGAAAGACCATAGTTAGAAAGTTTCATAATATGATTCATTTAAGGAGTTGCAATGACAAAATGGTTGGTGATAAAGGTAAATATATTGAATTTAAAAAAAAAAATAACTGGATGAAGAAATAGAGATACACTCTGGAAAAAACCTAAAAAACACAACAATTGACCCACCAGTAAATTTGCTTTACACAGAAATCTTGATATATGTGAATTTCAATGTGTCTTGAGTCGTTTTCTCTCTGAGAAACTTACAATGCACCAAAAATTGTGTAGCTAAACTAACCCATTTAGGATAAAATGACATGACAAGGTAATTTCTGCATAACACAAACTGTTATAATTGAAAGAAGTATGCCCGAACATCCTCCCTCAGTAAGCAAAGGACTAAGCTCCTGTCATTTGATCACCATAGAATGTCTGTTGACTGTTGAGAAGTCAAATAAACATTGGTTTTTAAACCACAAATAAATTCTTTTTAAATGACCTCCATAATCAATCTTATTTTTTCAGTTTTTACAAAAATAGAGCATTTGGAAATTTTTTAACAAATGACGGGAAATAAACTGTGGTAGTATTTCACATTGGTCTTTTAACCTGGGGAGTTCAAAAATGTGTACTACATTCTTAATGATCTAAAGAAATTTTATTTATAAAAAAAAATCTTCTCAGGAAGATTTCTGACTAATGCAAAAAAATAGAAGTAATAAAGCACCAATTTAAAATAACATTTATGCGAAAGACATGCATACTAGACAGGTATACAATAATTATAATGTTTTACCAAAATAATCCATCAAATATCTACACATACTTCCTTTATGATATATTGTATGATGATGAACCATGTTATAATAAATATAGAATCTCTGATTTCATACAAACAATAAAAGGTAATGTTTTGTACAATCTGATATGTACGTTAATTTACATTTGTACATTTAAAAAAATCTTAAATAATCTTTAAAAATATGCAAATTAAATAAAACATGAAGTATGTAAGTTACCAGTATCTGATTTGAGCAGTATAAATTACATGCTGCAAATAAAAGTTGAGGAGTTCTGTGTGAAATAACTAACACCTAAATTAATGGGAAAATGATTTCAATTTAAGGAATGTTAAATAAAACTGAAAAAATATTCTGGTTATACATGTATATGAAATTACATGAGAATTTGTTTAACAACTGTGCAATGTCTTGTTCTAAGATGTTACTTAACATAGATACACATCTATATATATATAATGTCAAATAACACTGTTTAATTTAAAAACTTGGGAAATAAAGGAAAGAAATTTGATATGGTCTGAACACATTAAAGTCCAGGTGATATTGAATATCAGTAATATGTAGAATATCATTCTTAAATTATCAGTATTTATAAACTTAATGATTGTCAATTTTTGCATAAATGACCTAAAACACACAGAAAATAATAATTTTCTTGAAAATCTGAAATTAATTTAGAACTTGATTACTTATTGATCTGATACAGATCATATTCAGCCCTCAGAGGTGCAGCAAATCATTCAAAGGTTAAAATTTAGAATGACTGCACTGACCAGATACCTATGTCACATGATATGTAACTGTTGATCAAATTTACGCCTTTTTGTGTTCACATTTTAAATTAAGTAGTTGGTGTCAAAACTTGAAAGAATAATCACTACCTTCTTGGAAACACAATTAAACAATAGATTACTATAAATAAAATGGCGGAGAAAAACAATAGAAATTTATGCATCTCTTTTTGTCTGAGATGAAAATGAAATTGCATAAAGACATGAAGTAAACCATAGATTAAATATAAAGCAGATATCACATCAATAAGCATAACAACTCTGTGTTACTGGAATTATATACTGAAGGACCAAATATACAAACATGGCACGATTTCTAAAATACACAAAATATACAGAATATACAGAATGGTTAAAACACAGAATAGAATAGCTAGTTTAAAAATTACAATACATACATTTACACAAAATCACATATTTTTGATTTTGAAATCACCAATCATGTACAAGTTATCAAATTTATTTATATATTTACAAAAAACTCTGCTTTATAAGCAGAATAAACATGATAATAAACCCTGAAAATAGTGCCAACATAGACAAAAATAACAATAATACATGGTCACACAAACTTGGGTTTGTATGTAGATTTGGTTATGCTTACACTCATTATACATGTCTTACATGTTCATTTTGATATATATAAACACAAAACTCAAGCTAGATGTATACTGAAGACTGTCTAATGTTAAAGAACATGGTACCTAGAGAAGGCACTGCAAAAATGGGGTATGCGATGAAAGACGAAACTTGATCTTAGAAGAAAGGCACCAGAGACGCAATATTTGACATCCCTCTCTGGGTGGTTAATTATTTTTTATAATAAACCTGCTGTGCTTTATTGATCAAGAAAACAAATGGAGGAAATAAATATTTGCCTTTTAAAGTAAAGAAAAATTCACTAGAACAATTATAAGTTTTAAAGTTTTCATGGTTTAATATAAATTATTCATCAATTTGGTCATTCATTGATATTCAAACAAACTACCATGTTGATTACAATATCTAACAATTTATGATGCTGGTCAATAAATATTCAAATTTATAATTTAGATTTATAAAACACTTGCAACATAATATGAAAAAGAAATTCTGGAGACATGGCTAACAGTTACCCATTTAAGTTTCATCAATGTAAGTTGAAATCTCCGTCAAAACTTACTACAAATCTACAAATAACAAACATGACAAGCCGTTGTAAACTGATGATGACTGACTATACCTATACAGGGTCTGTAAACCTTACATCACCTGTGTAAAGATAGAACTGTATAAAAATAATTCTTCAATAACTTTCTATTTCTGTCTCTTTCCACTTGCCACTTAATTCTTCATTACAATATGTAATAACATAATGTCATTAAGGGTCTTATAACTTACTAACAAAGTCTCTATTCAATACATAGTTGACAGTGTTATGTGTCAAGTCCATATCTACTACCATTCATGATTTAAGTTACATGAATCTCCATGACAGTATAACTTGGCAGTTTTCAATGAACATCAGTCTGATAATATACCCATGATAGAAATGGTACTAACGTAGGTTCTACTTAATCAGTGGTTACCAAGTTCATTCGTTCCTGATGGATATTCTCATTACATGTCACTCACACTCTTGTCGTGAAAACTCATTTTAAGACTGCTAATAACTGTGAAGACACTGGAATCGTCAAACTTCAGCACCAAGATCCATTACCCCAGAATCTGCAATTGGAACATGTTTGTCACCTATTTGCACTAAAAGTATGACTTTGTCCACATGAGACCTTTTGACGGTTTCTCGATGACAAGGAATCCATTTATGTACGACTATTCCCACCATGCCTTTAGCAGGAAGCCAGCCCTGCCATGCATTACTGCCTCCATTCAGTCGCCATTCTTCACACGGCCATTGGACATCAATACGTCGACCAAGATTAATGTTCATGAAAACTAAAGATGGATCCATTATCTGAAAAACAGCAAAGTACACATTAAAATATAATACTCATGTCATTACTATATCTGATAATAAATTTTAGAAAACAGACTATCCCTACCTTCACCATAGTTTAAACAGAACCATGTGATGGACTCCACATTATCAAATGAATGTATAAGGGGGTCAATTTACTCAACTTTAAAAATCTCAATCACTGAAATATGAATGATATAAAAGAACTATTCCCAAGATGAAGGCATTTTATAGTAATAATGGTGTTCACTTACTAAAATAAAAATTTTCATGTAAGAAAGATTTGAAGAAATTTTTGTTGAAGTAAGGTCATTGGTGATGGAGTAATTGTAGGTACAAAATGTCGACCTTTAAGTATATATAACATACGACCATATTTGCCATTGGAAAACCCTTATCATATAAAATAGGTGTCCAATACCATATAATACTAAATATTCTGTGAAAGGTTTAGTAAATTCAAGTCAAGATCTAGGAGGAGTTGTAGATACAAAATGCAGACAGGCAAATGGACAACCAGACACAATTACTGTATGTACACTATTTCAGTAAGCTTTGAGCCTACTTTCTGAAGTTCCCAAAAGAAGGATATGTTGTAACTAATGTGGATTCATTCATTTTCCTGGGTACTAATTTTTGTGGTTTGAGAAAAACTTGCATTTTCATGGATATTTAATTTCATTGATACGGCAAAGGCTGCATGCATTCCTTTAAAAAATTTGTAATTGGTTGAACATTTAAATTCATGGTTTGTCTGTACCCAGGAAATCCATGAAAATTGGTATCCAACAAATAAAAAATGAATCCACAATATGTCAACATGCTACATTCAAACTTGTGAAAATCAGATACATTGAAATCATATTTTGTGTTTACTTACTCTAACTTTTTGATTAAATGTTTCTTTTGAGTTTATTTCTGTCAACACTCCAGCAAATGCTGCCAAAGCACTAGGTTTACCCAGGGAACTTGTTGTGGATATCAAACTCCCTCTATTCCCTAATGTTTGTAGAGCTATGTCTTGTTGATTTGTTGGTGTACCAATAACTGTTGCTTCTTTGATACTTCCTGATGAGAAAAACATATTGTTGTTGATCAGTATTTTGTCAGTAATAACACCTATTACCTTTATTCACTGGATAAATTCTATATTCATTACACATTAGTATGCCAGGAATAATTTTAATGTGTAATATTACTATCAACATTTTTAATGGAATACATAATAACATGCCCTTGAAATTCATGCCCTTGAAATTAAATCAATTTCAATGGCAGTATATGTATGCAACACCAAATAAGAAATATTTGTTATCCATATATTATTTTACCTGCAGTGCCTAAAGCAGAAGCTGCTCCAACATGAGAACAACCTATTGAGTACGCCATTTCTTCCTGGAAACCAGAACTACTTCCTGCACAGGAGGCACCACATCGTCGTCTCAACCTTTAATATTAATAACATAACAATGTATGACCCAACATACTTCCTATGCAAAATGCTAATATATCATAAACAAGAATGTGTCCATAGTACAATGATGCCCTACTTGCACTATAATTTTCTATGTTAGGTGAACCATGAATTGGGGGGAAAACTCTAATTTGGCATTAAAATTATAAGGATCATATCATTCACATTACAAAAATACATAAGATGTTTCTTCACTTTCTGTATCTCTTCTTCTTTTACATTTTCTAGTTGTTTTTAATTAATATCCTTCAAATCATAAAAAAAACCCAGTATTTACATGAAATGGGTAACAAGATGAATTCAACTAGTGGTTCGACCTTGTATTTTTGTGAGGTTTGTGTTATTTCATCTTATGTTTCATAGAATGTTCTTTGTCTTTTCATCTTTTTTCTTTTAAGACAAAGACCACTGGTATTCATGGATATCGCATATGCTTTGTGGCCTCAATCTTGGTAGAAGTCATTTCCAACCTTATCTATGATCCACTATGTTGGTATACAAAGAATTCTGATATTGAAATATCTTTGTTTATTAGAAATGTGGTAGGTAAAATTAACCCTTTAACCCCCCAATCCCGCCTGTAGGCGTGATGGCGACAACCATTCTTTGATGGCCCGTATGACCCTCCATACCTTTTTCAAACTGCCCCACCTGAACTGTCATGATAGCAGGGACTTTAACCAAGCAGTTCATGGTCCATAAACTCTTCTCAGACGTCTGTTTATGAAAATATGGCACCTTCAAAGCCGTTTAAGAGTTCAAAATCCGAAAAACATGAAAAGTAGCCAAAATCAGGTGGGGGTGGACATCTTTAGATAGCCACTACGTAACTGGTAGTCATTGTAGGTATAAACTATTATCGTAAATGCAGGCATAGGTGGTATAGGAACACAAAGAGGTCAATAGGAATCTAGTCTGTAAAATCTAGGTCACCGTTTTGTCAACAATCCGTAAAAACAGACAATTAGGCACACCTAACTTGACAATAATAATTCGGTAATAAAACTATAGGGTAAGACTTGAATGACAAAGAAACACAGTCTGGTCAATGTTCATCTCTCAAGGTCGTTTTAAAGTTGGAAAATAGACGGAAAATTACCATTTTTCAGTGGGGGTAGGTTCAAACCCACGAGAAAATCTCACATATGATTGCAAATTTTCGAAAATGTCTGATTTTCCAGAAATCTCTTGGGGGTGAATGAGTGAAAAGAAATTTATGACACTGAAGTTGAATTTCATAAGATTTTCCAGCTTTCTGGCTTCACTCCCTTTCCTGGTGGATAACATTAGTACCGATCATAATTAACATTTTTAAAAGCATGTAAAGGCTATGTACCCAGCAGGCAGACAAAGCGATTCCTAGATCATTTTTCATGTAAGTTTCCTTAACTATTACTCTAAACCTTACCTTTTCCATACATTTTGGAAGAAGCTTTTAACATTAGCAAGTATAAATTCTCCACCAATGATACTGGCTAGCTGATTATGTGTAGAAGAATATGATGTTGTTAATGGCGATACATAAATAGGGTAACCAATAGGCTGATCACATGATGAATTGATCATGTTCCGCAATGCTTGCTTGGCATTTTGTATACTGCCTCTTTCTGGATTCCTGTTCCGTAAAAAGATCAGCTCTTGCTGTTGTCCTGCCCACAATCCTCTTACACATTCTCTGTTTACCTATGTACGTGATGAAAAAAAGATACAAAATCTGATGTTCAGTAGATGTCGTTTGTTGATGTGGTTTATAAGTGTTTCTTGTTTTTTGTTTTTTATTTATATTACCGTTTGAATGGTTTGAGTCATTTTGGGGGCCCTTTAAAGCTTGCTGTTTGGTGCGAGTGAAAGCTCCCTGTTGAAGACCGTACTTTGACCTATAATGGTTTGCTCTTACAAGTTGTGATTTATAAAAAGTATTGCAGCTTTTGATTTAAATTGTTTTTAAATGCTATTGATTAAATTTACATAAATTATGTATAAGCTTCCTTTGAAGCTTCTAATAATGAATGATCAATTAAAAGAACAAATCATTATACATGAATGTTCTTTTTTTATAAATGGCTGTTATACCTACCTTGACAACTCTAAAGGTGAGGAACTTTTTGTTGAGCATAATAACTTTGTACTCATCAGTACCTTCATCAAATACATGTCTGAAAATGGAAATTATAATACATGTTAACTATATAACATTTCATGAGATGTATCGAATTTGTATTTCACAAGATAATTAAAAATACTCTTATCTGTAACAAAAAGTCATTATATTCTACAACACATTGGCAGTACCAAGCCACACAAAAAGGATATTGAAAAGATTAAATCAAAGCGCTGTAAGCACTGTAGGCAGTTAACCAAAAACCAAGGCAAACATAATTATGAAAACTGTGCTTCAACATTTTTTTTTAAAGATTTAAAAGAACAAACATTAAACATTCATATATAATTGTACATTGATGTTCATTTAATGAATTAATCATTAAGGCAAATAATTCATATTTTATCAAGGTTTTCAATAGCAACGCACATGACCACGAATGGTCATGAGTCTTTCATGAGTCAGCAATGGTACAAATTTGCAATGATTGCAGTTCTTCTAGTTGATCGTAATTAATCGTATTAGTTGACTGTTAGTAGTTCAAGTTGACTTTAGTATGAGCTTGTAAAAGTATGAATGGACTTGCTTCCCTGGAAAGAAAACTGAGTTTGTGTTGTACAGTACAAAAGTTATGAGACACAAATCAGACAAATGTTTACTACTACAAGGATCAATGGTGAGGTCTGACTGACCTGTCCATGGTAAATGTAAATGACTCCCACCTTCACCCCAAGTCCATGATGTCTATGTTTGGAATAAAATGACAGGTGTTAGGGTCTAGCAAAGTGATATGCATATGTGTCGCCTATGAGATTGACCTTGTATGTCATTCAATCTTTTTTGAAATGACAAACAGGAATGAATATGTTTTAGGCGTTGGTATCTCAATCTTTTGCAAGTTCTCAAAACACACACAAGAGGGTGTGGGGTGACCCTAGGGACTACCCCTATTTTTCATTTGATTTTTTACATTGTCCCATACATGAATATATATGGTTTATGGGTGGGGATCTCGACCGTTATCAAGTTTTCAGACAGGAGGGGGTGGGGGACCCAGTGACTTCCGCTATATTTCATTTGATATGTTATATTGTACAATACATGAATATATATGGTTGAGGGGTGGGGATCTCATCTGTTTCTAATTTATCAAACAGGAGTTGGTAGGGTGACCCTAAGGACTCTCCCTATATTTCATTTGATTAGTTCTCATACATGAATATATATGGTTTTACTTTATAATTTAAAGGTGGGAATCTCGACTGTTTCCAATTTCTCAATCAGAGGGGTGGGGTGGGGTAACTGCAGGGACTCCCCCTATATTTCATTTAATTTGTTATGTAGTCTTATACATGAGTATATATGGTTAAGGGGTGATGATCTCGAATTTTTCCAAGTTCTAAAAACAGGAGCGTGTACAGTGACCATAGCGATCCCTTTATAATTCATTTGATTTGTAATATTGTCCCATACATAAATATATATTGTTTAAGATTGTGGATCTCGACCGTTATAAATTCTCAAACAGAAAGGGGTAGAGTGGACCCAAGAACTCCACCTATATTTCATATGATTTGTTATATTGTCCCATACATGAATATATATGGTTTAGGGGTGGGGATCTTGAGCGTTTCCAAGTTCTCAAATATGAGGGGTGGGGTGATCCCCAGGGACTATCCCTACATATTTCACTTGATTTGTTATATTGTCCCCTACATGAAGATATATGGTTTAGGGGTGGGGATCTCGACCATTACCAAGTTCTCAAACAGGAGGGGTGGGGTGACCCCCAGGGACTCCCCCTATATTTCATTTGATTATATATATATTGTCCCATACATGAATAAATATGGTTTAGGGGTGGGGATTTCGTTTGTTTCCAAGTTCTAAAATATGAGGGGGTGGGGCAACGCTAGGGACTTTCCCTATATTTCATTTGATTTGTTATTTAGTCTCATACATGAATGTATATGGTTGAGGGGTGGGGATCTCATCCGTTTCAAAGTTATCAAACAGGAGGAGGTAGAGTGGCCCAATGGATTCCTCCTATATATCAAATGATTTGCTTACATTCAGGTATCGTATAATATAGTTGCACTATTTGTGCCTGTCCCAAGTCAGGAGCATGTAATTCAGTGGTTGTCGTTTGTTTTTTGTGTTACATATTTGTTTTTTGTTATTTTGTTATATAAATAGGGCCGTTAGTTTTCTCGTTTGAATTGTTTTACATTGTCTTATCGGGGCCTTTTATAGCTGACTATGCGGTATGGACTTTGCTCATTGTTGAAGGGTGTACGATGACCTATTGTTGTTAATGTCTGTGTTATTTTGGTCTCTTGTGGATAGTTGTCTCATTGGCATCATACCACATCTTTTTTTTATATAAGAAACTTCCAGCTATTTTAACTGACCTATCAAAATTGAGAAGAAAAAAAAAACCTTGAAATTGCAGTAATATGTTTAACTTGAAAAGCATCTAACATGCATTACCAACATTTATCACTGATAAAGAAAATTTATACTGTTACCAGGAACATATATATTGTTAGATAAACTGTTCCCAGCTGTCACGTTGTAATGGATTTTCACGTTAAAATTGGTGTACAAAATATTTTTTGCTTTTTCTTTCTTTTACATATATCTTTTGGTTTTCAATTCTAGTGTTTATATTTATTTACCATGCATAGATGTATTTTGTCACCTGTCTGGATTTTTTTAGTTGATATCCAAAACCTGGGATTACCCTTATCCGCTTCTGGAATCGGATCCGATATTGTAATTGTCTTCTCGCGGCAGCCATTTTGTTTTCAATGTTGTTTTTGACAGATAGTGAGATACGATTTTACTCGGATTTACACATTATTTGTCGGCGATTTTCTTTATAAAGCTAGCGGTTGAACAAATTGAACATCGCTGTCATGAATAGTAATGATGAAAATAAGTTTGAGATCGTTTATTAGGAAACTTTGGTAAAAAAATTTTGCAAAGTTATTTTTTTATTTTCTTTCAAGGTCCGTCGGGCATGTCGGCCATAGAAAGTAACCAAGTAGAAAGTCCGACTGCAAAAGTGGAAGGTCGCAGACCTCGGACCACCGCTAATTTGAACCCCTGCGTCCAAATTGAAAAGATGAAAATTTCGTCTTCTAATTCAAAATTGCCGCCAACAGCGTGATCAGTTGAACTTATATTAATAGACTACTGACGTAGTTGACTACGTATTGACGACAAACAATATTCCTACGACTTTGACAATTTGGGAAATCTTAACTACTTGTCTTAAGAGATTTTCGGCGATTAAATATTTCATACATTTGTTCTTTGACATCTTAGCCAAAAGCTCAGGGGAGAATTAACTACATAAGGATTCCTAATGTGCTCTTCTTCCTATGTGCAACTTCAAAACTTTTGGGAAAATCGACGATCATTTAAGGTTTTTCTGGTCATATTTTTTGTAATCCAGAATTAAAAGTATGAAAAAACTGTCCAATAAGTTATAAATAATATAGTAGCCAGCTAGATGATAACAATGACACGTATTTCAGCATTTACTGGGTAGAACACAAATCCAGGGTGCTCGCATAAGGCAGCTTAACTGCCTAAAAATCTTGAATAGACAAGTGCTCTGTTATTTTGCAAGAACAAACATGATTCATCATAAACAAACATCATAAAATCAGGTTTTTTTTCTTATTTCTTGCTAGCAGTGGTCTATAATCCACAATCCTGACCTGCAATTTGGATTTTGGAATGAAAAATTACATGTCAGAGTTCTGAACTTACCTAAGAGCTAAGAGTGATGGTGTATTTGATAAGACAGCATTTCTCCACTGAGGATCAGCTTCATGTGATATGACTAGATTACTCTCATAGTTACTTATGGCAGTATATAGGAAGGATTCGTCCTCATATTCATCTGTATACATGAAACAATCCTGAAATACACAAATATACTTTTGACTTTGGAAATAATTGTGATGGATTTCTAAATACATTACAAATAAAATTTTATAGAAAAACAAACATGTTTGTGTTAGCATTATCATAATATACATGAAAACTTGAATTATTTGGCAGTATTATCAAAATCAAAGAAATGCAGTATTTCACATCAATGAAAAGGTATAATTACAAAATGAGAAACAATTAAAAATAAAACAGCACAATTTATATAACAACAGTGAAGTAAACCAGGTGCTCTGCAGCGCACAGCTTTATACGACCGTAGAGTTTGAACCCTTGGGGCAAGTATGGACACAACATTCAACCTTGAAACAGCTCTCAATTAGGGTTGTGATAATAATTTGGACATAATATTAGTTTTTGACACAAAACAAATGTCAAGATCTTACAAATCTATTGCACAATATTGTGCAATTAAAAATTTCTTCTTCAAACTTTTAAAAGATTTGGAATTTAAGAAATTTGGAAAAAAATTGAAAACTACTTCCACCCCCCTTTTTTTTTTGCAATTAGTCCAAAACCTGACATTTCTTTATACATAATTTACAAGTAGTGTTATCTGAACATGCCCAACATTGTATGTAAATGATTTAATCCCTTACACTACTTTCAAATTGTTTAAATTGTCCATTGACCAGAAAAAACTAGTTTTCCCCCTTTTTTGGCCCTTTTGCCCCTTATTCCAAAATATTTTGAGCAGTAATCCCCCAAAGTCAATACTAACCACCCCTTCATGGTATTGAAACTTGTGGTATAATTTCAGAGAGATTCATACACTTTAACACAAGTTATTGTTTGAAAACTACAAAAATGCTTATCTTGGGAGCCATTTTTGGCCCCTTATTCCTAAACTATTGGAACCATTACCCCCATAATCAATCCCAACCTTCCTTTAGTGGTATTGAACCTTCTGGTAAAAATTTATAGAGATCCATTCACTTAAACAAAAGTTATTGTCCAGAAACTAAATGTGTCTTCGGACGACGACGACGCAGACGACAACATGATACCATTATATGACGCAAAAAAAATTTGCGGTCGTATAATAAAAACTGAAATGGTAGACAGCAATCAGACAACCAAGGGATTACAGGTTCATGGCTTTGGGCAGGTATACAAAGAGTTTTGTGGGGTTTAACATGCTTGTGATCTATCAACCATACATCTTACCTGAGACAGTTGAGTAACAACACATTAGAACAACCATAAAATTCAGTTGAAAAGTGTGCAACTGATGAGATTGAAAGACAAAAGACACAAAAAAATATTTTTGGTTATGATGTGGTCTTTATCAACTATCTCATTCATCTTAATCTTTTAGTTTCTTTCACATATCTTGACTCTTTAGTGCCTTTCATTCATATGTTTTTAGACATTTCATTCATACATGTTTTACAGTAATTCTTACCTGGTGAAGTTTAAGAGCCATTCTGATTGCAGGGGCAACAACTCTCCTCAGAAGTTCCATATCAGCAAACACCCATTCATCATGTGGTGAAGTTATTCTAAAGTCTCCTTTAAACAAGGCATGCAGGCCAAATAGGAATAAATCAGCACTGTAAAATATCAAAACAAACAGGTTAGTCTAAATGTTACCATGAAAAGCATTTCATACTAAATTCAGAAATTATTGCATTCATTTATTATTGCAATTTCAAAGAATTGACAAAAAGGCGCAATTTAATTATGGGATTTCAGGAAAATCTACATACATATATATCCATCAGATATCACAATGCAAGTTCTAATTATTGTGATAACCACCAAGACACATTATTTGCATTGATAAAAACCTGAATTTTCAGTATCAATTGAATTCTATAATAAATTTAACAAATGCAATTCATTGGCTTTTCATTTTCAGTTCATATATCTATTTTATACATTACTTTTACAATCACCAAATGATAATGTGCAATACATGACTTATTTGACCAAATTTTTTCATATTTTTGCACATATCTTAAGGTTTGAACTTTGCACATTTTATCAATTTTCTTGTTATAATAATTCCATTTTTTGGCTGAAAAAGGGCCCTTAGTGCTCCAAATGTACAACTCTCATATGTGTATGTAATATTTTTGAAGGCTTTTACTTTACCTTGTAGAAATGGTATTATGAGCTGCTGTTCCTAGGGCTCTTCTCCCGAGAAGACTAAGACAGTAACACAGGGACACAACAGGTGATGTTTTAATTATTATTTGTTCCTGTAAAGTAGAAAACAAGGTATCTACTGTAGATTTTGCTAAGGTAGATACACTTTAGTGATACATAGATTGATAGAAACAGAAAAAACAATGTTTTAATTGACTGCAATTTTTACTCAAATATAAGGGAAGTACTTGTTAACTGTATTGATGATTTGAATAATTCATTTAAAGGTTTTAAGTAAGATGACAAGTTCGACTTTATCATTATCTGTCATGATACTCACATTTTATTAGCAAAAAGGTTACATCTTGTGTTTAAATTTAGGTAGAAAAATTTGTAAATTTTCAATCTTTTTATCATGTATGACTGAATTTTAACGAGTATTTGAATTTTTGAGCATCATTTATCAATTAAATATTCATTTTCTAATATTTCATAATAGCATATATTTTTATTTCAAGAAGGATTAAAGTGTCTCATATGTCTTAAAGGCAGGGATCTAATAAGGTTTTAAAGATTTGATTCTAAAAATTGAACAAAAAACAAATGCACTAATACCCAATATGTAACAAAGTATCATAATATGCAAACTAACCAATATCATTTTCCCTATTCCTTCAATACAACAAAATTCATTTGTCTTACCTTGTCTCGTCTTTCATAACAATTTTTGATCCATTTAAGATAAACAGAACAAAACTTATTTCTTGATACACCTTTTAGTTTGGAATCATAATCTTCATCAATATAATATGAGAAAATAGGATCAACATCAACATAGTTATCTTCAGTCGTAGCTTGCAGAGCTTCCAGAATTGTCTCCCCTTCTAACCAGTCCTGTAGTCGTGGTGATCGTACAGTGTAGTATATAATACTCTAAAACATATAGTTAATCATTGATCATGAACATTATGATATATAGCATATTATAATGTGGACTACTGTAAATTCAGAAATTATTGCCATTTTTTATTATTGTGAAAATTCAACAGGGTTATAATCACAGTAATATAAACTTGCATCTTGAACTTTTAATATGAATTAAACAGGATTATTTCTCAATATCACAAAAATTAAAATCGCAATTTAGTCTAAAATGGCAAAATCACAATAATAAATGCACGCATGAATTTCTGATTTACAGTATTCAAAGTCATTTATAGATGGTATTACTTATAATGTGTATTATACGATTCTCTGGAGAATTCTTGTGAGTCAATTAAGTTACATCATCTTACTTTATTTCTGAGTTGACAATCATACTAAAACATTTTGAAAAGTTAAATTGATGATATTAAGAGCAGAGTTTGTAAAACATTTTCCCTTTACTTTGGTAGTATTTTCAATCATAATTGTCAACATAACCTATTGTTTCTATGAATTTTTTAATTTAAATCTTCACTAGAAATGGAAGTTGTAGTAGCTTCATTCGACAAGAAATGACAATACATGGTATATAAGTGAAATTTACATTTACTCATTTTAATTGATATAAAAACTAACCTTAATGTAAAATGAAATGAGAATTTTTCTAGTTTCATAACTCTGGACCATAGAAGCTGCATTGTTGTCTGATATACTGTATCCATCCAAGACATATTTAGTCACAACAACTTCCCATGCTAATCCTCGCTGATTAAAAGCTGCATTCAGTGAGAGAAAATGAGGTAGATGGCCAGGTTCACAACAACAAAATCCTGAAAAAATATAATGTTGAGAGATTTCGTTAAAACAGTCTCTTTAAGTTAAAATAGGCAATCCAAAAGAAGCAACTCAAAAAACCTTCTTTCTAAAGCATAACAAGAGCATAATAGGTATAAAATAAATCAATAAATCTGATTTTATTATTTTAAAATTTTGTAAACACGTTTGTTTTTTTCTGAAAACAAAAACAAGTGCTCTGTTAATAGATTTTTTTAAGAATAATTCTATAGAATTGACAAACCTTCATTATCTTCAACCCCTTCTGTAATTGCTTCTACTTCTCTTTGTTGACAGTATGTTCCTGGAAATCAAACAGAAACTTTTTCAGCAAAATGTCATATACTATGATTATCTAACTACTAAAGCCTCGCATATTTCTTTTTTCAGCAAAATTTTATTTTCAATATCTGCTTTTTTTTGTGCTGCAAATTTATTTAGCCGTTAACTTTTATCAGTTTAAGGGTAGACGAGCAATCAACATACAAAGAGAAGGGAAAAGAATATTTTTGTTTGACAAATCTGCCTTTTGTATATTGTGTTTCCTGCTGAAAGGCCTCTATTCATCTTTTTTGTGCAAACCACTTTAAAAACATCACTGACAAAGCTTCTTTTTTTTTTAAATAAAGGGCAAAATTCACTTTTATTTTAATTTTTGCATTTACCTATCCACCTTGTATGACCTTATGAAAAAGGTGAATATAAAATAGCAGCAGATATTTTCAAGTAGCATTACCTCTAAATTCTAATCCTCTGAGTTGGAATGTTACAAGTCCATTTCCCATTTCAATGACATGTACCAGTGCATTGAGGTAGTCTGATGCCATTATAAAACAGTCTCCCTGCTCTGTATTACCCCACCGTCCCATCATTAAATCTCCACATAAACTGTGCTGTAGTGATCTCGTTAAATGTTCATAAAATATGGAATTTAAATTATTGTCATCTGCACCTGAAAACAGAAATACATTTTCGGTAGCACATACATCACAACATAAGTTCTGTAATTCTATTAACTAACATCCAATTCTATAAACAAAGAACACACAATAAAGATACACATACATTACATCAAATAAAGAACATACACATTTGGCCAAGTCTATGTTTTGATTAATGAAATTCCTAATCCAAAAAGATAATGCAATACTTCCAATTTCCTAAAATACTTTGCTACTTTAAGAGATTTGAAAGGATATTCAGATTAGATATATACTGAGTGCCAATGAAAACGCAACACTTGGTTTTTCAAAAATAAAATTTATATAAGAAATGATAATCTCTCAAAATAAAATGTTCTTGAAAATTAACTATTTGAACAATAGATCGATATCAAACAAAAATGTTTTATTGTCATCTTTCGGGCGCAATAGGTAAACGAAACATCCAATGTCGAATCACTAACTAACAGTCCTAACAAAAAATGTTACAACCCCGTGGTGCAGCGCAATCTTGACAGCGCCGTGGAATTGATCATCCCGGACGTTTAATGTGATCCCGAGGAATGTTATTCCACTTGTCCCGCAAAGCAAACTCAAGCTGACTTTATGATATTGGAGGTGGTTTTCATCGTCTAAAACATGTCAAATCTGATGCAAAATTTAGACGATCGGACCAAAATCCGGCGAAAAGCATGACCCTTAGCCAAGGCGGGTGCCAAATGTCTATGTAACCTCCATTGACGTTTTTTTGTACATAATGAATGATTTTTGGTCTACAGAATTCGATATTTACGCCAGACGGCCGTTTAAATGTCACTAAGGAAAGACTGTGGTGCTCTTAAATAATTTCTGCGCAAATGGTGCTTTCAACTGAATTGCTCCAAAGGTTCTACCGTGACCAACATTGAACTCTTTGACATTTGGACAGCCATCATAGTCGATATCGGATATGTGAAAGACCAAATGTATCGGTCTTGCTGAGCGTTTCTTGCTTTTTGTACCCCGGGATGTGGCTTATCATTAAATGATCCATTTTGGTTTAATTTGTGAATGATTTGGGTTATTGTAGAGGCTACAACTTCAGTCTTCTCGTAATTGTATGCTGTGAAAGGCTTCATTGGATCATGCCCAAAACTGCATGTCGCTGGTTGTCGGAAAGGCCTGGCATTTACTCAGATGTTTATTGCAGTTTCCTAACAATAAGGGCGGGAAAATTCATGACATTAGCCAAGCTTGAAATGACAAAATCGTAAAAATGATGCGTATGTTGAAAAGGGGTGAACTCGGTTTTTGTTCGTTCAAAATAACCCTTACTTCGCATTTATTCCAAAAATCGCTCAACCGTAAAGTTGTCGAAAATTGTCATAAAAGTCATTTTCAACCGACTATACAAAGTTCTAATATAAATAAAATAAAAATTATAAGATTTTTTGGAAAAACAAGAGTGTTGCGCTTTCATTGGCACTCAGTATACAAATCACCATATGAACAATGTGAAAGTCCTAACTTGACTCTGTGAAGCCCCATGACTCTGTGGAGCCTCATATGTAAAAGACTAAATTGAAGAGAGATATTGAAATACTACATTTCCTATTGGATTATTTTTGGTTCATTTAGTTGCAGCCGAGTAGCTTCAGAGGACTTGTTGATAAATATATATATTACCCTTAGCAATCAAGCAAAAGCTACTATTTGGATATGAGAAACAGCATAAATCAATGCTTTCAAAAAACAAAACAGATGGTGCAAAACTATCCATACTATTACAAATTATCTTCTTGTATGGATATTTTCTCTCCAGTATTTCTTTTTTGTAGACATGTTGACTTTTCTACACATTCAATGAAAACAGTGATATGACTAATTTTTTAATTTTCTTTACTTTGTAATTACACTCCACTTACCTGGATTTCTTTCCAGTTGTGATGACAGTCTTGTATTTGAATGGTCCACTCTCTTTGTACTGTAATACAACAAACAAAAGTTTGCATTAGGTTACAACACTATACATTAATGAAAAATTGAAGAAGCCAACCAACATTCCTAACATCACATCATCCATGTTAAAAAAAGATGTCACTTAAAAAAACACTCTATTCTTTATTTTTTATATATAGATCTAATTCTAATTTATAAAATTACACAATTTTTAAGTTGGACAGTTGATCACAGTGGTGGTAAAAGGAAACAACCCACTGAAAATCAAGTTAAAAATTACAAAAGTTAACAAGAGTGGATAACTTCATAGATTCTTAGGACATTTCTAAACTAGTTATTGATGATTTTTTGACAATATAATTTTGCAATTTTGTAAATTTCTTTAATATCATTTTCTTATGCAACAAATTAGGATGTCACTTATCGCACCAGTTGTAATAAACTTACTTGTAATCTTTCTCCCAGAATTTCACTGGACGAGCATAAGATGTAATAAATATAGCACTACCAAGGAATGGATTTAACGGTGTAGAAAAGAAAGCAGATACACCTGCTTGTAAAAATAACATGGCTGAATCTGATATTGGTTAAGGAAATCTGTAAATTATTTTTACTTTCTTATTGGCTTATAGTGAAATAATTGTTTTACACAACTTAATGGAAATATTTTATCAATCAACACTTTTTAAACTTTTTCTCTGTATAATAGCAATTCAATTCAATTCAATATTTTATTTACGTCTCACCTTATGTATAAAATTACACAATACATTTATAAAAGATACATTTTGTATACATAAGCCAATCTGTACAGATTTATGAGAGACAATTAATTGTTCCTATATTTAGTTTCTTAAATTGTCTATCTGAACTGTAGAAAAAAATGCAAATTAGATTAAATAGCAGTAACTATACTAACAAATGTTTATAACAAAATAGTAAAGGATACGTGGAACACTGAATGGTTGAGCAAAGGCATGGAAGGCAGATCCCCATGTGATCTGCCACGGAGCTATATACGTCAGAATAAACTTCATCTTTAATAATAAATCACAGAACTGAAAAGAAAATAAATATTTTATTAAAATGGTTACACAATAATAATTTACTATTCTTGCAATTACCGTTATTCAGTTATCACCTGAACTTGACTTATGTTTATAGATGAACAAGAATGTGTCCATAGTACACGGATGCCCCATCCACACTATCACTTTCTCTGTTCAGTGGACCATGAAAATGGGGTAAAATCTCTAATTTGGCATTATAATAAGAAAGATCATATCATAGGGAACATGTGTACTAAGTTTCAAGTTGATTGGACTTCAACTTCATCAAAAACTACCTCGACCAAAAACTTTGACCTGGAGCAGGACAGATGGACGGACGAAAGGACGGTTGAACGAACAAACAAACGGATGCACAGACCAGAAAACATAATGCCCATAAATGGGGCATAAAAAATGATAACATTTAAAAGTGTGTTGTTAACAAAGTTGTATTATACTGATAACAGAAAACAGTTTGCAGATAGTTTCTGTTTCATTAACTACTTTAATATAGCTCAGGAAGATTTAGAGCTTAACACATTGATGAGGGTACCTGTCTATTGAGGAAGAATGTTTGTTACCCTCTAGATGTCTGCCAGATACTTTAGTTATTCGGTTGCTGTCTTAATCCATATCTCCTTTTACTTACAGTGCTTATCCAGTGACCTTTGGGGTATCACAATAGCAATGACCAAAACAGTTTACCAAATTGCAGTTATAAGACAAAGCTATAAAATATACATCTACAAAACAATGGTTTGAACTATTTATTTATAAAATCTATTATGATAGAAGTTTCCATGTCAAAATTAGACCTTCTTATTCAGTGACTCATATTATAGTAAGTCATTTTTGTGTTTGAAACAAATGACAAAGATATCAACTAACTGGATCTGGATGGTAAGTATTACTTTTGATTTCACAGCACTCACTTCATACTAACAACATTTCACTTAGCAATCTGCTAAAACATTTTACCAGTTGATCAGTTAGTTGGAAAAGAAATCTAACTGCAATTTGGTAAACTGTTTTGGCCATTGCTATTGTGTTACCCCAAAGGTCACTGGATAAGCACTGTAAAAGAAATATTTCTCTCACAGTCAAGACAAGGAAAATAATGCTTCACAGTTCAAGTAACTTAAACACAAGTTTTTTACCTTTTGATCTTCTTTAACATATGGGAGAGGCTAGAATTACCATAATTAATATGTTTTTTGGTTTAGTTATATTTCTCAATTCTCAATGTAAGAAAAACTAATACCCTGAACATTGAAGTCTTAGATCTTTGTTCTTCTGGAAAATCTGTTCATTTCAATAATATAATGTTAAATGAATGGACTAACAAGGCAAACAAAATTACCAGCCAGCAATTTTTTTGGTGTATATACTTACTTTAACAAATACAATAGATATAAAAAAATAATCTATAAGGAATGTCTCTGAGGCATCTCTGTAGTCATACTTGAAGAAGAACACAGTAAATGTCATGATTAGATACTGCTTTGATGTCTGGGAGAAGGCAAATCTCAACAACTTCAAGGAACACATTATTATTAAAAATGGTCCAACACTGAAAAATAAAAAGATTTGTTGACATCGTTAATATTGTAATAAAATTGGAATTCTTCTAAACGTCATAAATACTGCAACTAAATGACAGAAAGACAGAAAGACTTTCTTATTCAGTGATAAGAAGAAAATGAAGAATTTAAAATGACAGATGGATTCTTGGTAACAACTACAGAATACTGTTTATTTATTTTCAGGATGTTATATTTGCATTATATTCTTTTTAGGCTTTAAATAGTTTACTTGACAGATCAAGCTGTTATGTACAGTATTGTATCATTCTGTTCTACATTTTATACATAAAATAAATGAATCAAGCCATTTGTTAAGAATAATATACAATGATACAATCCAAACTTCAAAGCTACTGCCAGCATTGTAACATAATCTTTGTGTGACATACGTGTTGCCTTACTTCAGATTAGTTTATTAAAGTCATATGCTTTGCTTCTTTGACCTAATCTACCACTTCACAATATTGCGGTACATGTACTGTGACTATGATTTTTCATACAATATGTGTAAATTGTAAATAAAATAAACAATTCTCTTATGTAAAATTTACATCCTTCTAAAGTCTAAATGGTAATAACCTAAAAATTTGATAGGTAAAGCAAAGTACATAAATAAAATATTCTCAACTTACTATTTTCCAAATTTACACATAATGGTGGGTGTTGAACTTGTTAAGGCACAAAGAAAGACAACAGGGTACATCACATTTCTCTCAAAAAATCTCATCCAAACATACATCTTCTCAAACCACATTATCATTGGTAATGCTGAAACAAACAAATATATATATCAATGTGTTGCCATTTTAAAGTAAAGGAGGTTATGTTTTCACCACCAGGTCGGGTGAAACTATAGACTTGGAAATTAGTAGTTGCTACTTCTCAACAAAGCATTAAGGAGTAAGACCAAAATCCGGTTGGCCTCAATTAAGAAGAAATGTGTCAGAGAAGGGTTACATGTTTTCCTGCAAACTGTTACCTTGTGAACTAGCACATTATAAATCTTACTCAGAGTGTCAGTCTAGTGCAAAACAGGGTTCTGTTTCATGTCACATTAAGGATGTTCGCTTCTCTTGTTTTTTTAATTTTTGACAAGATATTCTCATTTCACTGGTTTTGTTCATGTAGTGCCATTAAAAATTTGGCCCTAACCTCTACTTTTCTTTCCATAATTTGATTAAATATTGTTGTAAATGTCATCTTTGAAAATTTTATAAAATCCTTGTTATTTTTTTATCGTATTTGAAAGAAAAATGGTGCCAATAAGAAATGTATGAAAATTCTAGAGAGAAATATTTCCCGCAAAATTTTCAATGGCATCTAGATCTATCTTGAAAACTAGCACACAGACTCTTATTTTTCTTCTGCATTTTTAGTTTCTTTATCTATATACTATCCATTTATAACAGTCTTTTAAATAGCTTGTTTTTATGAAACAGAGTAGCAAACATCCAAATAGTAAAACACATGCTTACAATTTTTCTGATTCAGTAAAGTGAAAACATTGAGTGGAGAGTGAAATTGTTGAACCTAATTTAAATTTATAAGTTCAATTTCTGAAATTTCCAATTATAACCAAATGAGGATGTATATAATAGAAATACATACCAGTTACTTCAAAGAAATTTCTCTCCCTACTATTCAGTACTGGATGAGAACAACATAGCCATGGCATTTCTTTACGTAGTTGTGGAATAATGTAATGGATAATAAAGCCAAGGCCACCAGCCATGTAGTATATAATATCACTGACAACAGGCTGAAATACAAAACAAATATAAATAAAAACTGAACTGTGAGTGTGTCCTTTGTGCTTGTATGTTGTGTGATTCATGACTTTAGCATTGATTATCTTAAATAATATTGTAGAAAGTGTCTAAACTGAAGTATTTCAAATTGTATGAAAATTATTATTTACAACCTTACTAACAATCCCATAATATCTGTCTATACTTTAATATATAGATAGAGTGTAACAAAACAATAAGAAATAAGATGTTATCATAAAACTAGTAGAACTGATCATTTACATATTGTTCACTTACCTGAAGACTGCTAAAGGCTGTACTCAAATGAACTGCAAATACTATGACTAGAATTATCAAACTAATTAACAAATCTGACTGTAACCTTTCACTCTGAAAATAAAATATATGATTTAATATTTATAGTATTGAGGGTGAATTTTGAAGATGAATGAATGTCATGTTTGTTTTTCTTTAACTGTTTTGTTATAAATTAGGCCATTAGTTTCTCTATTGAAATGTTTCCTTTTTTTCTTGTCAGGGCTTTTTATATCCAACTGTACATCATGGTTTTTTCTCATTGTTGAAGGCTGTACAGTTGCTCATAACTGCTTACATCCAATTCATTTGAACTTTTCTGGTTTATTTTCTCATTGGCAATCATACTGCATCTCCTTATTTCTATATAGCTTTTACTATATATATTGGACATGTCATAGAGTACAGGCACTCAACTCTTATGATTCTGTAGGAAAATACAAAGAGAACCAGTTTATAATACTATAGTACTAACTGGGCTTTTCTCATTGTTGAATGCCATACAGTGATCTATTTTCATAGTTGTTAATTTCTGTGTCATTTAGTCTCTTGTGGAGAGATGTCTCATTGGCAATCATACCACATCTTCTTTTTTATAATTATAGATAATATTGAAATAAATCATTTATATTTTATTAATTATCTCTCTACTGCTGATGGTTCTGTATACTCACAACACACTGTTTAAGTTTCTCTGGTAAAGGATCTTCAAGATCTTTCTCATCAACTTCATCCTCTTTCTGACTACTACATATCAAATCTTTTACAAGCATCCTGTTGATTAAAATGACAACTAGTATATATTTATCTCAAAGCTTAGCTACCAAGTTATATTCGTACTTCAACATCAACACAGATTCTTCAGGTCTCATGTGTCTTAAATCACTAAAAGCAGATGTCATTTTGCTAACTGTAAATCATTTAATTCTGAATATAAAAAAAATACTATTATTGTGTTTATCAGGGTTTCCCCTGGGTCAATTATTTTTTTCGCCACTTCTTTCGCCAAAACAATATATTTTTCGCCACTTTATTATTTTTTTCGCCAAGTAACACAAATATATATTTTTTTTACTTCAAATTTTCCTTTTTTCCAGCCCCCCCCTCCCCCCTCAATAAGAAGTGTTTTTTACAACAAAAGGAAGCATCTTATCACTTGGAATGTAAGGTGTAGTCATTACATTGAAGGGTTACTCTCATGCCAACCTTTTGAATAGATTTCTTCATAACGACAGTTTTCTTTTCTAGACTATCGTAAATAAGTAAAACGATATGCTTGAAACACGTGTGTAACTGAAACGACTTTGAAGTTCCCATTCAAATCAATGACCTATTTGAAAGTTAAATGATAAAGTTTTAAATCAGAGACCTTTCTTGCTTTAGACCATTTTTCGTCATAACAACAATTTTCTTTTCTGGACTATCAAAGGAAGCGTAAAAATTTTGCTTCAAACATGTGCGTCGCAAAGTGGTTAATAAATCCCTTTTGTGACATGTGACAGAAGCCATTTAACAATATCATTTTGTCATATCATACAATTTACACCTTTATTAATTAGTCCTTTGATGTCGATAGCTATGAATGTAATCAGCTGATTATTGATTTTCTGTCAAAATCATAACGAGTTCAAGGTGAATTCCGAGTATTGTCTGATCGGTAAAGTCAGAGAAACCCGAAAAAAGTAAATAAACAAGATGGCTGAAAATAAATCGTTATATATTTCTTTCGCCAAATTCTTTCGCCAATAACGAATTTTAATCGCCACAATTATAGTTTTTTCGCAAGTTGCGAAAATGGCGACCGCCAGCGGAAACCCTGGTGTTTATTAAGCTTTAATAAATTAGATGAATTCAAGACTAACCACAAGACTCTTTTGAGTCTGGAACCTCTCCTCAGATGGTAGGGAGAAATAAATGACTGAGGACTTACAACAAGACTTTTGAATCACTGGTAACTATTCTGAGATGGTGTGAGTGAAATAACTGACTGAGGACTTACCACAAGACACTTGGATCACTGGCACCTCTACTGAGATGATATGAGTGAAATAACTGACTGAGGACTTACCACAAGACACTTGGATCACTGGCACCTCTACTGAGATGATATGAGTGAAATAACTGACTGAGGACTTACCACAAGACACTTGGATCACTGGCACCTCTACTGAGATGGTATGAGTGAAAAAACTGACTGAGGACTTACCACAAGACACTTGGATCACTGGCACCTCTACTGAGATGGTATGAGTGAAATAACTGACTGAGGACTTACCACAAGACACTTGGATCACTGGCACCTCTACTGAGATGGTATGAGTGAAATAACTGACTGAGGACTTACCACAAGACACTTGGATCACTGGCACCTTTACTGAGATGATATGAGTGAAATAACTGACTGAGGACTTACCACAAGACACTTGGATCATTGGTATCTCTACTGAGATGGTATGAGTGAAATAACTGACTGAGGACTTACCACAAGACACTTGGATCACTGGCACCTCTACTGAGATGGTATGAGTGAAATAACTGACTGAGGACTTACCACAAGACACTTGGACCACTGACACCTTTACTGAGATGGTATGAGTGAAATAACTGACTGAGGACTTACCACAAGACACTTGGATCACTGGCACATCTACTGAGATGGTATGAGTGAAATAACTGACTGAGGACTTACCACAAGACACTTGGATCACTGGTATCTCTACTGAGATGGTATGAGTGAAATAACTGACTGAGGACTTACCACAAGACACTTGGATCACTGGCACCTCTCCTGAGATGGTATGAGTGAAATAACTGACTGAGGACTTACCACAAGACACTTGGATCACTGGCACCTCTACTGAGATGATACGAGTGAAATAACTGACTGAGGACTTACCACAAGACACTTGGATCACTGGTATTTCTACTGAGATGGTATGAGTGAAATAACTGACTGAGGACTTACCACAAGACACTTGGATCACTGGCACCTCTACTGAGATGGTATGAGTGAAATAACTGACTGAGGACTTACCACAAGACACTCGGATCACTGGTATCTCTACTGAGATGATATGAGTGAAATAACTGACTGAGGACTTACCACAAGACACTTGGATCACTGGCACCTCTACTGAGATGGTATGAGTGAAATAACTGACTGAGGACTTACCACAAGACACTTGGATCACTGGCACCTCTACTGAGATGGTATGAGTGAAATAACTGACTGAGGACTTACCACAAGACACTTGGATCACTGGTATATCTACTGAGATGGTATGAGTGAAATAACTGACTGAGGACTTACCACAAGACACTTGGATCACTGGCACCTCTACTGAGATGGTTTGAGTGAAATAACTGACTGAGGACTTACCACAAGACACTTGGATCACTGGCACCTACACTTGGATCACTGGTATCTCTACTGAGATGATATGAGTGAAATAACTGACTGAGGACTTACCACAAGACACTTGGATCACTGGCACCTCTACTGAGATGGTATGAGTGAAATAACTGACTGAGGACTTACCACAAAACACTTGGATCACTGGCACCTCTACTGAGATGGTATGAGTGAAACAACTGACTGAGGACTTACCACAAGACACTTGGATCACTGGCACCTCTACTGAGATGGTATGAGTGAAATAACTGACTGAGGACTTACCACAAGACACTTGGATCACTGGCACCTCTACTGAGATGGTATGAGTGAAATAACTGACTGAGGACTTACCACAAGACACTTGGATCACTGGTATCTCTACTGAGATGATATGAGTGAAATAACTGACTGAGGACTTACCACAAGACACTTGGATCACTGGCACCTCTACTGAGATGGTATGAGTGAAATAACTGACTGAGGACTTACCACAAAACACTTGGATCACTGGCACCTCTACTGAGATGGTATGAGTGAAATAACTGACTGAGGACTTACCACAAGACACTTGGATCACTGGCACCTCTACTGAGATGGTATGAGTGAAATAACTGACTGAGGACTTACCACAAGACACTTGGATCACTGGCACCTCTACTGAGATGGTATGAGTGAAATAACTGACTGAGGACTTACCACAAGACACTTGGATCACTGGCACCTCTACTGAGATGGTATGAGTGAAATAACTGACTGAGGACTTACCACAAGACACTTGGATCACTGGCACCTCTACTGAGATGGTATGAGTGAAATAACTGACTAAGGACTTACCACAAGACACTTTGATCACTGGCACCTCTACTGAGATGGTATGAGTGAAATAACTGACTGAGGACTTACCACAAGACACTTGGATCACTGGCACCTCTACTGAGATGGTATGAGTGAAATAACTGACTGAGGACTTACCACAAGACACTTGGATCACTGGCACCTCTACTGAGATGGTGTGAGTGAAATAACTGACTAAGGACTTACCACAAGACACTTGGATCACTGGTATCTCTACTGAGATGGTATGAGTGAAATAACTGACTGGGGACTTACCACAAGACACTTGGATCACTGGCACCTCTACTGAGATGATATGAGTGAAATAACTGACTGAGGACTTACCACAAGACACTTGGATCACTGGCACCTCTACTGAGATGGTATGAGACAGCAACAATCATTGCACATAAAATAGAAAATACTGCATTCTGGGCACATTCTGCTTCACATTGACCATGACATGTTCCTACCTGAAACAAGGTAGTAAGATACAACAATAAGATTTACAATTTCAAATGTAACACTATCTAGAGTACTAAGTATTTTCAACATGTGAATATATATACATGTATGTAAAGAATTATCAAATAAAAAGTTTTTAAAGAGAAGATTATAAAATTCAAAATTGTTTTTATACAGTCCGATGTAATAACCAGGTATAACTTACCTGTGCAGCTAAATAACAGAAAGGGTAGAGAAAAGCTGTTGCAATTATACTTCTACAAAACACATATATTGATGATCCTAGGCTGACTGTGGCTGAAAAATACATGTACATGTATCAAATAAAATAAATAATGCAGGACTTTAATCAATATTTTACTTTTTATGGTGTCATTCATGGGTGTGTTACTATATCATTCATATGTATTCTAAGAACTTTTTCTTGTTGCTTACCCAATGTCTTTACTGATGTTATGTTTTTTTCATGAATATAGTTTAATTTAAAAAGATCAATTAAACCAAAAGGAATACTCAAAATTTTTCTGACACCGACTTTCTTTACATATTTGATCTGTTTAAAAATATGTAAAGTGAATATTTGTCCACTTAATGATATCAGATATGCTCTACCGTAGAAAAAACTCAGATTACTTACCATTACCTCCAAATAGATGCATATCAAGCTGCTCAAATAGATACATTAGAAATGTATTGACTTGAGGCAGAAGTCCTACTGTAAAAATCACAGGGAAAAACAAAACTAATACTGAAATAAAAAATTCAAAACAACATATAAATTCTCTTAATTTTTTAGAGTAAACTAACTTTTTCTTGTGGATACTTTCTTTTGGGACTTGTGGTCTTTTAATACAGGTTAAACATCAGACTAGAAGGAACCATTTTGCATGAGTTCTATGCACATTTGTTTTACTGTATTGGTCTCATGTGTACCTCTATCATTGTATGCAATATGATAAATGAAAAAGAGTTGTGTTTTTCTAGCTTGATTTTATAAATTCTTCCACATATTTTTTCATCACAAGAAAAGGTTTCAGTTATATTTAGTCCAATCTCATCTGCATACTATTTTTCTTCTGCATTTCACATACTTTTGTTTGTTATTTAAAAACAGCAGTTCTGTGTACAGGCAATATTTAAATAATTATATATATACAACTCGTCTAAACATCAACCCAACAATGTTAGATCTGTAAATTTGCTTTCGCAAATTTTTGGTTCTTCCCTCGCCGGGATTCGAACCCATGCTACTGTATATCATTAAACTTAAAAATCATTTGTAATTTATTGATCAATGGCTCTGGTATAGAAGTCCTGATTTTGAACTTATAAATACATTGTTTGATTGTCAATGAGGTCAAAATCTACTTATAAATTGTCAACTGCAAATTATAATGTGTTTTACCAGCAATGGTGTGATTCAACTTTACCTTTAAGTAGATCTCTGGTAAATCTCAGAGATGATACCATTCCAAATGGCATACCATAAACATCTACAGGGTTAGGTGAGGCAAAGCTAAGTGCATAGTCCAGCAGCAACATAAGGCCACAACATACACAGAAATAAAATGGACGGCTGAATACAACTAATCTGTTATACCCCTAGAAAAAAGAATATTACATTTATGTATATGAATACATCAGCAAAATACTAAAAATATTTATATAACAATAAAAGCGCAAATAACAATATACATGTATAAGATGAAGGCTTAGGAAAAGAAATTTGAAATATTTCAAGGCATCAGAATGTTGATTAATTAGAATTTGCTAACAGGGCTATTATCATAGATTAAGTACTAAGAATCTCGTAAGAATTGATAACTTACATGTGTAGGAGAAGCAGCATCTGGTTGTACACTCTGTAAATGTATATAATACATATGTTAATACATTATAAATCTACATCAGCTAACCTGCTGAACACAATTACCAAATTCTGAATTAAAAAACTTTCTGTTTTCTTACCATAACTTCAAAATAATTGTGCTTTCATTTTTCTAATTAGAAATAGACTAAACCTGTATACAATTCTTCAATTTTTTTTAAATCTTCATAACAAAATAAAAATCAATGTGAATTTTGAAATTGTTAAATATTATACTTATTGTTTTTTTTTAGAATTTCAAACTAGAGGCTCTCAAGAGCCTGTGTCGCTCACCTTGGTCTATGTGCATATTAAACAATGGACACAGATAAATTCATGACATAATTGTGTTTTGGTGATGGTGATGTGTTTATAGAATTTACTTTACTGAACATTCTTGTTGCTACAATTATCTCTATCTATAATGAACTTGGCCCAGTAATTACAGAGGAAAATATTTTCTAAAAATTTATGAAAAATGCTAAAAATTAACTATAAAGGGCAATAACTCCTATATATCATAGACTTAAGGGGTCAATTGACTATTTTGGTTATGAAAAACTTATTTGTAGATCTTGTTTTGCTGAACATTATTGCTGTTTACAGTTTATCACTATCTATAATAATATTCAAGACAATAACAAAAAATGATGATTGTGGCCAAGTTTGTATTAATTTAGCCCAGTAGTTTCAGAGGAGAAGATTTTTGTAAAAGATTACTAAAATTTACGAAAAATGGTTAAAATTTGACTATAAAGGGCAATAACTCCTAAAGGGGTCAACTGACCATTTCGTTCATGTTGACGTATTTGTAAATCTTACTTTGCTGAACATTATTGCTGTTTACAGTTTATCTCTATCTATAATAATATTCAAGATAATAACCAAAAACAGCAAAAATTCCCTAAAATTCCCAATTCAGGGGGCAGCAACCCAACAACGGTTTGTCAGATTCATCTGAAAATTTGAGGGCAGAAAGATCTTGAACTGATAAACAATTTTACCCCATGTCAGATTTGCTCTAAATGCTTTGGTTTTTGAGTTATAAGCCAAAAACTGCATTTTACCCCTATGTTCTATTTTTAGCCATGGCGGCCATCTTGGTTGGTTGGCCGGGTCACGCCACACATTTTTTAAACTAGATACCCCAATGATGATTGTGGCCAAGTTTGGTTTAATTTGGCCCAGTAGTTTCAGAGGAGAAGATTTTTGTAAAAGTTAACGACGACGGACGACGACGACGACGGACGACGGACGCCAAGTGATGAGAAAAGCTCACTTGGCCCTTCGGGCCAGGTGAGCTAAAAATCTTATGCAAGTTTTACATGTTGTAGTTCAGTGAACAACTATAACTATATTTCCTTTCACAGAACACCTACCTTCATAACAGAATACTGACAACCAGCAATTACAAAACAAAACATGAAGACCCAGAAATCATAATAAAAGTTTGCAGACAGCACCAGTGCCCCAACAGCACCTACAGCCACGGCTATTATCACAGCTATACTATTCTCTATTGTTGTTAAATTTCTGAAATCACAAACAAATTCTCCTATATAATTTCAAACTTAGGAAAACCACTTCACTAATGATTTCACTTGTTTTAATCAAATGTGAGCATAAAAAAATCAACTTATGACGGATTAATATAGTTTGCAAGACCACTATTAAAGGCCATAAGTCAAACTTTGATATACATCTTATCATTGAGTTTTCTGTTTCATTTGAATGTTTTTACCTAAAAAATATGTATCATTCAATAATTTTTTTTTACAGCAATAAATAATATTTATTCATAACCAAAACACCAACCTATTTTTATGGCAGGAGACAGACATATGTTTTTGTTGGCCTTAAAGGTCAATTATTTTTTAACAGAGTAAAGATGACCCATTATACAGCTGACGTAAATTGATCCAGTGTTCTCCCCAGGCCGTTTTAGGGCTGCGCTTGTCAGCGCTATCCAATGCAAATGCGTTGCTATATTTAAAAAAAAAAAATCAAATTTCCTGCTTATTTTTCACTTTGGATAACGTGATCGACTGGTTTACTATTTCTGAATGAATTATTTCTGTTGTTTTAAGTAACTCCGCGGGACCAGTCGAATAAATTTTACAAAATGGCCAATCTGAAAGATCAAAATAAACAAAGATTTCAACATTGACATCTATTTTTTTAATTTAAAGAATATATAGAGGCATATATGAATGAAAAGAGATGAAATAAATTGACCGCATTTCCCAATGACTCTCACAAACTTGTGTTACTAACTTTGAACAAGCAATGATTTTAACAACGATCGAAACACAGGGGTTTGTTATCCATACGAACCCTGAAAATTAGCAAGTCTTTGAAGTATTAGTTATCACCTATTCGAACTTATAATTGTTAAATCAGCAATTCTACAGTAATAAATAATTTTTACCATTTGAAAATGATTGAGAGGATATGATTAGAAAAACAAACCTGAAGCTGATACAACTTGAGAAATTCACTTTCTCGATGTCCAGCTTTGATGAAGCCATTTGAATATTATAATTTGTCTGTGATAAAACGTTAAGGTCAGAAAAATGAGAAATCATTATGCTAAAAATGTCAATTCCTGTCAAACATCGTTAGGTTAACAGTATACTGATACAGTGGGTTACAAAACCAAACACAGACATGACAGAAGCTGGCAATGACTTTATTGTTGCCAATGTTGGTCCTAAATGTTCTTCAACATCACCTGTTAGTGCTTAGAAATCTGCACATAGGCAGTCTGGTATAGACCCATCATGGAAAAAAACTTCTCCTTGGGTTTTATACACAGATAATATGAGATTATATGAATTTACAGTGGAGAAAAAAAGACTCTTCTTCTATATCCAGATAATAACATTAACAAACAATGGGGTAACTTCCATGAGCATGATGAGGACATCATTACAAGAGAAAACATCAATAACATAATATGAAAAAAACACATAACAAATCAATAACAATCAAACCGCGCACAGCAACAAAAGTACTGAGAATTGTCGAAAATTACGCGCTTACCACAGCGCTATCCAAAAATCCTCGGGAGAACACTGAATTGATCATTACTAACCTGTCTAACAATGCTAATAAAGCTAATCGATCAAATCTAATCTTTAAAAATTTCTTTGGAAGAAATTGGAATTTGTAGAAATGGTTTCTTTTTGGCTCTTTTATGCTTGCTTTTCCTGACGAATCAGAATCTGCAGAACTATCACATGCTGCACCAGCCATTCTTCTTCTTGTCATTAAAAGTTCCTCTATAGTTTGACGACCGACTGTTCCTGGAAGATCAAGCTCATCTAACACTGGTTCATCTTTTTTATCTTCCGTCTTTGAATCTATCATCACAGTTGAGCCAGATCCACTTGACGTATTACTCCAACTGTAATATTTTAAATGATTAAAACATAACTATCATAGGAAGGGTATAGAAACTCTGATTTCTTAGTTAATGACATAATACAGTGGATTGAAGGATATAAGACAACAAATCAAGTTTCTATCCTTTTGACACTAACAATTAAGTGTTGTTTCACAGTCTCCCTCACATTTTTTTTCAAATGATAGAACTCATCCAATATCATGATAATAGAAAACCTTTACTTGAAGTTTAAAAGGTATTAGACAATATATCCCTTCTTTCCTATCTAAAGGTTTCTACCCTTGAAGTATTTATACTTTTGGGTATTCAGTTATATTGTCTTGGACGCTACAATTGGCTCCAAATGTCAGACAAAATATTATACAAGTGTAAATACAACTACTTTAAAGGCATCAACAAGTGATGATAGACAGATGTACTAAATTATTCTTACCTGTCTGACCAGAAACTATTATCTACAGGAGTTTCATTGGCGGTAAAAGCTAATCCCGAACTGTTTTCCCCAAAGCTATAGGAAAACCATTTACCTGTAATATACAGAGTACATTATGTCATATCTTAAATCATAACTTTCTAAACAAAATGTTTTTTAATAACTTTTAAGAAACAGTGGGTCTTAACTGATGCATTATTTAATCCATAGACTGTAAATTAAATGTTTGTACAACTATCAATTAAACATTTGTTTACCATTTTCATCTTGGAACCAATGAAGAGCTCCTTCAGTTGTATCATCATGATTTGAAGCAGTATGAAACTTCCCCGATTGTCTAATGCTATCTCTGACACTACCTGGTGGTGAACCACTTCGCCTTACACGTCTTCTTGACTTTCCTACTCCTCGCTCTCTCTTTTTACTAAAAGTTAAGATTATGTATAACTTATAAATCAAGGAAAAGATCATCTTTATTAATAATTTTTGTTCAACACACCATTCATTGAAACTAAGAAAGTATATTTCGTTAATACATTTAACAATTATTTTCAAATTGCTATCACCAACTTAAGGTTATATTGACAATGATGATATTGATATGTATGTCCAACTTACCGAATTATAAATATTTAATATCAAAATTAAGAAAATAATAAAAAGATTTGTTAATTCTAAAACCATGATAATTGAAAACAAAGCAAAGTGATGACATGCATTTTATTGCAGGTAAAGGTTTGTGTAGCAGGTAATGGTTATTTACAGAAGGCAAGTTATCATATACGGTATTGTTACCTGTATTGTCTTTTCATCTTAGCTTAGATAAAGCTGCCGAAGCTATAAGGTAAAAGTGTGTCACAGTGTATGGTTGCCTGTCATGCCTTTTAATCTGATATAATGCTGCACAGGATATCAGGCAAAAGATTAAGTCAGATGGTAGTTACCTGTCTTTCCTTTTTATCTAAAATGTAGCTAAACTCACAGAGGACAAAAAAGTTCTTAAGATGTTATAGTTACCTGCCATTTATTTTTAATCTGAGATGAAGCTGCTAAAACTATCCTGACAGAAGGCAAATATTTGTCTGATATTATAGTTACCTGCCTTTCCTTTTGAGCTGAGATAATGCAGAGGCTATCCTAACAAAAGGCAAAAGTTACCTGCCACTTCTTTGAGGGGGCTCACGGCTATAAATCTTTTTTTTTTCTAATATAGGATTTCGCTATATTTTTCTAAAAATTTACTTTATCCTATACCTTGAAATGAAATAAAAATATGGGGTAACCGTTCATTTGAGCTCACAATCTGCCTTCAAATTGATTTTTTTGGTTGATTTTTGTACCATACCATAGAGTAACAACTAATTGTGTAATAAATAAAATTTGTAGTGTAAAAAAAAATGTTTAAATATTTGCTGATTTTTTTGGTACCTGCGAGCCTCCTTAATCATGTTAATAATCTGAAACTTAGCTGCTACATCTTTCCTTACAGAAGCAAACAATTTACTAAATTTTATACTTGCTTGGGTTACCTATTTAGCTGAAACTTTCACATTAAAACAAACAGAAGGAAGAAAAGGGAAGGGTCGATACAGGACCAATATGGACCCTTTCTCCCTTAAATTTCAAATCAGGATTTGTTTGCCATTTTCACTATGAATAAAAGATCAAACAATGACTATAAAGGAAAAAAGACTTTTAGCTAAGAACTTAATGACGTCATCAATCGAAAACAAATGATTCGCTTATCAATTTCCATTGGGTTTTACCATCAGAATTTTGCATCAGAATTATGCAGGTCAAGTATAAAAAAAAAGGGCTTTTGTTTGTTTCAACCAATTATCTATCCGACTTGAATATTTAGTTTGTCAAATCCTGGTCTCTTTGATTCCAAGGCATAAATTTGGTTGAAATCAAGAAATTTTGTAAACTTTCATTTTTTTAGTCAATTTGGGGTGTAAAGGTCAACTCCTTATAAGAAAAGCACGACAAAACTAGCTGTTATTTAATTTTTTTTACATTTTTATACATCAAATTGAAAGACTTTTAATCTTAAAATATCCTTACAGAACTTAGTCCTATTTCAGATATTATAATTACCTTCCATGCCTATTAATCTGAGATAAAGCTGATGAAGACCTTTATTACAACAGAAGGCAGGAATTTGTCAGATGTTATAGTTACCTGCCATGCCTTTTAATCTGAGATGAAGCTGCTGAAGCTATACTAACAGAGGGTAAAAGAGCAGAACTTTCTGTAGGTGACCCTGATTTAGAGTCGGGTGAACCTCTATCATGTTCTCCTAACCTTGGTGTACTTTCTCCTGTTGGATCTTCTGCACAGTCTGATTTACTTTTACCTAAAATAACATTATTCATAACATAAATAAACTGTGGATTCATTATTATTCCTGGAATACCAATTTTCATGGATTTTCTTGGTAAAAGCAAACCTATCATTCTATAATGTTCAACAAAGTACTAATTTACTATAGGTTTGTATTCAAATTTGTAAGGGTTCCCCGAAACCCAGAGTCTCGCCTACTTTTGCTGTTAATTGCAGGCTCAACAAAAATGAACCAAAAAAATAATAAAAATATTCCTCTCGATACTATGTTTTTATTATAAGAAGCTTCTGTCCCAGTTTGGTAAAGAAACAGAATAGTTTATGAATCTAATAAATGTTTTAAAAAATTTAATTGCGGACTGTATGTAATGTTACATGTAACTGGAAGAAAAACTAATTAGAAAAAAAAGGAGATGTGGTATTATTGCCAATGAGACAATCTCTACAAAAGACCAAAATGACACAGAAATTGACAACAATAGGTCACCGTACTGTATATGTAACTAGGTGACAAATTCATCCATAATTATGACAAACTTATAACCCTTCATCTCTCTATTTTGGCTGTTAGTTGTGTTAAAGTCTATAGCTAAAGGCCATGTCAATATGAGGAACATCAATAAAAGCACTATTCTCTTTATTTTGGGTGTAAGTTGTCAAATAGTTCAATGTGTAAAACCATTTCAGTGAATGTTAATATGAGGAACACCCACAAAAGAACTGTTCCTGTAATTTATTATTATTTGCAAATATTTCATAAAACTATAGCATTTATATCAACCCATCATAATATCAAATGATTCAATCAATTACATGTACTAAATTTTTACATATTAACATGTTAGTCCCATGAATGCAGATTTCTGACTCCTATAAGCATCAATACATGTGGAGAAAGGGAATGGGTCTATTTGGTCATAAAAGAAAGCATTTATCACATACAACTAGATTAATGGTATGCATAATAAACCCAATGCAAGTAAAGGGAAAATGTAAAACTGTCTGCACCTTACAAAAACAATTGTCAAATCTCCAAGGAAATCAATAAATTAATAAAGGGCTTTAGCGCATGATACACCCCTTGCTCTTTTAACTGTCTTTTATGCTTTAAATGAATTCATATGATCAACTAGAAATATATATACAAATCAAAAGGGATGTTACATTAATATATTCACCAAAGTTTCATAATATCCCCCTTTTTTAAGTATAAAAATTCATTACTTAAGAAAACGTAAAATCTAAAATTTATAAAAATGGAAAGGGAGCTTATATCAATAGATACAAACAATTTATCAAAGTTGCATAAAATTTTGTGAAAGTGTTAGTTATTGTCCCAAAATTGGAAAATCCCCCCTTTTTTAAGCATAAAAATTCATAACACGGAAATGTAAAATCTGAATTTTATAAAAATTGAAAGGGAGCTTACATCAATAGATATAAACAATTCACCAAAGTTTCATGGACATTGGTGAAAGCCTTTTTGAGTTATTGTCCGAAGTGTTGAAAATCACCCTTTTTTTTTATGAATAAAGCCCCATAAATCCAAAACTTAAAATCTGAAATTCATAAAAATTAAAAGGGAGCTTACATCAATAGATATAAACAATTCACCAAAGTTTCATGGACATTGGTGAAAGCCTTTTTGAGTTATTGTCCGAAGTGTTGAAAATCCCCCTTTTTTTTTATGAATAAAGCCCCATAAATCCAAAACTTAAAATCTGAAATTTATAAAAATTAAAAGGGAGCTTACATCAATAGATATAAACAATTCACCAAAGTTTCATGGACATTGGTGAAAGCCTTTTTGAGTTATTGTCCGAAGTGTTGAAAATCCCCCTTTTTTTTATGAATAAAGCCCCATAAATCCAAAACTTAAAATCTGAAATTTATAAAAATTGAAAGGGAGCTTACATCAATAGATATAAACAATTCACCAAAGTTTCATGGACATTGGTGAAAGCCTTTTTGAGTTATTGTCCGAAGTGTTGAAAATCCCCCTTTTTTTTATGAATAAAGCCCCATAAATCCAAAACTTAAAATCTGAAATTTATAAAAATTAAAAGGGAGCTTACGTCAATAGATATAAACAATTCACTTAAGTGTCATGGAAATTGGTGAAAGTGTTTTTGAGTTATTGTCCGAAGTGTGGACGACGTACGGACGGACGGACAGACGGACAGACAGATGGACGGACAAAGGTATACCATAATACGTCCCGTCTAAAAGACGGGCATATAAAAATGATTACCAAACCTAATTACTTTTTTTATTTTCAAGGGGAAGTAATAACATGTATGTTCATTAAACCTAGCCTAACAACTGCTGAGATCCACAAATAGTGTTAAATTTTGCTAATCCTTCATGCATGAAATATATTACACTGAATGTAAAGACACTTATGATTAGATTAAAATGTGTTATAAACTAAACTTCCTTACCATATATCCATTTTCAGCCTCAGCTGATCATTAGAATATTTTTTATTCAAAAATACATACATGTATCTCTGAATGTACATAGTTGGTTTTTTTTTATGAATAAATAAATTCAAAGGCCATGAAAAATTCATTAAATATCTGCTGCTGGATGATTTATAGATTTTCCAATAAGTTTGATATAGATATATTTAGGTGTGTAATTGATCTTGTGAATACCTATCAGTACATAATAAGTAACTTTGCCATTCTTACTAGTTGTTCTGTCTCGTCGTGGACTGTTACCATCTCTACTTCCTGATCTCCCTGCAATAAATATTGGTGTAATAAGTATATAATTATACAAGATTTTACATTTTTTAATAATTATAATTATTTAAATGAAAGTCATTCAAATGCCTAAATTTCATCTTTCAATAGTTTGTGTTGAAAAAATTACCATGTGTCTCATTATTAATTCTGTGTAGTGGATTTTGAATTAGTTTTAAACATATTTCAGCAATTAATTTTATCTTTTATTTAAAGCTACACATACATGATATATGACCTATGAATTCAAGAAATTGCAAGTAACAAAAAGGATTTTTTTTTCTTTTTATTCATATAAAAGAAAATCAAACACACCTTTGGCTTCAATAACAACTTTGAAGAGTTTCTTCATTTGTTCAGGATTATCTGATGTATCACTGAGTATCTCCATGATCTTGCGTCTGAAGTCTTCAGGATCTGGTAACTCTCCAGAAGATGGACTTCCTGCAGCACTCTCATCTAAAATAATTAAAAACATGTGACATGTTTTACATACAGGGATATGCACTTGTAGATTTCATACCTGTAAAATCAGTGTTAAACAACACATTATAGATCATTATAACTCCCACACAATATGTTTTTCTGTTGTTTATATCTATCTTAATAGATGTTTTACTTTAAATAATGTGTACATCAAAAGGCTGAAAATAATGTGTACATCAAAAGGCTGAAAATAATGTGTACATCAAAAGGCTGAAAATAATGTCTTACATGGATTCTTTACAGAAACTATGGAAATTAAATGATATTTTTGCTTTTACAAAAGAGGGCACTTAAATTCATTTACAACAAGGATAAAATCAAAAGATAGGTAGAAAGAAACATCTCCCTTTTTACATTTCTTTTTACCTGCAGGTGTAGGTTTTGGTATGGGAGGAAGTGGCCTAGTTGACGGCCTCTTTGGTATGGCACCTTGTTGTCTCATCATTTCAAGTTCATCAGCACTAGGTGAACTAGGAGTAGGTGTATCAGGCCGTTTATGCATGGCTCCTTGCTTAATTGCCTCAAGTTCATCAGCACTAGGTGTACTTGGAGTAGGCGTGTCTGTCTCCTTCAGGACTTCATACTTGACAGGAAATTGTGGACTAGTATCAATTATACTGTCCCCTTCATTAGTCATTGTACTTGAGGTATCAGACATGAAGTGATCTCTGTGTGAACCTATTTCCACTGAAATTTTAATTTAAATATTCTATATCTTTTATAAAAGGCAGCCAATTTCTATTTTAATTGCAAAAAGAAAGATATTAGATCTTTTTGGCTTATTTATTTTCAATTTTTACATTTGTAATACTGTAAATTAAGCAAATAGAATAATCTAGCATCAAGAAATGTTATAGTTGGTCATATAAATGTAATGTGTCTTTCATAATTTTATAGCATATTAATCCCAGTTGTTTTTCAAAGGCCTTATAATCTTTAACCTTACCTTCACCAGATGAAACAGAATCACTGTCAGTACTAAACAACCAATCAAGTCCCACAGTACTGCTTTTCTGAGACGCACCATCATTGTCCTTCACCTTTTGTGAATGTTTATGAATTAAAGGTAGGTCTTTGGGTTTACTAATTTTTCCTGACTCAAGTTTATCTGCATGAATTTTATGAATATCGCCTGCACTATTAGGTCTTGATTTCTTTTTATATGTTTTCTCTTTCTTTGGTACATCATTTGAACTTGACTGTTTATTTTTAGATGTTGATTGTTTGTCTTTAGATATTTTGCTTCCTTTTTCCTCTTCACAGTCTTTAGTTCTACTACTGTCTTTTGCGTCTTTTTTAATTGAATGTGATTTTAAATCTAAACCACAGCCTGCTGAAAAAGCTTTTGGTTTAAAAGGCATGAATGCACCATCTTGGGACATACTTCTTCTATACTTTGGTTTGTCAGCTTCATTTTCAGTATCCATTTTTTCTGAGATATCATCTCTTCTTGCATGTTTTGGACTTGACTCTAATTCTACAATCATCATCTCACAATTCGGTCTACTATGTTTTCTTTGTCTTATGATACACTCACTTTTAGGTCTAAACATATTACCACTAGCAATTTCATCATTAATATCAATTTTTACTTCCGATAATTTTGTTCCTTGAGGAAGTGACATGTTAGATCTGTTTTGTCTTGGTCTTTCACGATAGTATTCACCTCTTTCGACATCACTCTGAGCGCGTCTGACAGCTTTACGTCTCTTTTTAATCCTGTGTTTTCCATGAGGAGTCATATCTGAATCTGAATCCTCATGTTTATGATTGACAGCTTTGATTTCTCCATCCTCTAATTCGCCGTCAGAAATGTGATGATTTATTTCTACATGAGCTGTTGTAGTAATCTGACTTCCTCCTGCTAAATCTTTGTCAGAACTGTCCTCTGTAATAGAATACAAAATGAAAGTATTCAAAACAATTCTGATAAATCAAAAACATGTTTTTCTCACAGCTACATGCATATAGTGAAATAACTATCTTATGATCGCTAAATGGTTTTCAAAAGACAAAAGAACATCAATATATGTATTTGTAGAAGGCTTATGACAAATCTTTGTCATTTCACATGTATTTTCTAATTAAGCCTTTCAGGTGGTATGGGTGTCTTCCTCCATCTTGGATTGTAAAAAACAGAGAATCAAGGGTCCAGATTTTCCATCAAGTTAGCAAAATTTGATGCAGGAATGCAGATGTTTAATGTACATTTTCATTTAAAAGTACCAATTTATAAGAATATAACTTCTAAATATTGATATTTTTGCAAATGTTAATTATTTTTGGTTGTTTTTATTTTTTTTTTAAAATTGGCATTTTAAGGGGAGGTAACTCTAAAAAAAGTGCATTTTCTGAAGGATTCTGTATGGAATTTTCCTATTTTGTATTTTAGCCGGAAAAAACGTACGGTGACCCTATCTTTTCTTTTAATATTCTCAAAGCAGTGTCTGAAAGCTATCTCTTCCTGAAGTATTTAACAATTCTATCATTTTGTTTAGTTTCTAATCACAAAATGGTGTTTTTTCCTGTATAATCCATACAAAATGTGTGATTTTGTCCTGTCCTGTAGCTTGAGAAAATGCGCGGTGACCTACCATTTTTATTATATTTTTCAACATGTATCAATAGATACAACGTTTTGGCAAAGTATGAACAAATTCTATCATTTTTATTTTAGACTCCCATACCACCTTAAATATTTAAACAATGCTTTTTTTTTTAGTTTTTTTTTAATGAAAAGACATATTTTCCTAAGGAACAATATCACTATCCTTTACTGTTTTGTTTTTACAAACATGTATGTTTGTTACCTTTTGAACTGATTGTTCCGAAGTCATGAATTTGTTTTAATGATTCCTCTTGTTGTTGATCGATACTGTCAGTTTCATGTTCAGCCAAGGGAGCCTGGCTGCCTTTACCTGGAATAGACAAACACAACTATTTTGTATATCCTACTCATCATCATCATCATCATCATCATCATCATATCAACAGCGAGATGAATGCAACTTCTTCAATTTCAAACTTCCTGGGACACAATGATAATCCGTGTCAGATTGTCCTTACAAAATATGTCAAAATTTATAACTATAAACAAAGTATAAAATTAAAATCAAATTTGTGTCAGACAGTTTACAATTTTTGAAGGTGTTTATCATATCAAATAGTAACAGAAAGAATGTGATCATTAAATGCTATGTTTATTGAGTCAGTTGTTAACTTTAACCAGTAGACAGGGATCGAAATTAGCGGTGGTTTGGTGTTCCAAGACCAATAGAATTTGCATCGGTGAGTGATCCGGCATACCAAACACATTTACCTGCAAATCAATTACATGGTACTAAGGGGTAATAAGTATTACAATTGATCAAGTTTATTAATATCTCGGGTGAGCATCCTTCACAATATGTAAAAACTTCCATTTTCATTTATTATGTTAAGTGGACCGTGTAATTGGGGTCAAAAGTCATATTTGGCTGTAAACTTAGAAAGATCATACCATAAGCAACAAGTGTACTAAGTTTCAAGTTGATAGGACTTCAGCTTCATCAAAAACTACCTTGACCAAAAACTTAAACCTGAAACTCCCACTTTCATTTTCTATGTTCAATGGACCGTGAAATTGGGGTCAAAAGTCTAGTTTGGCTTTAAAATAAGAAAGATCATATCA
The DNA here is from genome assembly GCF_963676685.1 of Mytilus edulis. Classification (NCBI taxonomy): domain Eukaryota; kingdom Metazoa; phylum Mollusca; class Bivalvia; order Mytilida; family Mytilidae; genus Mytilus; species Mytilus edulis. The sequence continues at coordinate 69,099,547 of NC_092346.1, read as the reverse complement.
TTAGCAACAAGTGTACTAAGTTTCAAGTTGATTGGACTTCAGCTTCATCAAAAACTACCTTGACCAAAAACTTTAACCTGAAACTCCCACTTTCATTTTCTATGTTCAATGGACTGTGAAATTGGGGTCAAAAGTTTTATTTGGCTTTAAAATTAGAAAGATCATATCATAAGCAACAAGTGTACCAAGTTATAAGTTGATTGGACTTCAGCTTCATCAAAAACTACCTTGACCAAAAACTTTAACCTGAAGCAGGACGAACGAACGAACGAACGGACGAACGGAGCCACAGACCAGAAAACATAATGCCCCTCTACTATCGTAGGTGGGGCATAAAAATGAACATCTATCATTTATATAAGTGTTTGTCAAATGAATGTCATTTTTGCAGGTCCAGTAGATATGGAGCAGAATCTAGATATTTCAGTCAACTGGTCCATCTGGCCAGTAAACAAAAAGCTAAAATTTGACACCTGAGCAGAATATTTTTGAATAAACAGTTTACCTTGTTTATTGATTAGATTAACTTCAACCTGACTATTTTTCTCTTCACTTGAATTACTAGGATCAGATGGAGTAATATTTATATCATCAATTCGTCGGATTGTTGCCATTTCTATTGCCTCTCCTTCTATGGACATCTGTACTGGTACCGAATTACTGCTAGATCTATAAAAATGCAAATCATTTTTCAAATAGAAGAATAAATATAAAGAAGGGGTGACAACTGTAGAGAATACTGAAATTTCGTATGAAAAGAACATAATCAGGTCAAAAATATGCCAACCAGAGCTCTTCTAGGTCTCAATATCTACAATTTCTTTTAAAAAAAAAGGCAAAGATATGCAGTGATAGTGAACATGGTGATTTTTTTTAATTTTACCTAAAAAAAATAACTTTTTAAACAATGAGACTTGGACAGAGAATTGTCTGATTGGTAAATCATAACAAATCTTCTTATTCACATTTAAAACCTTTTAGTTTGAAGAAATTCACTAACAACAACTTAAAATGACTGTGACATTTATGATTATGTATAAATATTACAAACCCAACAACTGCTGGTTTGTTTTCTTTGTTTTCCTCTTCATTTTTGTCTGATTTGTCTTCTATAACTTCACTAGTATCAAACATGTGATGTATTCTAAAGTTGAATATTTTGATGATGGTAAATATAGCTCCAATTACACAGCAATATATTGTCCATACTACCAGGGATGGTTCCAATGTCTAAACAGAAAACACAAATTTAATACCATCAAAACTTTAAATTCCTAGAACTTGTGATAAAAGTGAAGGAAAAAAGTTTTATATACATGTAATCCTTATACGAATCGTACCTTTCAAATTATGAATACATTTCATGTAGTACAGTAGACTCCACCTAATCGGATATCGGTTAATCGAATATATCGGCTATTGTAATATTATTTCAAAACACAGAACCATTCCCGATACATTTCAGTCAAAATACATCGGATAATCGAATATCGGTTATTAGAATATATCGGCTAATTGGATAGAAATATTCAAGGAAAATGTGTGAAAACCATGTACAATCGAATATTTTGAAATAATTTTATATTTTTTTTTACAGGAAATGAAGCCGGAAGTTACGCCATTACGAAGTTTAAGAAAACTTCAGTACAGAAATGTTTCATTTTATTAATAAAAACGATCTTTCATAGTCAAATAAAGCATATTTTTTTTTATTGTCTTGTTTATTTCATGAATTTGATATTATATTCTGCCCAAGATGTGTTTGTTGTGTTTATCCAAATGTGATCGTTATCATTTACTTCACAAACAATGACACGACAGAGATTTTTATCAGAAATGATAAACTGTGCGTGATGTTCATCAATATTTATTAAATATGAATGAACTGTACCTCTTTCTCAACAATTTATTAAAATATAAAGAACTCCCGTGTAAAAACAAGGAATCGTGTGTCAATAGCATGTCCCAGGTGAAATAGAATTATGTAACTTGTACTTTCCTAATTTACATAATATTCAGCCTTTTATTTTGAACCACGACAGATAAGATAGAAAAGCAAAAAAAATTTACTCATCTTGATGCCCAATTTTATAATCATAAACATAGTTGTATTACTTGAAATTGGAAATGGGTTTCATAAATAAAACACTGTAGAAAATTAGATCCGAGTACAGTTAGAATTTTATAGTCAGCATGAATTTGTAGCTATTAATAGAATTTACCTGTGGCCTACTTCCGAGAATTCATAGCTATTTTTAGCTTTTACCTGTTTTAACACACTAATCAAACAAATCACGCAAAAACAACTAGTCACATTATTTAAATGGTACATATTTTATTCAGATAATCAACACATAATTAATAATCAATAGACTGACAGATAAACAAAATACATTATTATCAACTGATCGATCTGTTACTCAATCAACCGAATTATCCGAACTTGTACCTGAAAAAACAATGAGATTAGTTACAAATTTCCATTAATAAAGCAGCTATAATAGCTATTGGTATCTTAGGGTTGTGTCTGTCAATTTTGAAAGAAAAATTGGAGGAATATACGTTCATCGGCTAATTGAATATATCGGACAATCGGATATTTTTAGCTGACATTTTGGGTATCCGATTGGCCAGAGTCTACTGTACAATGTTACTGTAGATTTAAGAAATAATTATTAACATAATTGACAAAACTATGCTAACTTTAATACAATTAAAACCAGTATAGATATTCACAAGAGAAGGAGCGCTCAATTATGTCTGTGATATCTAGTAATGACTAAAAATAAAACCATTTTACAGTGTATCATACATGTACATGTATGTTTTTAGCATGTTTAGTTGTAATTAAAAGTTGATTAAAAACCTGTGAAGAAATTATTAATAGTAAATTATTTAGAAAAAAATAGATTCAGGTGAAAAATATGAAAGTTACAGGTATTTATGTCCATGTTTTGTATAATCATGGCAGGTAACTCGGACTATAAAAATTCTACTTCATTTTCAGTTACAGAAAAACAATCAACATACTGTGATTTATATAGCAGGAAGTACTTGTTATCTCTTTGCTATTACTTTTTAGATGTGTATTAGCTTTTGTTTCTAATCTTTAAACTTACAAGATGAAGAATTAGTGGGAATACAAGTAATGACATCCATAGATACAAATGAAATGTATTGGAAAAGATGCTTTGATGAGGGTCGTAGAACCAGCCTCCTGTGACTGATGCCCAGATTCCTTGGCGCAGGATGTCTATCACATGCGACCCCATAATATATCTTTAAATTTGGGGCAAGTCAAGCTAGTACATTCATCTTTCAAGTCATTGTTTCAAGAATTGGGACTAAAACTCATTAAAACTGTGAGTAACAATTTTCGCTTTCACATTGGAAGCCATTTTCTGTTGATACCGTTCAATTCTCGTGGACGTGACTATCGATTTTTTTAATTGGAGTTGTTTCCCTTTGTCCATCTAATTTTTGTACTTTTATGAACCAAAATGTGGAACCAATTTAGGATCTTTTGACCCAAATTTATGATTTATTAACATTGTTTTTCTAAAAATGATTAAACAGAATTGCATCAGTGGTAGTGTTCTCGTATCACATTGAATGATGGTTTTCCAATGTCCCTCCAGATTTGAGGAAATAAGACGTTGCGGCAATGTACTAAGTCGTTTTGGTAATATTACATTTGCATACCTTTTATAACTTTAAAAATAGCTTTATTTCACTTTTATAGAAACGCAATAGTTCGTCGCTCTTAACCCTCGTAAATATTCTATCCATGTTTTCTATCTCTAGAAATCTATATTATAGTGCTACAGGAACCAATTTTCGATTAGATATACACTGAGTTTTACTGTTTGTTCATCTTTTTTAGGCAACCACCAACATTCCCCTATATAATTTACGATCCTTTAATCTACACAAAATAACATAATCAAACAACAAGATGACAGCTAGTCTTTTCAATTAACCATCAAGTTGGTTGGTTTATTATTAGACACTTATTTTTCAATCACTTTGGCACTTATATTATCACTGAGCTAATCCAATTATTAGACTAATTTAATATACAAACGCATCTGTAGTGCAAATGATTATCGTATACAATAATTATAATTGGTCCAGTATTATTCTAGTATTTTAAAGCAAAACAATACATTCATTTATGTTTGGTTTTTTTTCAAATCATTTTCTATCGACCATTTGGCATATTAGAGAAGGGTGTATGTATTTTGATCTACTTTAATGGAGACTTAATCTAATCATTAGATATAAAAATAATAAAATTGAATATTTACCGGACAATAACAAGTCTCCAAGAAGAGGGACACAGTTTGTGTCCATGGGAATGCTGATTGTTTGTTGAAAAACCTGACCACAAAAAGTAACAAATATGTTGTCAATCAAGAAATAAATCATCTTGATAATGTCTCAGTCTTCAGTTTTCTATGTTGTGTTTTGTGTACTATTATTTGTTGGTCTTTCTCTTTTTCAGCCATGGCTTTTCTGTTTGTTTTCGACTTATTAGTCTGCCGATGATGTCCCTCCCAGTCTGGTATCTTTCGCCTCTCTTCGATAAAGTCTGTTTCAGAAAATTACTTGCTTGAGTAAAATTTTATAAAATAGAATGTATCCCTCCTTTAGACAAGATTTGCGTACTATAGCATCTACGTTGGCCAGCCATTCTTAAAAAAAACAACCAGGACCAACTCTTTTAATTTGCAGTTTATTTAGTTTGGAATGGAGAATACTGGTGTAAATTTGAGAAATTCAATACTTCCATACTATGGAAAGAGTCTTATATTGTATGTACTCTAAAAGTTCTTCTGATTTTTTTAGAATCCACATCTGATTTACGCCATCTCTAGAATATTTAGTTTCATGATAACGCTGAAGCCCGGCTTTGATACCTGATGAAGCTGATGTTACTTAAATTATTCAGAAAGAGGTTTCGTTTAGCACTTGCATGGAATGCCCAGCAATATACGTGGTTTGTAAGGACACTTGTGTAGTTTAGGTATCTAATACAGTGATGGAAGACCCAGTTCTTCCATCATTGGTTGAAATTCGAAAGGAACAAAAAACAGACCTATAATTATCCAGGATTTCCTTTTCAGTAAGTGTCGTTGGGATATATATTGTGTGAACTTGACAGTTGTTGCCAAGTAAATTCTAAATATCAAATGAATTTATCAAGCAGTTTAAGAAATGTTATTTACAAACAAAAACAATGTTGTTTGTGGGCTTCATCTCTGAGGACAACATATTTGTTTTGCAACACTTTGGTCTTTAAAGACTGATGTAGCACATTCAATCTCTTAATACTGATCTGTATCAACGTCCAGTCAGCCTTAATCTGATCCGAAAAGAGAACATATGTCTTCTTTCTCGCGTTTAACCCACTGCCTGACATAATCTTCTACTAAATCCATCAGTATCTGTGAAGTTGTGTTTCCAATTGAAGGATTTAGGCTCAGGATATTTCGGGCCTTAGTATAGTACATTGCGAAGGAATGCTGCTACATCGAAATTGAAAGATCACAATTGGGAAGCTGAAGTTATCCTTTCAGTTGTTAAGTTTTGTTCTCAATCGAACATCTGTGTCAATCTTTTGTAATTAATGTAATGCGGCAATTAAATGAGGGGATGGATGTGGATTCTCTTATTTTGTATTCTTTAACTTTTTCCTTCATAATGATTATTCTTTATCTTTGAAAAAAATGATTATTTTGTAATTACTTGATAACTGTATTCCGACCATTGTTCTTTTTTGTAATCAGCATATATGTACTAAATTCTTTAATTTTTGCAGTAATTCTTTATATCTAAGCAGCTATTATTATTATTTTCATTTTTTTAGGGGGAGGGGTCTTTCTCTGTTCTTGATTTGTTCGAAGGCAGTTTTGATAAAACACCAAAGATCAGAAACAGCAACTGTTGACACAAAGATATGTCTGGCTTATCTGCAAAAAAATCTGAAAAAAAGACATTTTCATTGTTAATTAAATCAAAGTTGCTGGACCATAAACCTGGAATATGGGCCTCAAACTGATATGAACTAAAAATGATGCAACTTTATATATCAGTGTTCTATAAAAAGTAGTTGCTATTAAACGATCTTAAGCAGAAAACTTCACAATTGTTGACAAAGCTGCAACCTATTGAAACGCAACAACTAAGTCTCGTCATCTGCATCTTTCATTGCAGGAGAGACAAAAAAAAACAAAAGTGAAACATGTAAATTTACTTCTAGAATGATTTTATCTAATTTCCTAGACTATAGTGAACATTATCAACAAAAATGTACATTTTGGTCTGTGGCATTGTTAGCTTACCTGGACCAAAGGGCAAAGTGAGCTTTTCTCTTCACTTAGCGTCCGTCGTCAACGTTAATTTTTTTACATTTTGAACTTCTTCTAGAGAATGGAATGGAATAAAAACAAACATGGCACGAATCTTCCATATGAGGTGCTGACCAAGTGTTGCTACTTTGTAGCTGATCTATCATCCAAGATGGCACCAGTTGGGGGACTACGTTTAACATATGACACTTTGGAAAATACATAGCAATGTCTTCATGTAGAGAACTAGTGATTGGAATGAAACCACATGGCTTGAATGTTCCTGACGAAGTGGTGTTACTTTGAAGCCTTTGAAGATGGCTGCCAGCGGAGACTTCGTTTAGCATAGCTCCTATGGACAATACTTACAAATGTATTCTTTTAAAGAACCACTGAATAAAAAATTTAATGAAACCAAATTTGGCATGAATGTTCCTTATGAGGTGCTGATCAAGTATCTTTGCGTTGAAGCCGACCCATCACACAAGATAGCCACCAGAAGGGGGGGGGGCTTAGTTTAACACATGACCCTTTGCAAAATACATTCGAATGTCTTCTCTATTAGAGAGAACCACTAATTGGAATGAAATACAACATGGCATGAATGTTTCTTATGAGGTACTGACTGACCCAAGTGTTGTAATTTTGTAGGCGAACCATTATCCAAGATAGACACCAGCAGGGGACTTTGTTTAAAATAGGACCCTTTTGACAATACATAGACATGTCTTTTTCTAGAGAACCATTGAATGAAAGGACACCAATCATGGTATGAATGACCCTTACCAGGTGCTGACGAAGTGTTGTTATATGTAGCTGATCCATCATCCAAGATGGCCACCATTGGGGGACCTCGTTTAAAACAGGACCCTATGGAATACATACAAATGTCTTCTTATAGAGAACCACCTGATTGGAATGAAAACAGCCATGGAATGTATGTTTCTTATGAGTTGCTGACCAAGAGTTGTTGCTTTGGTAGCCGATCCATCATCCAAGACATAGCACCCTTTGGCCAATACATACAAGTCTACTTATGAAAAACCGCTTAATGGAATGTACCCAAACATGACATGGGTGTGTCTTATGAGTCTCTGACCACATTGGCGGATTCAGGGGGGTTCCGGGGGTTGAAGCCCCCCCCTTTTTTTTTGGCCGATCAATGCATTTGAATGGGGACATATAGTTGGAACCCCCTTTATCCTGGGTTGGGACCCCCCTCCCCCTTTTAAAATGGCTGGATCTGCCTCTGGACCAAGTGTTGGTACTTTAAAGCTGTTCTATCATCCAAGATAGCAGCCAGTGGGGGACTTAGTTTAACATAGGACTCCATTGGAAATACATACAAATGTCTTCTTTAAGAAAACCATTGAATGGAATGAAATAAAACGCGACATGAATGTTCCTTATGAGGCGCCAACCAAATATTACTTTAAAGCTGATCCATCATTCAAGAAATTGACCTGCGGGGACATTAATAGTTTAACATAGGACCCTATGGAAAATACATACAAATGTCTTCTCTTAGACAACCTCTGGATGTAATAGAAATCAAACAGGACATGAATGTTCTTTATGAGGTACTGACCAAGTGTTGTTTCTCTGTAGCCAATCACTCATCCAACATTGCTGCCAGTGAGATACTTATTGTAACACTTTATGTGAAATACATACAACAGTCTTCTTTTGAAGAACCACTCTATGGAATGCAACCTACATAGCATAAATGTTGCTTATGAGGTACTGACCAAGTGTTATTACATTGTACTGAATCCATTAACCAAGATGGTGGCCAACTTTGAATCTAGTTTAACACAGGATCCTTAGGGAAATATCTTTTCTAGGAAACTAAACATGGTATGAATTTCTTTTGAGTTGCTGACCAAGTGGTGTTGCTTTGGTAGCTGATCCATCATCCAAGAGAGCCACCAGAGGGGGGACTTCTTTTAACATAGGGCCCTATGGCCAATACATACAATAGTCTTGTTCTTATGAAAAACCACTAAATGGAATGTAACCAAACATGACATGGGTGTTTCTTATGAGGTACTGACCAAGTGTTGGTACTTTGAAGCTGATCCATAATCCATGATAGCGGACAACAGGGGACTTAGTTTAACATAGTGCCCTATTGGAAATACATACAAATGTCTTCTTTTAGAGAACAACTAAATTGAATGAGATAAAACATGACAAGATCGTTACTTTAAAGCCGATCATTCATCCAAGATAGCGACCAACGGGGGACTTAGTTTAATATAGGACCCTATTGGAAATACATACATCTCTTTTTTAAGAGAACCATTGAATAGAATGAAACCAAACACGACATAAATGTTCCTTATGAGGTGCTGACCAAGTGTTATTACTTAAAAGCTGATACATCATCCAAGATAGCAGTCAGCAGTTGACTTAGTTCAACATAGGACCATATGGAAAATACAAAAAAATGTCTTCTTTTAGAGAACCTCTCGATGGAAAGAAACCAAACACAACATGAATGTTCCTTATGAGGTGCTGACCAAGTGTTATTACTTGAAAGCCAATCTATCATCCAAGATAGCGGGGGACTTAGTTTAGCATAGACCCTATGGAAAATACATACAACAGTCTTCTTATGAAGAACCACTTTATGGAATGTAACCAAACATGGCATAAATGTTTCTTATGAGGTACTAACCAAGTGTTGTTTCTTTGTGGCGAATCAATCAACCAAGATGGTGGCCAACAGGGGACCTAGTTTAACCAAGGACCCTTAGGAAAATGTCTTTTTCTAGAAAACCGCTGAATGGGTTTTAACCAAACATGGCTATAGGAAGATGTGGTGTGAGTGCCAATGAGACAACTCTCCATCCAAATAACAATTTATAAAAGTAAACCATTATAGGTCAATGTACGGCCTTCAACATGGAGCCTTGGCTCACACTGAACAACAAGCTATAAAGGGCCCCAAAATTTATACTAGTGTAAAACCAACGGTCTAATTTATATAAAAAAACGAGAAACGAGAAACACATATCAATTACATCAGATTCCTGACTTAGGACAGGTGCAAACATTTGCAGTAGGATTAAATGTTTTAATGGTACCAAACCTTCTCCCTTTTTCTGAAACAATAGTATAACATCACATTATAGAAAAAACACTCGATAAAATATCAATTGGAAGGCTCAACTCAATCAATAAAAAACGTAAATTAACACAATATGAACGAAATAAATTTGATCTGTGATACCTGAATGCAAATACATAGTTAATAAAATATTAGGGACAAACATTCAAGGCCAAAAAGTATGAATGTTTCTTTTGAGTGTTGTTACTTTGTAGCTGATTTGCCATCCAAGATGGCTACCAGCAGGTGGAGTAAGTTTAACATAGGACATTATGGGAAATTCATACAACTGTTTTCTTCTAGAGAACCACTGAATAGAATGAAACCATACACAACACAAATGTTTCTAATGAGGTGCTGACAAAGTGTTGTTACTTTGTAGATGAACCATAATTCAAGATGGCCCCCAGAGTTTAAAATATAATTTACTTTACAATTTTAGGATATAAAGTACTAAATGGTGGCCCCATTGCCGGCAATGCTATTTTTTAGCAATTATCTCCTTAAAAGGCGCTTTTAATAAACTAATTATGGAAAAACTGCTGTTGTCTAATTGAAGCTCGATATCTATTTGCGATTTTACCGCACTCAAATATATATGGTCCCATGGCTTTTCTTGGTGAATTTTGGGGTTTTTCACGATACCTGACGATTTCGCAGAAAAATTTCCCTAATTTTGAGCAACATAAAAAAAATATTTCCGGCCCTTCATACTATACATTTAAGGACAAATTTGTGCTTGCATGAAACTTCATTCATAATGCTTTCCAGAAGAAAAATATATAAAAGATATAACAACCAATCACAGAGAGCCATCTATTTTTATCTCTATGTCATGTTCCCTTCATAAAATGGCTGCGCCCATGTAATTTTATTTGGTACATTGTTACCTTTAAGTGTGATGTAATGCTCTTGCAACCCTTATGTTCTATTGTAATGAGAACAGTGAAAGAAGAGCCCTTTTTCAGATAATCCATTTATCCTTTCCGTCTCTTTTTATATGCCTGTGTTTGTCATTTCAAGTAATGTGCATGTTTAGGTTTTGAGATCACCTGTGGCAAATAAAAAATCAACAAGGCAAATAATATGAAAACTACTTTTTACTGAGAATGATAATGATTTGTACAATGAAGAACATCTTCAGAATACAAATTAATAAAATTTTCAAATGTCTGAAAAAATATGCTTATTGAGATGTTATTTCTAGAGAGATCATTGATATATGTTTAAAAAGTATTTCATAGAAAAGCAATATAAAAATGGTAAAATAATAAAATTTAGAATTATTATCAAAATGGAACTAAACTTCCAAGGTTGCCTGAATGACTTTCAAGAAATGGCTGCTTGTATTATTTACAAAATGACAATATTTATAAAGTTATTTTAATCCATGCAAAATGTAAAAATGTAACTGCAAATTTTTCAGACATTACATAAAACTGCCATTTAAAAGTTCTGCTAAAATATGTATATAATGTAAACTATGCTTGCCTATTCCACTTTGCTAATGGTTTCGAGAAATTCTTATGGTCTACATGTAAGTAGTCTGTACAAATGAACACTAACACTTATAAAAACTTGTATAAACAAACACACACAATATAACATTCTTCTAAAATCTTTACAAAATTCCCTACAAAAATAATATTATAGAACAAATGGTATCCAAATATGAATACACAGAATAAAATATTGCAAGTTAACAATAAACATCTTATATGTTTTGTTTCTGAACACTTGCAGAAAAACTGTACAAACTGTGAACTCTTCATTTACAACCCTTCCCAACTAAATAGTTTCATTAAACACAAAGTAATAACTTATTTATAAACCCTACCATATTCTGTATATTGCCACTGCATCAATGTCCAATAGAGATTGGTATAAAACTGTCATACATGTGCACAATTGAATGAAGGATGGAACTCTCTTTCTGACATTATGATTAGCTGTGTGTTACATTGTTAATCTCTACATGCTTATGTCATCACATCTGTATACAAATGTTAAATGACCATCTAACCAATAATGATTTGCTATATACCTTATGGATAAATGATAACAGAATCAACTCATGCGTTCACTTTTTATGTACACAAATAATGTAAGGTTTGGTTAAACAAAATTTTGAGAGTTTTAAAAAATTTACCCTTCCATCAGATTACAAAATGAGAGAAAATGTGCTGCTCTGAAAATAAAATAACGAAATATCTACCAATTCAACATTTATACAACAACATTCAACCTCTCTGCCTTGAAATGTTTCCTGATTTTAATTGTTTTACTGAGTAATGAGCATTGTCACAATCATGAACCTGTGTTTGCATTGTTTCATTAGATTTCAATTTTAGAGACATGAAAATCCTGTCTGAGATCATTTAGTGGGTTTATAGATTTATAAGACAGAAACAGTAACAGCTTATAGTTTAGAACGTACACCAACAAACAGCTACTGCTTCATAGTCAAGAACATACACCAACACAGTAATGAATGCAAAAAAAATCAATTAAAATTACACATTTGGTTAATATGATACTTGCATACTTTACAAATCAAACATGTGTAATTGTAATTGAGATATGTAAAAGTATCACTAACAGTATAAATTAACATTAGATCCAAATGAAACAATTAAAACAACATTCTGTAACATATGATTTCAATTTCATTTAGTCACACACATTCATAACATTGTCAAGTTTATGCATCATCCTCATCATCATCATCTTCGGGAACATCATCTTCATCATCATCCTCTCCATCCAAATCATCTTCCTCTCCATCTTCATCATCATCTACCTCACCATTGTCTCCTGCTATTCTTTTGAAATCTTCCTCATCGTCATCACCAAATAGTTCATTGAATGATTCTATCACCAAATAATTCTGGAAAACTTCATTTGATAGTTCAGCATTTCCTTCTCTCACAACTATTGCGCTACGTAAACCTGCCTTCACAGCTGCTGCAGCTTCTGTAAACATAAAACATCAAGAAATAAATTATTATGCTTTTTATATAGGTCTCAAAAGAAATTGAAATAAAAGTTAAGGACACAGCATTTTATTGGACTGCATTATTTTATTTCAGATCAGCATGTTTCAATGTGTAATTTTTTATTATCAAATATATTTTTTGTCATTTTGTGTTGGGTTTTTTTACTAATCAGATTCCTAACTTGTGTTATGATATTTGCTTGATTTAATGTGTTTCTTGCCTACATACTTAATTATCAGCATTTTTTAGTTAGAGAGTAACCTTCATCAACAGTTACTAATGTTTGAGATAAATATAACTTGGTGTAACTTACAGCCTTAAATGCTCAAAACAAATAATTCATTTTTTTTTCTTAAAACTATTGTCTTCTTCAAATCAAAGATTCTGACAACATTGAAATTTAGATTTTTGTTGTTGTTTTATATAGTTGATATTATCAAACTGTTTTATCTTGATCTTCATTTTATTGTTTTGATTTTCACAGCCACATTTGTTCTTACTTCCCATTTTGACAAAGTCATTCAGTGATTGAGATTTCAGGGAAGGATCGAATATAAACTAGATTGACAAAAAAGCACATACATACTTGTTCAAAATCAGAATTTATGTCAGTGAATGTTGCAGTTTTTTGTTGTTTTTTTTAATTTATTTGTTTGGGTGATATCTTTGGTTGTCTTTGTTTTATTTTGTACTGTGGGCAACTAATTAGATCTATTATTATTATTTTGTACTGTGGGCAACTAAGAGCTATTATTTTTATTTTGTACTGCGGGCAACTAAGAACTTTCATATCTATTTTTGTACTGTGGGCAACTAAGAGCTATTATTTTTATTTTGTACTGTGGGCAACTAAGAACTTTCATATCTATTTTTGTACTGTGGGCAACTAAGAGCTATAATTTTATCTTTTTGAAAATGAATAAAACACAATCTAATATCTCACCATCTGGAGTATCTGTTAAGAATAATATTTCTTCTGGTTCAGCATCTATATCCTCAGCTATTTTAGTGTAACTTGTTTTATCTGTTTTTGATCCTGTCGTTGTATCATAGAAACCAGTGAAAAGCTAAATATGCAAAAAAAAAATAAGTCACCAATTTCAAAATGAATAGGAACACTTGTCTACAGAAGTTCATAGATGTAAAATTACAGGTACATGAGCAAAAGGCACATCATTAAATAATATCAATAAAGATAAAGATGAACTGAATCTGCATAAAGGGGATTAATATTGCTAAATCAATTGATACTTTAGCTAATGATACATGTTCTAAATTACCATTTTCAAATCAATAAATCTGGTCTACGTGGTATGAAAACAACTTTGTTTAATATATCCACCAAACATCCCACATTCATATTCAAATACCATTTGTTGATGTTTTTTTTGGGTTCATACCACATACAATGTCAATTTTTCTTATTCATAATAAAGACATGAAGTGCTTTGAAAAAACAAGATAAAATTGAAAATGGAAATGGGGAATGTTATCAAAGAGACAACAAACCAAAGAGCTGACAACAGCCGAAGGTCTCCAACGCAGCAAGAAAATCCCACACCCAGAGGCGTGCATCAGCTGGCACTTAAAACAAAAATGTATACTAGTTCAGTGATAATGGAAGTGATACTTGAAGTCCTAAAATGGTGAGATAAATACCTCTAACAAGTTGCCATCATCTGTATTGGCAAAGAGAAGTTTCTGACTTTCTACACTCCCTGATGAGAACACATACACAGCTATTCCTATTTCTACTATCTGTTGAAGATTTGGTCCTACATCTTCAAACAATCTACAATAAACATGTAAACTTTTTACTAACTATATGATATGCATAAAATAAACAGTTTAAATTAAAAATATTCCATGTTCAAAATTAAAACAATTACCCAATTTTTTACCATACAGCATGTACAGTTTTGATGATTTTTATAAATAATTATCAATAACATGATATTTAAAGTTGATCACTAACAATGAGTTTGACAAATATCACTTATCCTGGCCAAGTGAATTAATAGTAAGCATCAGGGTGTTTTGTCTCTAAACTATTTTACCTTTAAATACATATACATGTAGACAGCTGTTCCCCTTTTCTCTCTCTTATCTATAGAATCTTATTCTAAATGCTAGGAAATCGCAAAGAAGTATAAGTACCATGATACTATGACTGAAGTTAACAGACACACTTCAACTCAACCATGAGACTAGCTGCGGAACCGTAGCTCTTAGGTCCTTATGTTATTTTTTGACTATTTGCGGACCATCCGCAAATAGTCAAAAAATAACATAAGGACCTAAGAGCTACGGTTCCGCAGCTACCATGAGACAGGCTATAAATTTACCTGTCCAATGGTACATGTATAAAAATCTTGAAATTGATTCACTGAAATTTTTATATATGAGCTGTGTCATATAGAAATGGACCTTATACAAGAGCTCATCATATACAATTATAATTATACAAGTGCTCATATACAATTATTATAATTATACAAGTGCTCATATACAATTATAATTATACAAGTGCTCATATACAATTATAATTATACAAGTGCTCATATACAATTATTATAATTATACAAGTGCTCATATACAATTATTATAATTATACAAGTGCTCATATACAATTATTATAATTATACAAGTGCTCATATACAATTATTATAATTATACAAGTGCTCATATACAATTATTATAATTATACAAGTGCTCATATACAATTATAATTATACTAGTGCTCATATACAATTATTATAATTATACAAGTGCTCATATACAATTATTATAATTATACAAGTGCTCATATACAATTATTATAATTATACAAGTGCTCATATACAATTATTATAATTATAATTATACAAGTGCTCATATACAATTATTATAATTATACAAGTGCTCATATACAATTATCATAATTATACAAGTGCTCATATACAATTATTATAATTATACAAGTGCTCATATACAATTATCATAATTATACAAGTGCTCATATACAATTATTATAATTATACAAGTGCTCATATACAATTATAATTATACAAGTGCTCATATACAATTATAATTATACAATGTATGATTGGAACATTTAAATATGAAACATAAGATGAACTTCTGTTTACTTTGTAGGATTCTTATAACAACTCAATTTTCAAACAGATTTCTTCAACCCAACATAGGATAACAGATGTTTTGATATTGATTTGCATACAGTCAACTTCTATCCGACATAGCTCATATGTTTTAAATAATGTTAAATGGGAAACATGGTTGTTGTATTTAAAATAGTTAACCCTTTTAATTTGTTTGCATCTGTTGTAGCAGAAAAACATTTTGTACTGAAAGGTATGTAGCTATACTGATTTTGTATACACTATGTACCAGCTGCTATGTACATACTCTGCTTTTAGTTTTTCTTGTTCATATCCTTCTCTCCAGATGTGTCCCTGTAAGGCTTTTAGTGCTGTGGATTTCCTATCTTTGTCCATCTGCCATTTTACATTAGCCACTACAGCTTTAATAATATCTTTCTTGTCCCCATCTGATGCTGGTATCTCGACAACTCCTTCACATTTATCTTCTTTGTCTTTTGCTGCCTATTTAAACAAAAATAAGAAATCTCGAGTACTTCATAAATAGGACATATCAAAACAATGGAAGCTTCATATTAAAGCACTCACACGACTCTGTCACTTAGTCTAGATATGAAAAACTACACACAATGTATATGTTTCATATGAAGCAATATTTTTGTTATTTCAGTAGTGCATTAATACTGAAAAATATCTATATATGCATTGTATTTCAGTATCATGAACTTTTAACTATTGGTGATGTCGTAAAAACAAATTATAAATATATATGTTATATTTTCAGGCTATAAATATTCTTATTCTAATTCTTATAAATTTAAAGGACATTTTAAAATTATTTTTACAAGTTAATGACATCCATGGCCTATAAACGTATTTACACTTATGGTATTTAACTGAATTTTGTCTCCAAATGACCTTAGATCGCCTCCGAATAACCTTTTGACGTCAAGCAACAATCACTTTTTTATTGTGACGTCAAATTTTTTGAATTGTTATGTCAAAGTTTACGGGAACCTCTGTGATTCTACATAATGGCGGACAAATTTGCATACAAGTGTAAATACATCTATTCTAGATTATTTATCTACAAATGATTTTATCTGGTTGATAGCTACCCCTTTGTCATGAAAAAAAACCCTCTTTTTTCTACATAAAATTATCAAAGGGAGACAATACATATTAATCAAGGTTTTTCCCCTTGTATTTGCATATGCTGTTGCCTAATTTCTTACTTGTATGAGAGATCTCCCAAGTTAAGGTCACTAGAACTACATACAGGAAAATATTGGCTTCAGTACTAAGCATTACATTTATGAAGATTTTGATAATATCAAGTTATTTTTTACTGTTTTACAAGAAATTACATGTACACTTGTTTAATAATAAAACTTAGCATTTCACTAGTATATAAAAGATATTCAACTTTTTTAAAATTTTAATTTTCACATGAACTTAAGGCTATAAGGTAAACCTGTCTGCGCTAGCCAATGAACAATTTCTTTAATTATAATGGACTTTTTGGTCACCAACAAGTCTATTAGAACAAAAGAGAAAGTTAAAGGGTCAACAGACAATAATACAAAATGTATATATAAGAGAACAGGGCTCACGCTACTTGGGCAAAGAAGTCGCTTTCCCGACCGTCACTTCACTTTCTCTGACGCCCAAAAGCAAAAACAAGTCGCCCTGTTGTTAACGATAAGTACTCGCTTTCGCCATCGGACATTTTCAATTTTTACAAAGTTATGAAACAATTTTTTATTGATAATTAAAGAAATTCAGACATAAGCAATTCATTTTCTTAAGACAAGCAACAAGAGGTTGAAGCATTGTCTTTACAGTGTTCCGCAAGTTCAGGTGCTTGTTACTCAAAAACATCAATCTAACTTTCAGCAGCAAACTAAGTTTGTAACTTCATTTTAACGTGATAAAAGTTGCCTCCAGTAAATGTTTAATCCATTTATTGCATTAAAAACGTTATGTTCCTTTCCAAATAGCTTGTCAAACATCGTTTATTTTTGTAAATTTTCTTGCATATCGTCCGCCATTGACCGTTTCTAACTACGTATCTATCCATATAATGTATATGGATTGTTTCAAAATATTGATTAAAATTGCTTAACTTTGAGCATGCTGAGACTATTATACTAATAACAATATAATATGGCCCAGCTTAACTTTGTATATCTTTTGATGAGAAACACTGAATTTTATACACAAGATAGTTTTTAATCAAATTGTAATTGATATGCTATAATTTCTTTCACTTTTTGACATAAAAAATAAATAAATCTTTTTAGTGCTAGATATTTTATAGTTGGTAGTTTCTCACAAGAACCTAAACTTAAACCAACTTTGAATTTGAACTTTTACTTTAATTGTATACTCAGATATTAATTGAACAATATAAAAAGAACATCATTGTAGCGCAGCGCTTGAAAGGAGCACTTTTCTTTTAAATCTCACCACTTCTCCCTATGATTTTGGAGTAGTGTGAGCCCCGAGAGAATAAACTGTATGTTTTTGTACAGGGTTACAACCATAGATAAATTCAAGTCTCAATTAAATCAAATGTTTCCATTCATATATATCTAGATATAACATGTATAACAAGATTGGAAACAGGGGAAACCAAAAGTCTAATCTATATAAAAAACGAGAGAAACACTTATGAACCACATCAACAAACGACAATTACTGAACATCATCTGTCTGCTGCATGAGCTATATTTTTGTACTTCATGAGAAAAATAACTAGATGTCTGTTTTTTATTAAGATATCTGTATGAATAGTCAAATCCTTATATTTCTAAAATTACCTAATATAGCATTAGTTATATCTAAAATTGCCTCGATTTTAACACAACTTTTATCATGTGTATTGGTAATTTGAAAAGTTACTCGTTAAAGTAAAGCTCTTTGGTATGAAACCAAAATATTTACCAATCAAAAAGAAAAGTAATTGCACTTTAAATGTAAAATAATATTTGCCAATTTGAGATCTGAAAACAGAGTAAAGGTACACTTAAATAACAACAGAGAAAACATATTTACACATGAAGAAAACAATTGATTGGTAGCACTAGCTGGAACCCCACACTTCAGGTGCTAATAGTGCATGCATTGTATAATGCTCACCTTGTTGTTATGTTACAATGACACAACCATTGTGTCTGCCAGCTAGCATACAACAGAGGGTGATTAAGCACTAAAGGGTGCATATACTACATAAGTATCCATAAGTTTATACATTGTACATACCAAAAGTCAACTGTTTCCAACATTTCCTGGTGTACAGTTTTATTCAAAAGGACATTTTCAACATTCTGATTTCATAACGGCTCCCCTTTGTATTTTCTTTATAACTGATTTATCCACAACAGACACCAATTATTCTAATGACTTACCAATTCTCTCAAGGCCTGAATGTCTTTCTTTGTTTCCTCTTCATCATAATTTTTTGTTAAATATTCCTCTATATTTTCACTCACATATGGGAAAAGTGTCTCCTACAAAGACAATAACAGCTTATCAATATAATATCAAAATAATGTACATGCCATGCGATGTTTAGAGTTTTTTTACATTATTTTATTTTTTACAAATTTATCATCAATTTGCAATAATATATTCCATTTCTAAACATGAATAGTTCTACTGCTGGTGCAAATGTTCATGCCACACAAAATAAAAGAGCTGTACCTTTTTTAGTCTCATATTTTCCAAATTAGTATAAATCAGTCATTTCAATTAACAAATTAACTTGGTTTCTTGGACTGGAATGATTGCTACATGTACATGTATTTAGACATGTACATATTACTGTCAATAACTGGACTAAACAGTTGCCTCTTGAGGTCTTCTTTATTGTTTGTGTTCTTGGGAAGGTTGTGGTTCTCTTTAGGGCACTCTGAATTCCTCCAACAATATAAACTGACCGCAATGAAATAGCACAAAAGTGTTTACTAATCAATCGATCATAGTATTTAACCAAACATTTCCTTTTAATAATAATCATAACAAGGACTGTTTAAAACTCAACAAATTGAAAAATAGTCATATTTTTTATCAATCCAATGAAGAGTAAGTTTCTGTTATTCTCAAAGCATAGTGACAAAGTCAGGTTTATATTTAGAAAAAAAATATATATCATATGCAAATTAAAGAGTAGTGGGACCTTGTCACTTCACTTGCACCTGCTACTGCTATGCGGTATCGGGATCATTCGCCCTGATTACATTCACCCTGATAGTCCGTTCGCCCTGGGTTCGTTCGCCCTATATTCATTTATGATATGTATATGTTACATCAATGAACTTATCCTCGTAGAAGCAAGACAACAACTTAGTCTTCAGTTGTTTCACATTTAAAAATACAATGTAGTACTGAAATTCCGAGAAACTTATTTCCTAATAGCAGTACCACAGAACACATCATAAATAAATATTTGTAAACTTCAACATATTCAATTACATACAAATAATTTAGTCTTCAATTGTTTTACATTTAAAAATACAATGTGGTGCTGAAATTTACAGAAACTTATATTTCCTAGTAACGTAACATACAGATACAAACTTAGTCCTCAATACCTTGAAGTCACAAAAACTTATAGTCCTGAAATGTACTGAAACTTATAACCTAGTATAACATGTATAGCAGCTAGCTTTAGACAATTTTACATGATACATCGTAAATATTCGGCGAAATTGTAGACCGACTTCAACACATTCAATTATATACACACAACGCAACACTATACTTAAAAAAAAATCAGGGCGAACGGACTCAGGGCAAACAGGTATTAGGGCGAACAGAAACTAGGGCGAACCAGAATCAGGGCGGACGGACCCGGATTCCTGCTATGCTAGAGTGTTGAATATATATACATATGCATTTGTAATATAATTACATACGAGTTTTCATCCCTTGGGGAATTCTGCATTAAAGTGAACATTTTGTGCACTAGTCAAGTTAAGACGGTATCTAAAATTCCACTTACTAACATGTCCAAGTGCATTTGCCCTTGGTCTCTTTTCAATTTTAGTGACTTATTTATTCCTTC
Source organism: Mytilus edulis (assembly GCF_963676685.1). NCBI lineage: Eukaryota > Metazoa > Mollusca > Bivalvia > Mytilida > Mytilidae > Mytilus > Mytilus edulis. The sequence continues at coordinate 69,078,923 of NC_092346.1, read as the reverse complement.
AACTTATTTTTCTGGATAAGAGACAAGGTGGACCTCTGTTAGCAAACTATTTCCATTCTCAACTTAATATGGTGAATTAATACATTATTAAACTATTTTTTGCTGGCATTCTGGCATGGCAGAAAAATCAAAGATATGAAACTTTGAAAGAACTAAAATAACTTATAAATAATAACAATAACAATTGTTTTATGTTGTGATATTTTATATGATATATATATATATTCTATGATATTATCTCATCCTCTTCATGTGAATTTTAATTTTATCTTCATTATATGTTTATGTGTTAATAATCAGAATGTATTGTGTATTGTTGTCATTACATGTATGTCCTGTCAGGGGCCCTTAATTGGAAAATAAAAAACTTTGAACTTTGATTTTATATATTCTAAAATGCAAATTTCAGACTTACTGGTTCAATGATAACTTTGTTAATATTCTAAAAATGATCACATTGCATTGCCTATTGATTGATTAGTTGAATTTTAGTGGAAGATAACAATAAAAGAGAGATAACTCTATTTTAAAAGTTGTTACTTGTGTACACATATCAGCATATCAGGCGTTCAAAATGAAAACCACACAAACACACACTAAATTTAGTTTATTTGTATGGCGTCGGTTAAGATGCATTGCTTAATTCAACAACATAAACATGTCATTTCCATTTTTTCATGTACATTGGTAAAATGTTAATCTGCTTCCGATGTCGTATTTACAAATGTGTTTTATATTTCCCCGCACTTATTTTTTTTCAAATTTCAAATTTGAGATTCAATATTTTTTTTAATTAGGTTCATCGCTATTAAACATAGTCCCGAGCCAGAGCTGGATCACAATAATAATTTGTTAATTAAAAAAAACCATGACATATCAACGAAACACGACTACAGAGACAGCATGCCGGTGAGGTTATGGCTATGCGGAAGATGCATCACTGTGCATGGCTAACGATTAAATAGCGTTACTTTACCTTTACAAAGTCGATAGGCGTTGTTGTACCCTCAATATCTACAATCAAAGCCTTAACACCTTCAAGAAGAGAATCTGCTTCCTCTGCTGTTCTTTTTAAAGATTCCATTACTGCGCCTCTTATCAAATTTGAAAATACACAAGTGACGGGTGACGCTTTCTATGGACAAAGAAGCAAATTAAACAGGTGCGCTAAATATTGCCGATAGATGGCGTTGTTTACTTTGCTGTTACGTTCATAATCATCCCTCCCTCTGTGCGATTGTATGAGGTAGATAACGATAATCTAATTTCTTCTTGAATTAAGAAATTTCTATGATAAGCATGGCTAAATAAATTTGTTATATTTGTATCACATTAGGGAGAAAACATACCTTCCATTATTTTTTTAAAAAGAGACATGAATATAAAAATCACATTTGTAACAAAACAAAGCAGACGATGTCTGACATCAATGCAGAAAAGTGTCCAATAAGAATAACTGTTACAAAAATACGTCGGAAGTTTTCATTCCACCATTATTCCGAAGGCTCATTTGGGGGACGAAATAAATTGACCTGACACGTAACCAAATTTCTGTTTTATTATCACAGAAACATTATTTACAGGTAAAGTTGATTAATAGTGAGCATAGATGATTAATCTTTTACACAGAATGAGCTTCATTTGTAATGTAGAAAATGTCAGCTTATCTATCAGCTTTTTGTTAAATTAAAAGTTTGCCGACGTGGACTACTTGGCTGCGGTTTTCGTTATTTTCACCGGGGTATTTTTTTTCTGTCTATCGGCATTACGAAAGCAATCGTTTGTGGAATTTATTACATGACTAGTAAGAACAATCAGTGATAACATAATAACTTTTTAATATTACTGTATATTTTTGTTACAGAGAGGGGCGTGGTAAATTTGCTGAAAAGTATCCCATCGGGTTGTCTAGAAATTTAAGGATGGATCCTCAAGTTATCTTGATAGGTATTGTTGCCTTTGTTGTCTCAGCTGTGCTGATATATCTTATATCTGCATTTGGATTCAAAGAGAAGTCTTATGAGGAGGCTATAGCTGAACAGAAGAAGAGACTAGAAGCTGAGCAAGATAAGGTTAGAAAAGAGAAGAAAGCTGAGAAAGAAAAGAAAAAGGGAAAGAAAAGTAAAGACAAGCCAAAGGAAAAGAATGTGCAACAGGTGAATGATCCAGAGCATGCGAGAAAAATGGTAAACTTGGAAATTGAACCAGAAATTATTGAACCACAATTAAGTAGTGACCAGGAAAGTAAACCAAAGTCAAAGGCAAAGAAAAGCCCAAAACCCATACTACTAAACAAGGATGAAAAGTCTAAAGTTGCACCTCAAATGCAAGAGACAATTCATTTTAAAGCAGTTCCAAAAGATGAGGTAGAATTACTTCATGAACACGAAAAAGAAAGAAAAACATCACTTAGCAAACCAAAAAAAGAAGAAAAGGTTAAGATAGAAACGAAAGAAGCGAAAAAAGCACAGCCAGTTGTAGAGGAAATGGCTATAGTGCAGACTCAGAAACTTCAAGCTGCAGCACCAACTCCAGAGAGGAAAGCTAAGAAAGCATTAGGTGAGTTTAAACAGTCAGAATTCTACCTTAATTTCCCAATCATCATCATACCACAAATTTTTCAACCATGAATATTGATGAATAATCAGATAATTGAAAATATGGAATTAGAGTCCTTTCACCCAAAATCACATTCCTACCCTTAGATGAGTTGCCACACTTCTTATAGGTTGTATGTTGAATACATTTTTAATCATGAATAAGTTGGTGTATTATAATTAGTTGCTGTAAAATTTTAAGTATGAATTAAATACATTTTTTTTTATTGTTTTCTCACAATAAAGTGACATTCTTAAAATGTAAACAGGTTTCCTTTATTGTTTTATTAATTAAGGCCGAGAAAAAAAAGATTGATGTTTCCGGTAACCCGACCGACCCTGTTTTTTAGCCCCCGACCCTAACTTTTTTATTGGATCTTCAAAAAAAAATTAAAAAAATTGTATCAACCGACCCCGTTTTTGACACAGGCTTCTGATAGATGACATAATATTTTTTCTCTCTTGCTTCTACGTATACTTGCATAGAAAGCCAGTAAAACATTTTATTAATGTCAAAAGGTATTCCAAATAGGTTAAAATCCAAGAAATTTGCACAGCAGGCCCAAGACCACAATTAATGACCCCGCTTTTCGTTGTCCACGAATATAGTTCCTTTTAATTAGAGTGTATTTTTCCTTAATTTTTTTTCTTTCCTTTCCTCACTCATTCCTTAAATCTTTTTGGGTGGAAATGAAAGAAGAGAGGTCAAATAAATTTTTGGAGGTTGTATTTTAACTGATTTTGATATGGAATGAGTGATTAGGTCAAGTGCAAAAAGGTGATATTTACAGTTTTCGGAACATCTCTTGACTTGTCAATAGGGGTATGGATGTGTATTGGCTAAATTTGTAAAAGTGATTGCTTCAATCTTTCTGAATTTTGGATATATATTTGGACTAGGACAATACATTACACACACAAAAAATTGGACAAAAGTGCATGGTGCAATTTTTTTAATGATGCAAAAGGTTATAAAGAACTGATAGAGGAATTAATTGTGGTCTGTGGCCTAAGAGGTGCATTTCAGCAACTTTAGAATTTTTACTTTGGCATCTTTTCTGAATGATCTATTGGTATTGATTTGTCAAACTATATGAGAAGAAATGATTTTCACTTTCATTTGATAGACATTTTGTGAAAAAGTCACTTTTCAGGTTAAATGCCTAAAATGTAGCTTTTTCACTTTTTTCACTATTTTTTCAAAAACAGCATGCTTAATTTCTCTCTGACAGTTTTTTTCTGATATCTATTTGTGTTTGTGGTATTTATTTCAGTTGTTTAACTTATTTGTGAACTCTGAACACAAAAAAAAGTAGATAAAAACATAAAAAGAGTGCAAAATGTGCTGTTTTAATAGTCTAAGTCTAACGGTCAGTATACGCAGCAGGTGAAATGTGAAGTTCTATGCACTTAAAAGTTGTATTCCAAAACAGATTGCACTGAACCTACATCAAAAACACTTATTACTGGTTGCTTAACCATTTCTGTTTCACAGACTACCTTTACTTTCTTCTGTTGGATAGCTAGTGGTTTAAATATTGGCCTTTTGAGGCTGACATTTCATTCAGTTTTTAAACAGTAAAGTTAATAAACTTTGCATCAGACCATACTGTCTGCATATATAGTTGAAAGTGACAGTCTTGTTACATCCAGGCTCCATGTTTTATCATATCTGAGCACAGATTTTAGCAAAAAGAAGTATATCTCCATCTCCCATATCATTTATATGCTTTTAAATATGCAAATGTGGGGAACGGCCTAAACTGGCAATCTGTTTTTTTAAGCATAACATTGCTAAAGACCATTTTATCCACATGCGTTATGCTATTTGAAACTTATATTTCCATCAAAAGTACATTTATAACCTGTTAAAGTTTGTTTGATAACTTAACAACTTCAGAAAATTGTGGTAAGTGAAAAATATTACATTTGATATAAGGCCTCACCCTAATTGAAAACCTCTATTTTTTGGCACAGGCTCATATAAAATTAACTTCTGGCCATTTTGCATAAGTCTGATACATGAAATATGCTTTCTGTTGCTTTAAATAGATGTTAACTTATACATAGAGACATTAAAAAGTGTTAGTTTTGGTATCTTTTGGTTTTTAGAAGCTCAAATTTGATAGTTTTAATTGTTCTAATTCAACGCCACAATTCAGCACCCAAAATTCAGATATAAAAAATGCCACATTTTTTTTATTTGGTATCATATGGCTTTGAAACTTTGTAACCTGTTTTATAATATACTAAGCTTGAATCATGCCAAGTTTTATTAGAATTGGTCAAGTTTTAGGCCCCTAATAGGCCCAAGACCACAATTAATGACCCCGCTTTTCGTTGTCCACGAATATAGTTCCTTTTAATTAGAGTGTATTTTTCCTTAATTTTTTTTCTTTCCTTTCCTCACTCATTCCTTAAATCTTTTTGGGTGGAAATGAAAGAAGAGAGGTCAAATAAATTTTTGGAGGTTGTATTTTAACTGATTTTGATATGGAATGAGTGATTAGGTCAAGTGCAAAAAGGTGATATTTACAGTTTTCGGAACATCTCTTGACTTGTCAATAGGGGTATGGATGTGTATTGGCTAAATTTGTAAAAGTGATTGCTTCAATCTTTCTGAATTTTGGATATATATTTGGACTAGGACAATACATTACACACACAAAAAATTGGACAAAAGTGCATGGTGCAATTTTTTTAATGATGCAAAAGGTTATAAAGAACTGATAGAGGAATTAATTGTGGTCTGTGGCCAGCAGGTGCTTCAAAAACATTGCAAATGGCACACTTCCGGTTTTTGAAACTAATTACGGATCCGAACTTGGAAAAACCATGATAATTTTCCGGATTTCATTTACGATGTCAAAAAAAAAAAAAAAGAATTCCGACCTACCGACCCTATTTTTCAAAATGATGTTACCGGAAACACATATCTTTTTTTTTTTAGGCCTAATTTGACAAAATGAATCATAAATTATACAAGATTGTCATTAAGATTATGGAAAAGTTTATTCATTCTGATATTTAATTTTATTCAGTGGAATTCGCTTATTCATCTGTAAGATCATTCTAAAGTAAGTGCACCTGTGAAAATCAACTGTTTTACGAAATTGAATTCTTGAATTAATAAGATTTCAAATATCTCTTAGACTTACATTGTACTCCCGTACTATAAATTGAGTATAAATAGTATCTTAGCTGCAGTTATGCACCTGTACATTAAACATTTAAAGGCCATAGAAACAGAAGTCAACAATCCAAAAATACCAATTGCAAGTTGACCGTGTTTACTTTCTTTAAAGTATGTAAGAGTTCCATTTCTTTTGATTAATTTCAACTGGATATCAGCCTGTTATGAGCTGTTATATTGTTTAAATGAAAAACTGTTTGATTAGTTAAAACATACTGTTGTATCTATAGGCATTCATGGAAAGCAGGACACCTTGGCCCAGCTTTAAACTACCCAACCTTAATTTTCCACTAGCTCAACCGCTATTTTACCCCAAATAATCAACTTCAAAAATGAATTGCATCAAATCGACCCACTGATGAAGATAAGGTCATTCTCCCTGAATCTAGACAATACATACTCGCCCCAATAATAAAGTTAAAATTCTTAAAGATGGGTTTCAACCCTTATAAATGAACATTGAAACTTCACAGTAGGAATTCACAAATATTGAAGTTGTGCAGCTGCTTTTATCATGTTTTTGATATTGTTCAAGGATTTCCCTTCAAAATTTGGTGCATTTTCAAAAATTGACAAACAGTTTAAAACTTGTAATAAACCACTGTAAACTCTTTCCTCCTGTTATAGTTTTCAACCTCACAGAAAATCTGCCCAGCTACTTGTATTTTTGTCATCTATATATGGCTATATACATGTATGAAACTATTAAACAAATTTTTAATATTTAAATGTGTGTTTTTGTTTTTTGTAGAAAATGATGTCAGACAGATAGTATCATCCATTCAAAGTGCATCATTAAATGATGGGGAAATACAAAAACTGATTGAAATTCTTTTGAACAGACAAAGTGGAACTGAACAATCTGCAACTATTGAATCATGGAATAAGGTGAAAACAAGATTACTTTTAAAAATTGATGGTTATAGCTTTTTATTTGTTTTATATATTTGTGCTTTATTCTTTAGCAACTGAAAATTACCACACATTTCTGAAATTTTGTTGAAGATCTTTTTTCAGGCATATTTAATGTTAAATTAATTTTATTAATTCTCTGCACTTCTGAAAATTAACTGGTTTCAAAGTAAAAATGTATAACCTTGTATTGAAAAACTTGGTTTCTAAGTTTTTATGTTGAATATTTTTACATTTATAGAAAGGCCAGAAAGGTGATCCAATTGCACTGTTAAAAAGACAGCTTGAAGAGAAAGAAAAAGGATTGCAAGAAGGTAAATTTGAGTCCAGGGTTTAACACATGTACATTGTACCATATTTTTTTTAAGGAACTTGTTAAAAAGTATGTGCAAGGATGAAGAAAGAAAGTTAACATGTACAAGTGTATAGTCATTAATAAAGAAATGTTCGGAGTAGAGTTAAAGTTAAACTTTGTGTACAATATTGTGAAGCAGTATTTTCACGGACAAAGCAGTGTTCTCCCCAGGCCGTTTTAGTGTCGCGGTACCGATTTTGAGCTCAATAAATTTTATACTTCTTTAGAAAGTGATCATAATCAGCTTAAGTTTATGTTTAATTCATTTATTGCATTAAAAGCGTCATATTCATTCCCAATCTCTTGTCAAACATTGTTTATTTTCAGACTCATTTAGATAATTTTCTTCGGCCAACCATTGCACATTTTGTGTTAACTACGGATCTGAACCGGACCGGATATGACAAAAATCCTCATTTTCACGATAATAACTACAGATGCACAAATGGCACAGTAGACAGAAATAATTATACCAATAGAGAAAACTACGCATTAACAGGCTATTTGTTAGATAAATTTGTTAAAAATATATATCATTTTGATGTAAAGATTAGAAACAACTGGGACTAAATTCATTGAGTAGTACCATGAAACAATGAATTTAATAGACATAGAAAAATAGCTTTTAAATTGAAATTTTATTGCTATTTAGTATTTATGATACTTTTTCTTCACTTTAAACATAAAAAAAACAGTTCTTTTTTGTACTAGATATATAGTATTGTATATATACAGGTTGCACTATAATAAACCATTCATTCATTTTACTAATAGTTTGGTATAGGTAGGGTAACTGAAACAATTATATTTTTTATATTTGGCACAAGAGGAAAAAAATAATTCCGGTAACTATAAATGAATAAAGAAAACAAACTGAAACAACTGTTTTCATGGTAATAGTTTAATTGTATTCTCAGTAATGAATTGAACCATATAAACAAATATAACATTAAGAAAATAGAGCTGTGACGCGATAAATGACATTTAAAAAATACAGTTCATTTTTTAATGCCAAATGTGATGCTAACCAAAATTACTGGGGAGAACACTGACACAGATAGTACATGTACAGATCTAGAGTACATGTAATGTCTTTTTGTCTTTCATTTCTCCGAATGCTGTGCATAGATGTAACTTTTCTTTCATCTTTCTCATTATTAAAGGTATCCTGTTCTTATTTAGGAATATTCAAATTGAAGGAACATTTATGATTCTGAATCATTGGCCCTGGTTTTTTTCACAGACCAACACTGAAGGCTCTATGCCCAATAAACAAAGCTGCATTCAATTATCACCTGCATGAAGTGTGGTTCAAACTTGTGCTCTCAATTTTGATCCTTTTTCAGAAGTTTATTTGTTTCTATCAATAATAAGTACATGTAACTATGTCTTGTTTTAAAAGATGTTGGTTAGTGTTATATATAAAAATAAGTGAGAAAAAAAAAACCTTTTCAGTTTCTGTCCTAGAAGTTGCCACTATCAGTTTGCCTGCAAACTACACCAGAAGTCATTAATAATAATATTTGACATTTTTCATAATGTGGGTAAATTTCTTTTTCTAGCCATCCTTTTATTTGTTCTAAATTTTCTCTAAATATTTACACGTGTTAGATCATTTACTTAACAATTTTTATTCATTTCTTGTAATTTTTGTTTTTGTTTTGTCTTTAGAACAACAATTGGCAATGTCTAGCAATAACAAGTACAAAGAGCTGAAACAGGAAGTACAGAAAGATAAAGCCAGATTTGCTTCAATTGAGAGACAGTACCAGGAGAAAGTTGCTGGCAAAGAACAGGAATTCCAAGCCCTGCAGTTGAGAATGCAAACAGCTATCAATGAAAATATGGCTGATAGAAATAAAACCCAGGCCAGAATTCAGCAACTTGAAAAGCAATGTGGAGATCAGAGTAGATATACACAGCTTGTTGAGGTAAATAACAATATCAAAGCTTTCTGTAAAAGTATTTAAGTAAATTTTCAGCAAGGTACTCGTAACCTCTCTAGAATAAAGGATTTGTGAGACAGTATAGACATATTTAATTAATGCATACTAGATATTTATACCCCCGCTTTAAAAAAGGGGGGGTATACTGTTTTACCTCTGTCTGTCAGTCCGTCCGTCCGTCCGTCCGTCCATCAGTCCGTCAGTCCGTCAGTCAGTCCGTCCCATGAAACTTTCGTCACATTTTTCTCAGGAACTACACATCCACCCTTTCTGTAATTTGGTATCAACATTTATATATGTCAGCCATACCGTGTGATGCGTTTTCAGATTCATCACTTGACAACTTCCTGTTTACCGAACACTTGTCTGATTTTACACATGATAGCCAAGTTGAAAATTTTCGTCACATTTTTCTCAGGAACTACAATACAAGGATTTCTGAAATTTGGTTTCAGGATTTATATAAGTCAGCTATACCGTGTGATGCGTTTTCAGATTCATCACTTGACAACTTCCTGTTTACCGAACACTTGTATGATTTTACACATGATAGCCAAGTTGAAAATTTTCGTCACATTTTTCTCAGGAACTACAATACAAGGATTTCTGAAATTTGGTTTCAGGATTTATATAAGTCAGCTATACCGTGTGATGCGTTTTCAGATTCATCACTTGACAACTTCCTGTTTACCGAACACTTGTATGATTTTACACATGATAACCAAGTAAAAAATTTTCGTCACATTTTTCTCAGGAACTACAATACAAGGATTTCTGAAATTTGGTTTCAGGATTTTTATAAGTCAGCTATACCGTGTGATGCATTTTCAGATTCATCACTCGACAACTTCCTGTTTACCGAACACTTGCATATTTTTCCACTATTAATATTATCCACTTGCGGCGGGGGTATCATCAGTGAGCAGTAGCTCGCAGTTTCACTTGTTTCTTTAAGCATATAGACAGATACAATATTAATGTATTCTAAACTTCAGTCAACTACACACATAATTTTAAAATTATTTTATGGGAAAGTGAAGGATGAATGGCCTTCAAAATTTTAAATTCTTAATAAAATTAGACTTCATCTGTTTCAGATATATCATATAATATGTGCATTGTTGAACTTATGTTATATTTTAGGTAGACCTTAAAGTCACACAATATAGAACTGATAGTGCATACAATTATAACTTTCTACAACATAGAACTAAAAGTACACACTATTTTAAATTGTAGGAAAACAAAAAATTGAAAGAGCAATATGAAAGAGTCAAGTAAGTAGTATTTACATTTAAGAATTGTGTATGTGCACTTATAAACAGAGATGCATATACAGTAAAAGCTTTGTAGCATAAAATTTCCCAATAATTGTCACATTATGATTTTATAGAGACAAAGTACGAGATTTTGTTAATAATTAATTTTTAGGTTTAATACCAAAGGGAGATTATATTCCATATTTACACACTTATCGCTTTAGTTCAAATGAAAAAATAACTGAAATAAATTGGAAATTTAAGGTTGATTCTTCTGGTGATTTTATATGACACCAAAAAATTTTTTGGATTGTATAATGGTATGATGTCGTTGTCGTCGTCCGAAGACACATTGGTTTCCGGATAATAACTTTAATTTGAGTGAATAGATCTTCATGAATTTTTGAGAAGGTTCAATACCACAAAAAGAAGGTTGGGATTGATTTTGGGGATGATGGTCCCAACTGATTAGGAATTAGGGGCCAAAAAGGGGCCCAAAACAAGTATTTTTCTAGTTTCAGGATAATAACTTGTTGTAGAAGTATTTCAATTGCTCTGAAATCATACCACAATGTTTAAAACCACAAGTAGAAGGTTTGGATTCATTTTAGGGGTTATGGGGTCAAAGTTTAGGAAAGGGGTAAAAACAAGCATTTTTCTAGTTTCAAGACAAAAACTTATGTGTAATTGTGTGGATCTCTCTGAAATTGTACCACAATGTACCATATAACAAAGGAGAGGCTGGTATTAAGTTTTGGGTTAATTGTCCAAATTATGTAGGAATTGGGGGCCAAAAAAGGGCCAAAAAGAAGCATGTTTCTAGTTTCCAAACAATCATGACAATAACTTGTGTTTAAGTGTATGGATCTCTCTGAAATTGTACTACAAGGTTCAATACTGCAATGGGAAGCATAGGATTGAGTTTAAGGGTTAATTCTCCAAGGGGGTTTCAAAAAGTTGAGGGGGGGGATTTTTTGTTTACCATTTTTTGAAGGGCTTCAAATTTTTTTTTCAAATTTCGAGTCTTGAAAAGTTTCAAGAAGAAATCTTCAATTGCACAGTACAAATGTATTGTGCAATAGATTTGTTAGATCTTTGACCACATTAATTTTGTGACAAAAACCTATATTAAGTCAAAAATTTGATCACAATCCAAATTCAGACAGAATCAAGCTTGAATATTGTTACCAAATTTGCCCTAACTGTTCAGGGTTCAACCACTGGGGTTGTATAAAGCTGTGCCCTGCGGAGCACCTGGTTTTTCATTGTTGATCAATAAACTCTGCCTTTATCAAGTTTATGGAAGGAAATGGACTCAAGGAATTAGTGATCTAAGTTCAGCAAGTTGACATAGCATTTTTTTCAAAAAGAAATGGCAAGACTGTAGTAAATAGCTACAGTGGAAAATATTAACATTGTTTTTGTATTGTAGGGCTGAAGCTGTACCTCAAGCAGAATTTAACAGTTTGAGACAAAAGGTTTCCATAATGGAAAATGAATTGTCAAATAATTGTTCTAAATTGAATGTTAGTGAAAATGCCAAAAGAGCACTGGAGAGTAAACTTTCTAAATATGAAGAAGAAAAGAAGAAATTAATTGGAGTACAGGTATATCTAATTAATGTGTTTAACATGCGTTACATGATTCTTACATATTTCTGAAATGATTCACAGTTATGATTTGAAGATTTAAATTGCAGTTTTCAATAATTTAGTGATTGCCAATCATCCAATGAGAATTTTTTTCACTGGAATTCAATTGAAACAGATGTAAGCATTTATAGACAACCATATTTTTCATGCTAACCATACACCTGATTGGCAATATTGAACTTTTGATCATTAAAAGTGCCTGATTTGTTTGCAGACTACCAATGAAAAACAAGTTACTATCTTCAATTATTTTATTTTATTTGATAATTATGTACAATTTTTGCAGGGTGATAGTGAAGGTGTTTGGTCAAAGAGAGTAGAAGAAGTTAATCAACAGTTGAGAAAGAGTGAGGCAGAGAAAAATAATTTATCAAAGAACTTAAAGGCTGCAGAGAAGGAATGTTCCGATGTTAAGAGTCAACTACAGGATCTTAATAAAGCCTTATCAGGAAATGATAATGTGTCAAAAGAATTAGAAGTCAAGTTAAAGGTTTGTATTAAGAGCTGATTTATATATTCTATCCCTTTTTAAACCCAATGGTATTTGTAAAGGTTGATGGTGATTTTTTGGTTTACTAGACATCAATTTTTATATTTTTTTTGTTTTGGCTGTTGAAACAAGGATCAGTATATTTTTTTATAAGCATCAATGCAGTCTGTATTTACAAATATTTTGACTAGTTTACTTGATTTAATTATATTTCATGTTAGATAACTATATAAAGTTAGACCAGTCATAATCACAATCAAAAACAGTAACTTTCTGAAGAGTGGTCAAATGTGAGTGAATAGAGATTTGGGTAGATGTCCAATGCTTGTTAATTTTAATTAAGACCTAAAGTGTAAAAAGGGTCTTTTTAATATTCAATCTCAAAGATGACATTATAGTCACTGTAGTATTGGTATCATGATAACTGCATGCAATATGCTATTGAATACAGGGAGCTGAACAAGATAGAAGTTTATTAGAGACATCCTTAAAAGCTGTTGAAAAGAAGCTTGCAGAAATTGAAAAAGAAAAGGATACAGCTCAAAAAGAAAAATCTGAATTTCAAACAGAACTGAAGGTTTATAGTTTTTTTTTATGCAGTATTAACTAGTCTATATTCAGAATCGCTGGCCATGTTAAATAAAAGATGGATGTTTGACCACACAAACATGTTTATCTTTTCTCTTGCATTGTTTATATATCTGTCCTAATTCTTGAACTGTGCTTGTTAACTTCTATCTACTTTATACATAGATGAACCAACTCATTGACACAAAATTTCAAGAGAAATCTATAGATGAACATGTGAATATCAACAACATGTTGCAAAGCCTGCCATGAATAATATTTGGCATATAAATATACCAATGCATGAGATTTGTTTGAAATTACTTTTCTCCATGAATGATTTAGATTGTGTGCTTTTCAGTCTGAAATTCAGACACCCTTCATCATTCATTGTGAAAGATAGCAAAAAGGAGTTATTTAAGAAACATTTTATTTTGTGAACTGTGTAACTGCTTTGCATGTCAGAATACATTTCAATGACTTTTTTCTTGTCATAGCTTGGAATAATTTGGTTACATTTTGCATTTATTTCTATGCTTGGGAAAGATTTGGTGGTTTATCAATTTTTATTGACTTATTACATGATTCACAAATGTTTCCTGGTAGAAGCTTATTCCAGTTTATCAATGATAAAAACCATTTTATGCATAATAGAATGCTTTGAAATTTGAAAACTTTTTACCTTAAAGAGCTTTCAAATATTTAGTGTAAAGTATTTATATTATTACTTGCAGGAGTCAGTGATCCATCTTTATGTTATATTTATGCTATCATCTCAAATATTTGTTATTTTTTTTGATAATAATACTCTGCAAGAACCAAATGTAAAGGTTAAAAACTATAATGTGTACATGTGTAAGAAAAAAATAGCACATTGATGTGTTTTTTAAGAATATGATGTTAAAGTTTGTCAGCACAAGAAAAATATTCTCGCAAGATTTAAGCCTAACCTTATGATATAGCCAAGTGTGGATATATAGACCTTTAGATCTTTTTAAGAAGTCTTTACAGAGTGAAAAAAAATGTGTTCACTGATCAATTTATCTTTTCAGTAGTAGGGAAAAAAAATTCACATACATGTATGCATTTTTACATTTTGCCAGGGAAACTTCTGTTAGTCCAACATACTTGAATTATGCATACCAAATTGTCTTGATAATTTTTTTTTGTCAGCATGTGTTGAACATTCAGATGTCTGTTTAATTCCTTTCTGTTCATGTTGCAGCCAGTTTTATTAATATTATATTTTATTAATGACAAATAGATTATGAAAAGCTGAGTTGCTTAAATATCCATAAATACCGAGTGCCAGGCATTGAGATTACAACCTCTGCAGCATGTAAAAGACAATGTGAGTCGTTTTATCATTTTCTTGACAATACACACTTTGTCACTTTTATAATTATATTCTTTTTTAACAGAAAATTCAGGAAGAAAAGAAAAGGTTGGATGATGAAGTAAAAATGACAAAAGAGAAATTAGTGAAGTCAGAAGAATCTGCTAAAACAGCATCTGCACCAAATGGAGACATACATAATGGGACAAGTGGAAACAAAATTACAATGGTTGATCATGAAAAAATGTAAGAGTGAACAAAATCCTTAAAAAAGTTTCACATTTACAAAAAAAATATTTTTGGTTACATGTAAACTGAGAGGAAGATAAAGTTATTACTTATGAGAACATAAATAGTAGAAACACTATAAAATGCACCAATCAAAAGGATTTTCTGGTTATTTACATTTATTTCCTGCATATAAATATTAGTCATTGTGAAAAATTATACTTTTCTTTTCTTACAAAGATTGACATTGAGCATTGATCTTTTTTTCTAGAAAATTCCTGTAATAGATGGGAGGACAACTAGTCAGCTATAAAATACATTTTTTGCAGTCCTATTTTTTTTCTTCTTTTTTTAAGATGTATAGGCATGATTGTTGGCACAAATGTCAGACAATTAAGCCTTACTGGTATAAATAAAATGTCTTGTACACTGTTATCTGTTGTGAAAATACGTTCTAAAGTATGGTTAGGGCGTTGATCAAGTACAATGCAGGGTATCTTCGTATCATTTTACCAAATTATCATTCTGATTTTGCATGATTTTGCATGATATATTTGTCACTTGGCATTAAGGATCCATTAACAATCAGTCAACATTTTAAACAATGCTTGATTTTACAGATTATCAGAGAAAACAGTTGAGGTGAAGAAATTAGCAACAGAAGTTGAAACTAAAAAGAAAGAAATTACAAAGATACAAGAACAGCTAACATCACAGAAAAATGAAGTGAATAATATGCAAGAACAATTAAAATCTTTGAAAAATGAAAATTCAAATCTCAAGAGTCAATACGACAACCAAACTAAAGAACTGTCTAATGTCAAGGCCGATATTGGGAAGAAACAGTCTGCAGTGTCATCAGAAACTGAACAGCTGAAAACACTTCAAGCTGAAATTGATGCACAAAAGAAAAAGAATAATGTAAGTATTAGTACAGCACCAATCAGAGAATATAATCTAATGTAACAACAGATATTTAAACTTAGTTTATACATGGAAAGTGATTAAATGCATAATAGCATAAGACATTTTTGTGGACAATTCAATTGATTTAGTGAATGTCTATTGGCGTAAACCTCTTTCCCTACAATTTATTAGTAATGAAAAAAATGATTTTCATAAATGGTTATTAAACAGTGGGTGTTTTAGTATAAATGGTTTCTTAACAAATTTCAACAAACTGTTTAACTATATTCTGATTATAAGTAGTAATTAAAAAATGCTTTTGTAAATTTCATGGTTCTTTGAAGGAAACAGGTTTTTGACATAGTTTTTTTCTCTCACAAATTGAAAAATGAGGTTTATTAGCATGTATTCTCTGTGGTATTGGTGTATTTATAATTACGTTGATTATTAACACTAACTTATTATGTATGTCTCTGCTGATAGAATAGAAATATTCAGAGAATATCTTCTGGCAAATTCTCTTCTTATGCATAAATACCTTTAGATTTGAATACAAATAAATTGACAATACTATATGTATAACTCTTAATGAAAAATGTTGCTAACAAGCATGTAGTGGGTTAGTTTTGATGAATAAACATTATTACACATAATATATATGCATAAATGTCTTATTGACCAAATCTTTTTAAAAAGGCTGAATCAAACTTTTCAATTTTTGATGACATCAAATTTAGTTGTTTTCTCCCATTTTGATTTTATTAAATGTCAACTATTTTGATTAATGTAGGACTTAAGAGAAAAGAATTGGAAAGCAATGGATGCTTTAGATAAAACTGAAAAGTCTTGTTCTGACAAAGTTCAGAAAGCAGTTAAAGAAACAAAGGTAAACACAAAACAAAATTTTAATTTAACACTAAATTCATTTAATATTTGATTTTAATTCTTTGCTTCATTTTAAAATTATTGCACAAATTGGCATTTTAATTTTATCAATAGATGTTGTAAATCATTTGTAACTCTTTACATTAAGGGTAGGGGTCTTCTTTTTATTTTTTATAAAATGCATGATTGTGATCTATTTCCTTTGCTTACTGAGAAGGATGTATCTGTATTACAATGCACATGTGACTCTTTTATTGCAGTTAAATGTGCTTGCTTTGAAAACTGTCCTATTAAAAATGTTATAAGAATTAGAAATGAAATATTGGTTTAGGGTAATCTTATTTTTACTGTATCCAAGGTTTATCTCTACCTTTGATAGTTTTGGGAGACATACTATTTTATAATTGAAGTGACTATTTTTTAGGTCCATCTGCCCTGCATCAGGTTAAGGTGGTACCCAACACCTCGACTAAAATTAATTTGGCTTGTTTAATTTTCATAAAATTTTGACAGAATATTAACTTTGACCCTTTGAAAAAAATATAAAACTTTCAAAAAACTTGAACCAATCACTTTCTCAGAAAAAAATGGTAGCAGTTTGACAAACACTAATTTTGATCATTGAGAAGCTTAATATTTCCTTAACAAGACAACGTGATTAAAATGTTTAGCTGATTTTACAGAGTTATCTTCCTGTAGTGTTAGGTACCACCTTAAATTCTCAAAAAAGTTCACCGTTAAGTTGTGCTCATTTCGTGTTTGAAACTTAGTTCTAATATCCATTATGACCTAGAATATTGTCTTTATATGATTGCATGTGCTTGCAGTGTTTTCCATTCGGCATTTAAGCCGGGTGTGCCGACCACCTTCTTTTGAAAGCCGACCACCTTTCGATTTTAGGAGGTGGTCAGCTTTTTTTTCAAAATCCGGATTTTTTTCCGTTCCGTTCCGTTAAAATTTGAATACAAATCCCGCCTTGTTTTCATTGACAAAGATGGCGTCCAATCGTCAAATTTCAATGTTTTCATTAATCAATCGGGGGAAAAGAAAGGAAGATGACGATGATGATAAAGAAAATACTAGACCAAATAAGTTTAAAAAAATTGATAGTAATGTTGAAGTTGTGGAAATTGAACAAAAATCAACCAAACAACGGAAAAGACACACAAGTGAAGACAAATATGAGCAAGACTTCAAATGACTTATATTGTTATAATCACAGAGGAAGGATACTACTGTTCTGTGTGCCAAAAATACGGCACAAAAGCAAGAAACAGAACAGAAACCTGGATCGAAAGGCCTTAAATCCATGCTGATGCATAAAATTGTAAATGAAAGAAGAGATAAGAGATAAATTTTTGAAAAAATAAAATCAAAGAATATTTGACAATTAATATGACTACTTCTATTTATGTTTGTTCAACTCCATAAAATGTGAATATTATACTAATCTTTATTTCTGTGACCCCCACGTGCACCCACATTAAATTAAAAAAGGTTGGACATTTAAAAAAAAAACCAACCGCGTGCAAGTTATTTTTTTAAAACACCCACCTTACCTTAGTGAAAAAAGGAAAACACTGGCTTGTCTGTATATTTGTGTTTATATTAATGTTTTATTAGATCATATGACCACCAGCTTTCTGCAAAGGTCATCTTGGATGCTAAATTTGATGCAACTAGTTTAAAATACACATGAAATGCTATATATCATAACAAATCCATGCATTGTTTATTGTTTATTTTGAACTTTGAACACAGAGATGTGAAGGTGTGGTGTCCTATGAACACATTATTTCCCTATCTGTAAATCTTTTAATTTTCAAACTATTTTCAAATGTAAGCTTTACCGTGTTCCAAGATTAATCTTCAACTTCATTTCATTCAATAGAAATTTTGTTTGAATTAGTCAAAATTAAAAAATGTATATTGCTGTAAATTAATAAATTATTGTGTGCATTTATTGCAAATTTTGTGGAATGGACTAATTTATACGATTTCAGGAAATTCTGTGTACATTTATCTGTGTCAGGTATAAGAGTATATGTGATATAAAATTGCATTATTTGCAGTAAATTCAGATACAGTTTATTGTAAATTGAACTAAGTACATGTATCATGCAAACAGTAAAAAGGTAAGCTATACGATTTAATAGAAGATTATATTTTGTAGTGTTTTCAGACAGTTTTAAAAGGGTACATTTAGTTTCTTTATGTATTTTGAACAATAAAATTTTATTTTAGGAGCAAGAATTGGTTATGGTCACAAATGCACAAAAGACAGACCAGGCATTACTTCAGAGGTTGTTTCCTGATGTCAAAGTTAGTGAAAAATTAGTAAGTACCTCTTTTACATGGATTCTAAAATTGTTTGTATGAAATAATGAAAAAATAATTTGCAAAATAATGTAACATATCCTGTACCAGTCAAAGCAAATGATAGGAAAATACCACATATGCCTAACAAAATATTTAAGTATATGATCTTAAATCTTTTCATTTGGTTTGATATTTCTTTTATTAGTGATTTATTTTTAACAATCAGTCAGTCATGTGTGGCTTTCAATTGAAAACTGGAAATTGTTGAAAGTATAGTTAGAAAAGAATTCATAGATTGCTTTTTGATTTTTATTTAGGTTCATAAAGACTGGATGTCCACATTTGAAAAGGAGGTTCAGACATATTTAGTCACTGTAAAGTCACAAAAAGGAGTAAGTACAAAATAATTGTATACTTT
Source organism: Mytilus edulis (assembly GCF_963676685.1). NCBI lineage: Eukaryota > Metazoa > Mollusca > Bivalvia > Mytilida > Mytilidae > Mytilus > Mytilus edulis. Next base: position 69,059,860 of record NC_092346.1, on the reverse strand, counting down.
CATTTCTCTTGGGTGTTTTATATTGAGTGACTAAGCAAAAGATGAATTTTGAAAATGAATTATCTATATTGAAATGTTTGTAAACTTAAAAGTACTTTACTAGCAAGTTTATTTATTATTTGAAAATTAAATATTTTGTTTATCATATTTACATTCATTGAGGAAAATTTAGAAAAAAAAATCAATTGATTTTATACATCATTTTCAGAGTGCCAAATCAGATGATTCCTCAAAATTATTAGAAGACAATAAAAGATTAGAGTCCCAAGTTGAGGAGTTCAAAACAGTTTTACAGACTACAGTAAGTGTTATATTGATTAAAACAGTACATGTACACTGTAGTTAAAATACAAATAAATGTACAATGGTGTAACAGTCTGATGATGGTTAATTCTGTAAGGCCAAAAAAAATATATATGTCTGTTTCCTGACTGACCCTGACTCAGACCCTAGATCTTTTTATTCAAATCCGGAAAAAAATCGTTTCCGATCCAAATCCGTATTTTACTATGCCCAAACAATCAAAATGGCTGCTCCCAGCACAAATGTGCTACAATTAAGGTTTAAAAAATGTCTGCACTGGGAGAATTATTCAAGTAAAGCTTCTTTAAAGGGATTAAATCATTTTGGGGTACAGGACCCTAACCAAATATGACATGTAACCGACTGCAAATCTGACAGGGAGTGCAAAAATAAAAAAAAAAAAAAAAAAAAAAAAAATCCCGACCTTCCGACCCTGATTTATTTGCCTTGGAAGCAGGAAACTGACATTTTTTTTTGGCCTAAATAGAATTGAATTCTGCCAATATAGAAAAAAAGTAATAATCACGATTACAGCTAAAATTGCCTTACTAGATTGATTTTGGAAGAAATGGTTGGTTTTTATAAACTAAAAATATAGCATAAATACTCCATTTGTCTTGATTTCTTTTCTAGATGAACATTTGTTCACAATTTAAAAGATGTATTGTGGCAAAATTATTTTTTTGGGGGTAAAACTGACCTTTGCATCAATTCATTAATAGGGAAATCCTTTCTTTTCTGAAATGCTCAAAGTTGGAAGGCCGTAATCAAAGCTGTCTTTTGTTTTTACTCATATGTCAGAAAAGACAATTCATATATACAGTCAAACCTGTTTTAAGAGAACTTAAGGGACAGCAAAAAAGTGGTCTCTTAAGACAGGTGGTATTTAAATACAGGTTCAATTTGTACTACAGAGGGATCTAAAATTGGTGGTCTTTTACCTTAACACAGTTTTTTGCTTAAAGCAGGTGGTCTCTTAACCAGGTTTGACTGTACTTTACTGATAAAAATTCATATTTACTGTTTGACAGTATTACTTGTCTTATGAATATCTGAAGGATTTAGTAAAATAGTTTTATAGTATACTTTATTTCTTCAAATTCAAGAAGTTAAACAATTGGCCCTATCACAGATTTATCTTCAGCGTTAGTCAATCACCTGACAATCTTGTTTATTTTCAGGAAAATAAATTACAGCAGTTGGAGAATAGTGTTGAAGGTGAAGAAAGAAAGTGGCAACAGAAATTACAAGAATTACAAATAGATCTTGAGCAGGTATTCATTTATATTAATAGAATTATTGAATTGTTTAGATGCTTATACAGATTGAAAATATTGAAAAACTTTTATATTTTATATTGAAAACAGATAAAAATTTTGTCACTCCTTTTCTGGAAAGATGTTTATAGAAAAACACATACTTTTAAAATGGTAAAAATCTGATGTAATAAGTGCTTGTTTCACATCATTTCCCCCTCTATGAATGAGGGCTATATTATATTCACTTTGTCCGACAGTTTGTGAATCTGTTTATCTATTTGTTCAAATAGTTACATCACACTTTTCTCATGAAAAAATAATCAGAATGACTTCAAAAATCAAAAACTTTACAGTGATGAATGGTAACGCGTAAGACCTTTTAAAAGCCTACATTTTGTTTTGTGACACCTTGAATTACAAGCAAGGGTGTGAAAAAAAGCATGCAACTTTTTGCTTATCATTTTTCCTTGTTTGTTTTACAGTCGCGGCAAGACAATTCAACATTAAAAGTTGAATTAGAAAAATCTAAAGGCAGTGCAGAGGTGAGTGTTATATAGAATGCTATGTTTTGAATGTTGATTTAGATTTCACATTTTTATTGTGATAGCAATTGACAGTTTACAGAAAGTTTGTTTACAATGCTGGTGAAGACTTACATAAAAAAGAAATAAGTGTACATAGGAAGTCAGTTGTAATACGCCTGAATAAACTTTATAAAAAAGAAATGTTGAAGTAGTTCTACATAGAAGTCACATATTTCCATTTCTGAGTAAATGCATGAGTTGATTGATATTGTAAATGCACATTTATTCACATGCTTATATAAAGCTTAGATTTACATTATAATAGAAGTCATACCACATCAAATAAGAAAGCAGATAATATCATTAATGCATGTAGCTTCAGCTGACATTTAATCATTGGTTCAATTCAAACTTAACTTTGCTAACAAGGCAGATCATTTCTTGTTTTAGGCCAAGAACAATTGTAAATATGATCTGTTAAAGTTTTAAAATTTGCATTTAACATTAAAAGGTATTAACTCAATCATGTGGGCATTTCAGAAAGAAATACTGATGACTGAATATTTCATTGTGTTTTGTTGGTCAAGGTGAAATTAATAATGTAAAAATTAAAAACAAGTCTGTTTTAAAGATATGTTTAATGCAAAAAAAGTTTCCTTACCCTTTTGCTAAATTTTCCAATATTTGTCAAATTAACAAATAACATTTTTATTTTTCATGTGTCTTTTGCACCTTAATCCATTGTCATTTTGCTTTAAAGGCATATTTTGTAAACTTATACATGATTATGCTATTATCTTACTTAAAAAAGTTCTAAAATAGTTTGTCATTCAACAAATAAGTATTTAAGTAACAAGAATATGTAGTGATTTAAAAATAATTAATTCCAAGTTTATTAGGATTATAATGCATGATCATGGTGCTCAATGTAGTATATAAGCTGTTGTATATTGGCTTTTGTACTTTTATCTAATGACTATAGTTTGTACTTGGTATAGTACATGTACGTTGACTTGTGTACATGACTATTAAATCGATGCATGCTAATATATTGGCTATTGATCAATCCATTGCAATAAATTGGCTCTTATTGATATATAGGCTTATTGCACTCAATTTAGTCATCTTGCTAGTATTAGGAACAGAAAAACTCTTTAACAGCAATCAAGACATAAAAATTTTGATATTTTTTTCCAATGGTGAAAGAAAATTCAAAAGCAAACAAGATGCAAAATGTTTGATAATATTTTCCAAGGGTGAAATGAAATTCTTTGGTTTCACAAATGCTGTATAGAGGTGTAGCATGCATTTATAATCACACTTAATATTTTGCAGTGAATCATACCAAGATCCACCACCATCTTCACTTCACCATCACTAGCCTCATCATCATCATTTACCATCCAGACATTGTAGCATAGCTTTACATGTTGTCATTCATATAAACTGTTTTCACATTTAGTGCTTAAAGTTTATTGTATAATTAATTATATTTTTGGTATTCTTAAATTCTATGGTTGATATATTTTTGTTTTTGTTTTTTTGGATTATTTATATGGGTTGTGTCTGTATGTGTGTATGGGAGGTAATCATGGTTCTTGATATATATTATTTTGATGAATTATGGGTAAACAGAATGTTAAAGCTTTTGTATCTTGGTAAGCAGCTGAAAGCTATGAAAAGTTTCCGGTTAACTTTTTTCTTTATCCATATCATATCTTTTAGAAAATTATAGTTGGAATTTACTTTTTCATTTTTTGGGGTACTTTTTTTTTTTGAGTAATCGGTGAAAGGACTTTTTAAATGCTTAGGAAAATAATTTTAATAAATTTTGAAATTGTTTGAGACGTCAGTATGAGATTGTGTTTCGTAACTGTAAAAAAGGAGCTTAAGATATTGCGAAAAAAACCTTTTTTTAAAGCATCTGAATCATCATGCAATAAGAAACGACCAACTTATCTCTATACTTTTTGCTTTATTGAACATTTCATTCTAAACTAAAATAATACTAATGTTATGTTATTTTCATTGTTATTATCATTTTAATGGTATGCTATTATAAAGCATGAAGTCAGTGCCAATATTTGAGCTGTATTGATATTAACAGATAATAATAGTGTGTGTGGTTCATTCCTTCTAGGCATTAGGTGAATTGGACTTTGCTTATCGATGTTTAGAGAAAAGTATAACAAAAATTACAGATGAGGTAAAATGATATGGAAGAACTTGGAAAATTAACCACACAATCCTGCTTTATTTTCTTTAATTTTATGGCTGTGGTTTCTTGATATAAGTTTGATGCATGATGTATTGGTAGATAGAATTGTAATATTAACTGACTTATCATCACATTTGTATATTTATATTTGACACATGCGATAAGATTTACGCTTAAATTGTTAGGTATAACATAAAATATACATTATTTTAACATATATAATATATAAATATATATATATATGATATATAAATGAAGATTATTTTGTTTATGGTCATACAAATAAGGATAATTTGTTATTTGATAAGTGAAGAATGATTATATGGGTATTTAGAAGATTGTATTGAAAATAAGTTTAAGTGTCGATAATCAATTTTTGACATCAAAGAAATAATTAATTTGTCTTTTGGTCTTATTTAAAACATCTCCTTTAATTCTAAAAATATTGAAATATTGAAATTTATCCATTAGTCTAAAAAAAATTGTATTAGTAATTGTAAATTAGGGCCCAACCAAATATTCATTGGAAGGCAAATAATGATGAGCTTGTCTGTCTGCCACAAATCATTACCACTTTTTAACTTTAAAACTCCTTTGAATTGGGTTATGAAACATTGCATGATTAATTAACACTAATAGAAGGTTTATGGTTTATGGCTTTTAAAGGAATAAAGCCTTACTTTGAAAATCATAGTCAAAATTTTAGTTCAACTTAATCATCCCACTACAGAAGTACCATAATTGTTTCAGCTCTTAATTTTAACACCCAATGTATTTTTGCAATGAATAAGGGATGCTTCAGCCAAATTTCTGCCTTCCTTGGGTATAGCTATGTTTGAATAGAATGACCTTAATTATTTTTAATATGCAGCACAATTTACTTGCTTGCTCGATCGAGGCCTTATTTGATGGCTCCTCACTATCCTCCAGTTTAAAATTATTAGTGCCAATTTTGAAGATTTAGGAAAAATATGTTGTTCAGAATACAGTAAATGAATGGATCATATTTATTTTCTATGGAATGCAAATCTAGACTTAAAGCTATGGATACAGTATACTTTAAATTTGTATGAACAATCTGCTTAATTCTTTTACTTTTCTAAATTTATTTTAGATTTTATTAAATTGAATTAAAAAACTGTTTCACTAGACTCAACAATGCCATTGTAAATTTCAAATCACACACAGGGCAGGTGCTTGACTCAAATCTTAAGTGTCAGTTTTCTAACACAAGGTCTGTGGTTCTCCCTGGGCACCCCAGCTCCCTCCACCAATAAAAACTGATAAAAAAATAGCAAAAATGGTTAAAAAAAAAAGGGGCATGAAAACACCAATCATTGAATCAATGATTGAATAGTGCAAAATCAGAAATTTCTTCTTTTTGTAAAAACAAAAAAAACTTAAGAGTGTAAAAGATATTGATTGTAAGATATAGCTATATATGGGTATGATATTTAATGCTTTATTGAATGTATTAGTTTAATTTATATAATTTGTTATTTGATTTAGTGGATATTTAAGTGAATTATGTAGTCTCTAAGACAAAAGAAAGAAGGGATTCATGTCAATTTTTCATGGTTTCATGTTTTAATAAACTGTTATCTTGATTATTTTGTGTTTATTATTGTTTCTGTTAGAGTTAAGTTAAGTTACAAGGTACATTCTTGAAAGTTATTGATAATAAGTCATCTGTATGATCTATTTAAGTTGACTGAAACATTTTTGGAAAGCAGTCTAGAGCAATGGAAAGAAATGTATTGCACTAGTTTCAGTCTGAAATGAAATATCAGTGATACTGCATATCAGTTTTTTGGGGTTTTTTTATGATTTTTATTTGTCTGATGCAAAATACAAAATGGATATATTATCACAATTTTTTTTTTCTAAAAGAGTTTCCAAGATAATGGTGTGCTGTATATTTTAGGATTTGTGATAAGGTCTGTTGAGAGAAAACTATATTGGTATTTCATTGATATTTGGTACACAGTTTTCTTTTCATTGGCACATCTCTTTTCCAAGTTTCCAAAATTGTTGACTTTGAAACTTTTCCATTGTTTACATGCGATTTGAAATGAAGATTTGAATTACAATTGATGTGATACTAGTCTTAATGCATTTTCGGAATAACAAAAACATAGCAAAAATTTCTGAATGAGCTTTAAGCAGAATGAGTTTTAGGGATCTCTCATAGTTAAACACAGACCTTGTCATTTCTACATACAGGAGATTTTGTCAACACAAAATTTTCAAAATTGGCTGTTCTTTTGAATATGAGGAGTTGATAATTATTCTATTTTTAGAATAACGGATATTCATAACCAGGATAGGTGTGAAAGAGAGAGGGGCATTTGTTTTGTTTTTTGCGAACAACAATCTTTTATTATGTTGTACAATATTAAGTGTGTCTGAGTGGATCTTTCTTATAAAAATGATGATATATAATTAACACACTAATTCCATGTGCATGATGAACTGCACAGCAGGCTTCTATATCATCTTCATTTCATCTCAGATTAACCCTTCATGACCTAGAAAATAATACATAAAAATTCAGTAGTTAAACTCTTTGAATGAACTAATGTGATAGGAGGAGCATGCAAGTAACACTTCAGCAAGACAGCTTGCTTATGTTTGAGCAGTATTATAATTGCAGCTTTCTATCATGCAACACATTTCATCATTCTAAAAAGTGTTAAAACAGAGGATAAAACTGAAGAAATATTTAAAAATTTATAAAATCACTGAATATGTTTAGTTCAAACTGCATACCTTATTTTCTATTACTGATACCGGTACATAGAAGGTCATGAGTGACACACACAAATATGTTATTTTGTATACATGTATATGGAGGCCACAACAATTTCATATTTTGTTCTTTAAAGGGCACTAGCTGCCAAATTCATGTTCACCGATTTGACTCAATTTCTCATATTTTATTTATAACAATGTTGAACATTTTCCAAACTATCAAAAGTATAAAATAAACAATTTACAGGACATGGTCTCAATAAGATGTAGCTTCGTTTCGTGGAAATTTTAGCCAAGACGCCATCTAATTAACTGTCTAGTTGACCTTATATGACCATATAAGCGATGTAAACATAAACATGGATATAAATAGATTAAGCAACTCTTTCAATTGGATTTTTATAGGTCTGATAAATTTTGTATTATAGATTAAAGATGTATTTTTATCGTCATTTTTACCTTTATGAATGAAAATGATTTTGTTTGTAATCAAATTATTGACCTTTGTTTCACTTTCAATGTTGACATTCTTTTCCTTTAAATTTCCGTACACGGACAATGCATGTGTTATTTATTCTATCTCTTTCTACGGGGTTAAATAGGAGTTCACATGAATACGGATTTAATGAGGTCGAATTATTCACTTGCAAGTGAATAAGTCATTATCAATGTTTATGGGCTCAATTTGACAAAATTGAACCATTTTAGCTGATAAAAGCAAATTCTTATTTCACTATTTCACTTTCATTATTGATTGAACAAAAAAAAATCCTACTTTCGATTTTTTATATATCTCGTAGCTAGTGCCCCTTTAAGTTTAGAGAGACAATGTATATAAACAAGACAAATTTTATTCATTTTTTTTTCTTAAGTTTTTCTAAATTGAGAAAAATTTACCATAATTGCCATAAAATACAAAATATGCTTATTTAAGGGGTCATAGCTTCATAAAATTAAGGAAGGTGCCAAAAAAAATTTTTTTGTCTTAATAGTAATATCACAAGTATTTCTATGTATATTATTTTTTTTGGCCCAATTTCAAAAAAAATAAAAAATTTAGGGCCAATTTTGACACTTCATGAACCTTTTCCTTTATTACCTTTGGAAGTTTTTGTTAGTAAAACAGAGAAAATGAAATATTGTATTTACAAGTGGTATTTCAGATGACAGAAAAGGTCACAGGTTTAGAAGATAGACTTAAAGATTCAGAAGACAGATGTTTACAGTTACAAAATAAGGCAAAGGAGGTGTGAATATGTGTAATAGATTGTGAAATGACTCCAGATAATTTCTTAGCATGAGGCACACACATTACTTACTTCAAAAATTGATGATGAATAATTCTCAGACTTTACACACTTCTATATTCTTTGAATCTTTTGAGAGGCTATAGCTAAGTTTAACAAGCTGTCTTTGACCTAGGTACATGGTATGACGAAAAAATGTTAAGGTTTCAGAAGAGAAGAACATTTTATTGATAAGTGTACATTTAGGGCCCAAAAAGACATTTACTAGTAGTACGGCACTGTGTGCAACATTGTCTGATTTTAAAATATTTTTCTCTTTGGACAAGGTTGTGTTTGGACAGTAGATCATTTTATCATTGTGTCATAACTAATTCTGAATTTTATAAGATATTTTCAGAGAATTAATGGTAAAATATAAAGCAGAGGGATTTTTTTTATATTGAGATATTTTCTTGTTTTCTTTATATATGATATACATTGTATATATTATTTTTATTTGCAAAATCCTGACCTTTTTTGGTGGTTGGCTTAAAAATCATTTTTTATGTGGTTACAAAGATATTAGTTCCGTTTGAATTTAGCATGTTTGTCATTGAGATCATTTATTTGAAGAATAGAATATGTTACCTACAGTGAAATACAAAGAAAAACAAAGTGGGCAATATCCAATTCTTACAAGTTTACCGGTAAAGATTCCCTTTGGGCTATCGATTAGGTTGTTGCACTTCATCAGCATAGACACAGCTTAATATGAGACAGCAATTAAGAAAATTTCACATTTGCCAATTATGAATCCCTTTGTGCTTTTGTGGTGTTGCATATGTGCACTCATGCACCTTTCTTTATTTCTGTGTCTTTTATTGATTGAGTAAATGATAATGCATATGATAGGAGAAAACTAAAGGTAAATATACCTTGCCACAAAAAAAAAAGAACTACCTCATACAAGTAACCATACAAACATTAAATGAAAATGAAGCAATCCAGGATAGGAAAAGCCAATGAATACATTTCATTTGTAGTATCACTTTTTATATTGCACTCCTTTTCAATATGATACTTAAAATACAAGTTTTAAATAAATTAAAAAAAACAAGAGAGAATAGTGTAATTCATTCAAATGGTTCTGAGTTCACAAGATTAATTATGGCGTTACTGTATAAATAATAAAAATCTTTTTCATCAAATGAAGAAAATTAAAAAAAAAAAACAACAACAATGGAATGCATATACTGCCAAAACTTGATTATTTTCAATATAAAGATAAATAGATGTATTCCAGCCTACTTTCTTGAAGGTAGAGATGCTTTGAGTTTAATTTAACCTTAGAAAAAAACAGAACAAAGTATTAAAACAATACTGTACTACATCTATTTAACTTTAATATGAAATAATTGGTGATTTATTTGTATTTTGATTGTTTACAGGCTGAAGTGAGAATCTCATCATTAGAAGAAGAACTTATTGAAAAGAATAATATTACACAAAATTTAGATGATTTACTAAAGGTAAAATTGTTGGTGATTTTTTTGTTTTTTAAGACTCGAATACTTAAGCTTTCTATAAATGAAGCATGTTCTTTTCCCAGTGAAAAATGTACTGGAATTCCCCTTATAGCAGCTACCAGCTGAAGGACGCCATCGGGTGCGGGAATTTCTCGCTGCATTGAAGACCTGTTGGTGAACTTCTGCTGTTGTCTTCTCTATGGTCGGGTTGTTGTCTCTTTGACACATTCCCTATTTCCATTCTGAATTTTATGAAAGCATATAATGATTTCAAGCAGAAAATAATAATAAATACAAATTTATATACTTTATAGAATATACTAAGCTTAAATATCAAACTTTTATTTAGATCATATAGTTTAACATCTAGTAAAATGGCAAGATTAAAGTACCCGTAATATAATGAATATTTTATTTCTTATTAAGAAAATAGAAGAACTCAAGAAGAGTAATAAAGATTTGGCCTCTACAAATGTAAGGTTAAATGGTATCATAAAAACAGGTCAAGATTCTTTATCCAAAGAAACAGAATTAGTCAATGAGCTACGCAAACAGATAGAAGCAAGAAACAAGGTAAATAAGTATATTACTGTAATTAGAAAAAAATAAAAAGAACATACAAGAAGATATTCACACCTGAGAAATCACAGAAAAAAGTTTTAGTTAATTGTTAAACAAATTTAACAGGCATGATTTAGAAATTATATTAGATAAGGAGTGAATATAATTACTTTTGATACTTGCTTATGTCAAATCTTGATTGTTATAATGGCAAAAGTTTGTCTTCAGTCTTCTCTAACACATCTGGCATCAGAAAATTCAATTACAAAAGGTAATAGTCAATGCTTGAAATAAGAAAAGTGTTATTAATTAATTTTGATATTAGAATATTTCATTATTATTTTCTGTATTTCAGTCATCCGGTGCAACACCTAGTCAAGAAAATGAAGATGTAAGTTGTACTTTGTGTTAATATATAATTATCGAAAACAGGGGGGACACCAATAAGTTTGTTAGAGTAGGAGTGATTCATCACTTATCAACTTCTTGATGACCAAATGCTAATTTATTCTTCCATATGACAGACATGTATGAAATTTCATAGCAATTTTCTGGAGAACTACAAATAAAAGCTTCCCGAACTTCATGTGAACATGCTTTAAGGTGTGATTAATTTTCATACCCATTGGTTGCCAACTTCCTGTTAAATGAATAGATAAACCAGGGGTATCAGTAGTGAGCAATAGCTCATAGGTCTACTTGTTCGGTTTAATATCATGAGGGTACAAGTATATTTGACATGTGACATTTATTTTATTCATGGTCCACATGAAAATTTTACTGTAGTACTGTTATCATCAGAATTTATTTTCTAAACGATAACAAAATTTAGTAAAAACAAAACCCACCAGCAAAAATTCTCCTTGATAAAAATAATTTGATTATTATACTCAATGAAAGGATTCAGTCAGATGATGGTATTTTAACATGTTTACTTTAACAATGTTGAATGAAAATCATACAAAAATTGTGTATTCCTCTTTTTTATGCCCCACCTACGATAGTAGAGGGGCATTATGTTTTCTGGTCTGTGCGTCCGTCCGTCCGTCCGTCTGTCCTGCTCCAGGTTAAAGTTTTTGGTCAAGGTAGTTTTTGATGAAGTTGAAGTCCAATCGACTTCAAACTTTGTACACATGTTCCCTATGATATGATCTTTCTAATTTTAATACCAAATTAGAGTTTTTACCCCAATTTCACGGTCCACCGAACATGGAAAATGATAGTGCGAGTGGGGCATTCGTGTACTGAGGACACATTCTTGTTTTATTCTTAGTTCTTACATTTTTCTAGTTGAAGAAAAAGTTAGCTGATGCAGAAAAACAGCTAGATAAAGAAATCACAGCAAATAAACAGATGTCACAGAAATTGGTACGTATAAATGAGTAAAATATCAGCACCTCTACACTTTCTTTATTGTGTATTACATGTTTTATACTACATTTTGGTGATAGATTAAAGTTTATATTCTTAATTTAATCTTTTTCACTGAAATTTTGGATGTTTTTTCTTAAGACTCTTCTTTGATTATGCAGCTTGTTTTATTCAAGTTTTATCAGACTGAGTGTATATGTCAAATTGTTTGATGCAAAAAGAAATTTAAATTTGGCCAAATAGTGGAACAGGTATATAGAATAGATAAACAAAAATTCAATTTATAAGCATTAAAAATGTGTTAATATTTCAAAGGAAATCTGGTTGCTAGTTTTCTAGAAAAAGCAGAAATTCCTTCATTAGAAGTTAGATGTTTTTAAAAGTGGTTAAATGATTAATAATCAAAGAAGAGCTTAAAATGGTTGTGGATCTTTCTGTTTTATTTTATAATTTTGTAATTGAATTTTTTCTCCATTTAGAGTGAATCTACGGAGCCCAAGTCTGAAACCTGATTTGACAGGTGATGAAATGTATATCTTTCTCACTATAGATGTAAACTAATCTAATTTCTCTGTTTTGTTCTTTGAGTTTCATTTTGTATGATCTTTTTTCTGTTTAGTTTGAACTAATAAATTAGTTTTTTCTCTGTGCATGTTTGATTCTACATTAGTAGACCTTATTTAAGCACCTTATACTTTCATTGAAATTGCTTTATAGATGACAAAAGTTAATTCTTTAGATCTCACAAGTGCATATTTTTCTGCTTGTATAATCAAACATGTACATGTACATTAATTTTCAATAGCACAGTTTTGCTTATACACATATTATTTGAATGCAGTATGATATTATATAACTCAACCATTCTTAGTGTTGCTTTTCAGTGTTGCTGTGTTTTAATTATTTGCAAAGATTTATTTTATTTCAGTAGAAAATAAGTTGCCCATATTTATATGCTATGCTATGTACAAAACAAGTTACTATTGAATGAATTATTATAAGTACATGTATATAAGCTGGTATTTTTAAATGTATTTGGTTCACCTAGTAGCCAGCCCTATGGGTCAATATATAAGCTATTACCATCAATTCTCATCTGCCATTGTCGTAAACAAACAAAAAACTTCTTCACTGTACCAATATATTTAAATCACATGTGGGCTCACTGAATGATCATTAGGGTATCTATGTGTAGACTTGTGGTGTGTTGTACCTGTCAATCATTCAAAGACGCTGTTTAAGTTGATGAGAATCCCTTTCACTTTAAAATTCAAAAAGAAGGGAAATAATTCACTTTCCCATTAAATTTTCACATTTTGCTTTTCATTTATTTTGTTCCAACAATTTCATTTGCTACAATAAGTAACATATATCTGAATTAAGAAAAAAAGTTAATTATATTGTTATACTGACAGTTGTTTCGGAGACGAAAGAATGGTCCTAATCCAATGACAGGTACTTTATCAACCAATCATTGGCCAGGCTTTTGTCATGTGATTCTCAAGAAATGGAATGTTGTCAAACAGGCTTGACTAATACTAACAGGATGCATGTGTGGTTTAAAATATGTTAATCACAATCAACACTATATTGTAGGAATTAAATTGTAAATTTTAGAAAAGCATTTAAATAGAAACTTCGTGAACTTACATTCATTTTGAGGTTCTAACAACAATGTATATGCACAGCTGCTTAAATGCTTCTATGCTTTGAAATTACAGAATTTCTTTGGATTAATTTTACAAACATTGGCCAGGGCCATTACAAACATCAAAAACATATTGAACATAGTTTCAGTTTAGATGACTGATAATATAATGAAAATCAAAGAAATACCGAAACAAATTTTGATTTATATCAAAGTGTTCAAAGCAACGTACTTCTATTTCTGAATTTCAATTTTGGTATGTTTCTAAAATTGTTTTTTCTTAAAGAAACTGAAACAACCTTCATTGCAATTTTTTAGCAATAAATCTGTATCTGTGATTTCAAAGCATAATTCTATGTATTTATAATTTAAAAGCATATTGTATGAAGTTATTTATTTAGATTTGTTTGAAAAGTTAGTTCCCTTTATTAACCCCTCTCTCTGTTGAATTCAGGCTCAATTAGGGGTTATGGTGAGTACAAGGAAACACTATTGCCCTCTATGTAGAATTTATCACAGTTTGGTCAGATTTATATATATTGCATGCATATTTGACCAAACAAATTCACAATCAATTTTTCTTATAAATGAATTCACCAATACTATTGAATATATAAAAATATTTTAACCTTTCAACTCTTACGTAGAATATATTGCACTGTATTAAATACATATTTTGAAATATAAGAAAAGACTACATTCATTTTGTTTTACCACTTTAAACTTCTTTGATAGTGGCAACAAACTAAAATACTAACACTTATCATCTTGTTTGGAACCTGAGAAAAAAGGAAATTATGGAATAAGTTGTGGACTAATTTCGAAAGTTTTATTGCTTTAAGTTCTTCTGTAAGGGTTGAAAAGGGCCACATGAAAAACACTTAAAATTAGTGAAAATTCTACATGTCTTAGTTCCACCTCTCTATATCTGGACTTGGAAGTTTTATAACTGCAGAATGGTGATGGGTAAATTTGATTTGGTGTTATATATTTATTTGTATTTCTTTGTTCAGTGACTTTTTCTTTAATATAGGGCAATTAACTATATTAGTTTCTATTGTTTTTATGTTTGCAACTTCAAATGCAAGATTCTGATAACTTTGTGTATATGATTTTGCATCATTTGACATTTATGCCCAAATATATTTGAATAAGGAATTTTTATTCAGATCCTTCCTTGTATGACTCATTCCAATTTTGGGCCAGTTATTTTAAGGGTTGTTAGATGAACAGAGAAGAGCAAATGTTTTCTAATTAAGAAAACAGACCAAATGCACAAATTTGTTTTCTGTCCTTGTACATGTTGAAGTTTAGTGAGGTTCTAATTAAGTCTTCTCTTCTCTTCTTTCTTTATAATTTTATTTTGAATACCTCTGGGTTTCTATTATTTTTCTTAGGTATGTTCACAATTATTTTCTTTCCTTTTTCTTTGATATGTTTTAAAACACTTATTTTCTCTCCTCTTTTTGATATGTTCACAATTATTTTCTCTCCTCTTTTTGATTTGTTAACACTTCTTTTCTCTCCTGTGTTTGATATGTTGACAATTTGCTTCAGTGTTTTGTTCATTTGTTTTAGTAGATTCCTGCTTAGAATTTCTCATTGCCATTTTGCAGTAAGTTTTCCTCCTATGTCGTTAATTTTAAAGCTAGCTGAAAAGAAAGAAACATTTTTTCGTTTGCATGCATATAGAATTTTAGAATAATTTTGTACTCACATCTAGAAAATGTATTTCACTCAACTGCACTTTACCAAAGTAGAATTAGAACTCAAAGAACTAATTATATAATCCTGTAACAAGAAGTTTATATGTGTTCTGTCAAGTAACAGTAGAATAAAAGTTATTTTTCTTTCATATCCCGTCCAATAACAATTCTTCCAGGAATAGTGCATCATTTCATACTGAATTGCTAACCTATATTTATTTTTATTTACCTAAAAAACAAACCTAAAGGATTGAGACTTCAGTTTGAAAATGTTACCCATATTTTAATACAGTACTAATAGTTATTATTCAAATGACACTATAAAAAATATTTACTAAAATGCTTGTTGGCAATTGGATGGAAGGTTTTGTCTAACACATTTAACATTTAATGGTGTCTTGTTAGATTATTCTAAATATTTTTGTTGATACTGTATAATTGGTAATCTTTAATTTGATTTCCTTCATGTCACGGCTGATTTTTGACCGAATTTTCCGTCTTTTTCAGGCTGCTTCAAATGACCTGGGTACACAGGTGTAAGCTGTTAATTATGGAGGACCAGAAAAACAACTTTAAACAGACATAATCTTTCTTGTAGTTGTTAGAATGTTGCATTATGTTTATCCACTGTATTTATTATAAAGGAAAGGATTTCACAAGCAAGATAAACTGTCCATTATACAATATCTAACTGTGATTATTTATAATTCTCTCGTGTATAATATATGCCTGAATTTAAATCTGATAT
Source organism: Mytilus edulis (assembly GCF_963676685.1). NCBI lineage: Eukaryota > Metazoa > Mollusca > Bivalvia > Mytilida > Mytilidae > Mytilus > Mytilus edulis. Next base: position 69,044,019 of record NC_092346.1, on the reverse strand, counting down.
AATTTAGATTCAAGTTCATTCAACTGATGAAAGGAAAATCAAGAAAAACTGTAAAATTGCAAAAATAAATTGCCATTATCATAAACATAGTTTATCAAGGCATTTGCTACTACGCATTAAGTAGAATTATTGATTTAAACCAGGTGGAGTGACATTTCATTTTGGTTAAAAAGAAAATTACAACAGAAATATTATCATTGATCCATGACACATTGATAAGATATAAAATCAATAAATAAATATAATAAAAATAACAAATACAACCAAAAAAGGATGTTAAAAGAAAATCATATTTAGCAATATTAAAATTAGTGCTTAATTTTGCAATAATTTTGCTGTTTGTGTGCCATTTAATGTTGTTCTATCACTACCAAGACATAATTGTGAAAAATTGTTGGTTTTCTTAAGAAAAACCTCTGCCATGTGCAATATATATAACAATCATGGATAAACTGACGTAAAGTAATGTGAACATACTAACAGGAATCTAATATAGACTTAACTGAAGAAAAATGAACTTGATATATAATAAACTATTCAATGAAGCCAGTTATAAAGGATGTTGTATTTTTATTAATGATTTTTCTCAATTTAATTCATGTTGTAAGATTTTATGACAGGTTTTTGATAAAACTAAAAAGCATTGGTTTATATTTTGGGCTTTCACTTTGTTGTAACTAATACATGTATATTATGAATATCTAAAATCAAAATGAAATTTTATAATTAAAGTCAAGTGGATTTAATTGGAATCCTACGAATGCTTATATTTTTAACATAAATGAATTCTGTCTATTGATATCATTGAATGTGGTTATAAGATGAAATAAGAACCCAGTTAAAGTGCTATGTTTATTTTTCACTATTCTTGTATTTACATTGAACATCATTAATCGATCTAAGTAAGGTCAACACATAGATTAAATCAGTGGCATACAGATGTACAATATGCACTCCAAATCAAATCTTTTTTTAAATTCTAGCTCATAAATGTTGTAGAGTAAGTGAACTTTGAAAAAGAAAGTGCCTATTGTTAATTGTTTGCAAATTTATTTACACATACTTTAAGTATAGATTTTCTTCTTGGCCATTATATGTTCATTTGTTGTTGGGTTTCTGTCACCTTGACATTAACCTCTTTATCTTCTTTTTTGTTGGCATTAAAGCAAAAATTTATTTTTGTCAAGGAAAAAACTTTTTTTAAAGAGTATATGTAATAAAGTTATACTATAAAAAAATTTATAATAATATAAATTCTATAACCTCATATTTCTTTTAATCATTTGTATCTCACAACTTGCACTGCAAACTAACTATATATCCTTCACAGTTAGGCTAGGCTAAGCACGTTATTATTTTATTCACTCATTGTAAAAGTGTTCATCTAGTCATATGTTTTTTGTTTTTATGGTTTTCTTGTTTTGTTTTGATGGGACAGCTTTAATTTACTTATTATACAGTCAGTTTCAATAAGAACTTGGAATAAAGTGTAAAATTAAGTAAATATCATAAGCAAATCCAATGAAACATACCAAAAGAATTTAGGAGCACATTTTTTATTACATATCACCTGCTAAAATGAGCAATATCATGTCAACAGGAAGATTGCAGTTTTTGTTTTATTTGAGATAGCATTGATAGCCAAACAAGGGATAATTTCTTGATACAACTCAATTAAACTACCCAATAAAAGCCAACTAAAATTGGAATTATTGTTAACCTCCGTCTCATTTGGGTTTTTTATTCACGAGACTCATAAGCCAAATACATATCTTCAACTCTCATCAGTAGTTTGCCAATCATTTTCTATAATGGGAAGACTTACACCTGTCCCCTTGAATAAATTAGATTTTAATAAATGGCTTCACATTTAGACATATCTTCAATCGAAACCTCACATCTTAATAATATAGGCAGACTTATGCACAGTGTATAAAGACTATCAATCCTTATTTTTTTATACTTCGCTTTACTTTGGTCAATTTTCTTTTCTTTATTTATAAGTATACATGTATGTGCTAATAGCTCTTTTTAAAGTCATTTTGTAAACTTAATCCAGAATTGACTCTTATTTGAAAATCTATTTGTATAATTAAGTTACTTTTTATTCATTAGTGCAAGTATAGATTTATAAAATGGTTCATATTTGCAATGCAGAGCAATGAAGAAAACAAAATAAAAAAGTTATTTATAGCTACCACTTCCATGATCTTCAAATGGATTACACAATTGTTTAAAGTTCAATTACCATATTTATACAAACCTGATATTGCATGCAAATTAAAGGAGAAAAAGCCAAAGCTTTACGCATCTCTAAGTGGAGCAATTCCTTGCAGCCAAACAGTTCTACTCCCATTAAATGAATGTAATAAGAGTCAATTATGGATTCAGAATAACATGTTTAAAAGAGCATAAGGTTTCATGTTCATACAGTTTTATGTATTTTGCATACACAATTCAAGACAGAACTTTAGAAACTTATGGAACCTTTAGCAAGAACTTTTATTATTTTGTAAAGTCAGTATGCTTGAACCCTTTTACATTTCGCTTATTTTTCGAAGATGACATAGATGTTGTATATGTGACCTAGTTTGATTTTTTTTTTTGAAAGGGCTCATTAAAGTTTGTTTATATATTGGATTAATATATGAAAAGTCGAACATAATCATTTGTCATTACATTTTTTATGAAATGATCAGAAAAAACTAGCTTTTGATCATTGTCAACTTTAGGAAAAAATTTGCACTTTTATATATGATACCAGCAGCAAAATAAGAAGCCCACAATATTTTACTCATTTCATTGAAATAAATCGTAAACCACCTTTTCATCATCTTCTGAAACATTGCTTAATTCAACATTGGTTCAAAATTACTGAGAAAAAAGTTAAAGGTGACCTTGAGCAAAGGACATTTTATTTAAATCAACTGCTAATATTGATATTAAGTGACCTCTGACTGTATATAAAGATAGGTTATGTTATTGTTAAGTCCCATCAGCAGTTTATTTTCTGTCTTCCATGTTTTGTTGTACTTTGCTAGTTCAGCATCCAAGATGTTGATTTATCTAAGGTTGTATCTCATTATGTAAATATCTTATTTCCACTGCCTTTTTACACTTACAAGGTTCCTCCTCATGGTACATGGATACCGATTTCAATGTCTGCTGTATATAACTGGCTTAATTTCAAATTTCACTGCTACCTTTGTAGTGGATCATGTTTCAGATTTCACTGCTATCTCAGAAGTGGATCATGTTTCAATAAAAAGGTTTTGTTAACTTTTAACGGAAATTGAATTTCAAAGGTGACTAAAATCTATAATATTGATATGTTAAATATATGGAAGATCATGCATAGGAAAATATTACATGTTTAAGTGACAAACAGTTGTCTAGAAATTAAAAAAAATTCCACCAAGAAATAATATAGTATAATAATGAGAAAATGAATTATTGTATCTGTGTAGCTTGGCATGATATAAAATCAGTAGGAAATCTACAGTAAAAAAAAATGATGTTTTAAAATGAATTATAAATTGAATAGTACAGTGTAGTTGTATGGGCTAAAGAGTTTGCTACATTGTATAGTTAGCTTATTGTTGCTGTTATGTTACTGTCTCATGTAATGTGATAAACATTTTGTTTTCATTAAGATAGGAATCGGTTAAGGATTATTATATGGAAAGGACCACAATGTATTTATCAGAGATGTAACAAAATAAACTTCATTCAGTTTATCAGTATTGTTTTCTTATATTTTTCATTGACTTGACAGATTCAATAATTATACCAGTTCTCACTGAATGGGCAGTCATTGTCGAACCTGTAACTTTGGTCACAGAAAGCTTGACATAGGGATAGTGAACCGGCGGCAGTGTTAGCTAACTTCTTAAAAGCTTTATATTTTAGAAGGTGTAAGACCTAGATGCTTCATACTTTGTATATGGATGTCTCATGTTACAAAGTTTCCATCAGTCACATGTCCAATGTCCTTGACCTCATTTTCATGGTTAAGTGACTACTTGAAAAAAAGTTAAAATTTTTTGTAATGTTAAATTCTCTCTTATTATAAGTAATAGGATAACTATATGAATACATGTTACGAAGTTTCGGTCAGTCACATGTCCAATGTCCTTGGCCTCATTTTCATGGTTAAGTGACTACTTATTATAAGTAATAGGATAACTATATTTGGTATGTGCGTACCTTGCAAGGTCCTCATGCCTGTCAGACAGTTTTCACTTGACCTCAACCTCATTTTATGGATCAGTGAACAAGGTTAAGTTTTGGTGGTCAAGTCCTATCTCAGATACTGTAAGCAATAGGTCTTGTATATTCGGTGTATGGAAGGACTGTAAGGTGTACATGTCCAACTGGCAGGTGTCATCTGACCCTGACCTCATTTTCATGGTCAAGCGGTTATAGTTAAGTTTTTGTGTTTTGGTCTTTTTTTCTTATACTGTATGCAATAGGTCTACTATATTTAGTGTATGAAATGATTGTAAGGTGTACATGTCTGCTTGGCAGGTGTCATCTGACCTTGACCTCATTTTCATGGTTCAATGGTCAAAGTTAAGTTATTGGTTTTTGGTCTTTTTTTCTAATACTTATTGCAATAGGTCAACTATATTAAGTGTATGGAAATATTTTATGATCTATATGTCAGTCGACCAGGTTTTATTTGACCTTGACCTCGTTTTCACGTTTCATTGCTCAGTGTTAAGTTTTTGTGTTTTGGTCTGTTTTTCTTAAACTATAAACAATAGGTCAACTATATTTGTTGTATGGAAAAATTAATAGCTGTATATGCCTGCCTAGTATGGTTCATCTGACCTTGACCTCATTTTCATGGTTCATTGGTCAATATTTAGGTTTTTTTTATTAGTTTATGTGACAGTTGTAATAAAGCTTTATATTTAGGACTATCAACATAATATCAATGATTAGTAAAGAAGGCGAGACATTTCAGTGTGTGCACTCTTGTGTACAATAAATTTTAAAAAGATGTGATATGATTGACAAAATGACACAGAAATTAACAACTATAGGTCACTAACAGACTTCAACAAAACCATACCGCATGGTCAACTATAAAAAGCCCCAAAATGACAAATGTAAAACAATTGAATTGAGAAAACTAATGGCCTAACTTATATACAAAATATTGAACAACAAACAAATATGTAACACAGCAAAAAACAACATTGAATTACAGGCTTCTGACTTGGGACAGTCACATACAGAATGTGGTGTAGTTAAACATTTTAGCGAGCCCCCAACCCTCCCTCTTACCTGGGACAGTGGTGTCACAGTTCAACGTAAGAACAAACTATAAAATCAGTAAAAAAATGCTTAACTCTTCAGATGAATAGAAATAGAAATGCCTCTAACAAAAACACAGAGTAGACTTTGACAGGTAGTTGTAAATCCCAACAACAAAAAGACATTAAGTACAGATCTGAGAGTACTTACAGTTACTAACAGCTAGTTCAAAGCCAAAAAAAATGATGCATCTAAGACTAAAATTAGACTTGTTTGTCTAAGCAGTCCCTTTAATTCATTTAATATTCCATATTACGCAGCTTTAGTAGGAAAGGACAATTTTATATTTGCCTGGCACTTTATGATGTTGAACTTAATGTGGAAGCACTCTTCACATCCATCAGACAGTGATTTTTGTCTGTCTGTGACTACTTTGCAAGACATAGGGATTACAAGAGTGCACATGCTTATATGTCTCACCCTTTACAGATCATTGATTTTTATGGTGAAAGTACTAAATATATAAATAGTTTTACTGCAAGTATCACATAAACTTATGAACAAAAAAGATGAGGCCAAGGTCAGATAAACCAATAAAGAAATACCATTCACAAAATATAGTTGACCTATTTCATATAATATCTTAAGAAACTGATCTCACCACAAAAACTTAGCATTGACCAATGAACCATGAAAATAACTTCAAGGTCAAATGAAACCTGCCAGACTGAAGAAAGAAAGTGTTCACTCTACCAGGAATACCTAAAAAAAAATCGCAGATATAGTCCCATACCCATTCAAAGTAATGTTGGATGATTTATTCTCAGAAATTGTTTTGTTTATATGTGATTTCATTTGTCTATCAGTATAGATTCGTACAGTTGTATTATTAACAATGCCTCTAGGTTTGGTACATGGGAAATCACTGATACAGGCTGATTTTTAATCACTACTGCAATCAGCAAAAACTAACACAAAACAGAATAAAACAAGAATGTGTCCATAGTACATGGATGCCCACTCGCACTATCATTTTACATGTTCACTGGACCGTGAAATTGGGGTCAATACTTTAATTTGGCATTAAAATTAGAAAGATCATATCATGGTTAACATGTGTACTAATTTTCAAGTTGATTGGACTTCAACTTCACCAAAAACTACATTGACCAAAAACTTTAACCTGAGCTTCACACTATCTTTTTCTTTGTTCAGTGGACCATGAAAGTGGGGTCAACACTTTAATTTGACATTAAAATTAGAAAGATCATATCATAGGGAACATGTGTACTAAGTTTCAAATTGATGGGACTTCAACTTCATCAAAAACTACCTCGACCAAAAACTTTAACCTGAAGCGGGACGAACAAACGAACGGAGGCACAGACCAGAAAACATAATGCCCCTCTACTATCGTAGGTGGGGCATAACAAGCTCAAAACTTACTTCAAGCTACACAAATAAGTCCCTTGGTGTGAATCTTCCAATAATCTGATATGATGTAGATCTTGTCTTGCTGATCATTTTTGCTATTTTAAAAAGATTTTCCACTTCCAGTACAGTTTTCAAGATTATAGCCAACAAATCCATATAAGGAGTCATCCAATATTGGTCAAAATAGGGTAGTTAATGGATTTTGACAGTATGAACATTTAATGACCTGCCAGTCTCTGTATAACAGTTCTCAAGATATTAACCTTTATTCAAGGTGGCAAGGACATATGTTTTAAAATTAGGTATGCTAAGAATGATTGTTCATGATGTTTTTTTATGCCCCACCTACGATAGTAGAGGGGCATTATGTTTTCTGGTCTGTGCCTCCGTTCGTCCGTCCGTCTGTCTGTCTGTCTGTGCCTTCGTTCGTCCGTCCGCTTCAGGTTAAAGTTTTTGGTCAAGGTAGTTTTTGAAGAAGTTAAGTCCAATCAACTTGAAACTTAGTACACTTGTTCCCCATGATATGATCTTTTTAATTTTAATGCCAAATTATAGTTTTGAACCCAATTTCACAGTCCACTGAACATAGAAAACAATAGTGTGAGTGGGGCATTCGTGTACTATGGACACATTCTTGTTTATAATAGCCATGTAGTTACAAAAGAGATGATTTTTGTAAAAGTTAAAGCAACCCACATAACCCTTTGTAACAGTGAGCTAAATTTGGTGGACATTATTATTTATCTTGCTTTTATATGCACAATCTACAGTGACTTGATCTGTGTTGCTGGTCATTATTGCTATTTACATGTTGAACCTAGCTCTGAATTTTTTTTTAAATAACAGCCTATTGAGACCCTATTCTCCAACACACGAGGAGGTCATTGTTACTCAGCCATATTAAGTTATTTGTAGATCTTGGATCATGTCCTTCCCAATATTTCAATTGGTGTTTGATTAAGTTTTCTGTATTGTTTCATTGTTTGTAGTGATATTTTATTAGCTAATTTGTTTGTGTTATTTCTATCAGTCAATCTTTTCAATCCCCATTCCTGTTCTATATTATTGTTTAAAACTTAAAACTTTCATTTGTTCATGTTATAGGGATAACTAATTATACCCCAGGCCAATTAATTGCATCAGGTTACTTGGTATAATGTTTTTGACCTGTCCTTCTTTCTGTACGACCGTTGAATTATGATTCAATATTTTGTATATGAGTTGTGCCCCTTTGACCTTATTGACCTCAATATACTACTGCAACAGTTTATCATCACAACTCCTTAGAAACCACACAACAGAATTTCATGAAACCTTGTAGATGATAAGGACATACTATATAGATGTGCATATCAACAGGAAATTATGATTTAATTTTTTTCTAGAAGTTATGCCCCTCTGACAATGTGAGCGTGCTCACAAAGGTTCTTTAATTGTTTATAAATTTGATAATGTCTAAAGGTACCAAAGAAATGGAGCTTCATCACTGACTGGAAGTTACCAGTTTTTACCATACCATCATGCCAGGTCACTAGTTAAGCAAGAACTGCTGCCACATAAGCACCTGATTCCATACCTTGTTTTTAGCAGTTGTGTGCAGCTTTCCTTGAGGAGTTTTGTGGATAGTTCTTTGTCTGTTTACCATTTTCCTTTTTGCAAGGTGTTGTAAACTTACAGTTTTAATTCCCCCTTTTATATCTCCTTTCATTTTCAGCTTTATTTATACCACACATCATAACAGAGTGAAAGTCCTCAATACCAAACTCTGTACAATCAATCATTGTAATTACACAGCACATACAATGCAGACAGACCAACAAATGCAATTTGTTTGATATCTCTTACTGCCTAAATTTATTCAAGGTGACAACATTACTATTCAATAAGTCAGATATTTATCTGATTAAACTTAAAATTATTCAAGGTGACAACATTACTATTCAATAAGTCAGATATTTATCTGATTAAACTTGAAATAATCCAATAATACTCCATTTAAAAGGAAGACACATTAAAATGTGTTTATATAATAAGCTTTATTCAGTATATAGGAAAATTCTTATCCACACGTTTAGTCCATCCAAGTAATCCACCTTTCAAGTCTTTAATATCCAAGTTCAAATCTTTAAATTTGTCTTTTAATTTTTGTGTGACAATTTGTGAATCATTTCCTCTTCTGCAAGCAACTACTACAGGGAGGGGGTCTCCAGTGGCAGGAATATTGCATTTTAATCTTTCTTCTAACGCTTGTATACAGTCCTTTTTATCCACAGAATTCATTGGTAAATCTGATAATAATAGATAAGGAAATAATACAAATATCCTTCAAAAGAAAAAGAAATAGGAATTGTTTTATCACCAATCCCAAAAACAATATTAAAGTTTGAATTAATTGATTCAAGCATAACAAAGTTAGTTTAAAAGTAACCTTAAAAATGATAGGTAATGAAATGATTAAAAAGAAGTTAAAAATCAAAGGTAACTTACTTTTAAAAATAGTGTGAAGTGAATCATTCCAAGCATACTCCAATTAGTGTGTGACATGTGAAAAAAATATTTTACTCTGATAGTAAAACTCCATTGTCATTGGATATGTTGTATATTACTTGAACAATTTGATAAAGTAAATTTGGAATAAAAAAAAAGTTTCCACAAAAACAACACTTTCTGTTAAAAATAATCCAAACAATTTAACCACAACTTTCCCCTTGTGTTATGTAATAAAACTTCAAAAGGATACTATATGATTGGACTGGAAGCTGACATATGTCTAATTCCACTGGTAATCTCACGTCCACCAATACATGTTCTTGTTTGGTGTCCAACATTTTCTTGTAATCCTATAAATGGATAAACAACTACTGTAGACCATATTTTAAGTGGTCAAAACTTGTGTAAGTCATATTCTTTTAATTATGATAAAAGAATAGTGTTTTTTTTTTTACAAATATACATGAATTTTGTACTAAATATAAATATATTTTCTCATTATATTTGTGCTGAACTATGCTGCATTAGTTTACATACAACAGCTATTTCCAAAGAAGAGGCTACTGTCCTCTTTTCAGATACTAACCTTCCAAATTCTCATTTTAACAAAAACAAGTGATTTGCAACTTCTAAAGTTACATTAAAATCTAACATGTTATTTTTGGCAGCTTTAGACGAATCAGGAATCTAGCATATTTCAAAAACTGATGCAACAAGAGAAAAAAATTAAAAAGTTCTCCTTATATAACCAAAAAATAATTTAAAACACTAACATGATATCTGCCTTGTTTCACCATTATCTAAGCTTAAATGTACAAGTTTTTAACCACCTATGTTATGGGTTTCTAATATCTCTTTTATGTTAAAAGGTCACATTTGAAATTACTTCAAGTTACTGTTAAACAATTATATAGGTCAAAACTAATTCCAAATTTTGAACATATTTAAAGGTCAAGGGATCTCTTTAAAGAGACATCAGGTTTCAAGGTCATTGCCAAACATTGCAGGTCAGAATTGTTGGAGCAACATGATTTGTCCAATACCTTTGGTGATATTCTGTCTGTATCTTTCAGTAAAGTTAAATCTTTGTCCTGAAATATAAGTCCTGATATTCAATTTCTTAGAATTGAACAAAATATTCACTTTATGAGATATATTTCATCACATATTTATCTTTTTCATCTAAATATTTCTTTCATATTCACTTTTTGTAGTAAAATAGTTATTACTATCAAATTTGTTGTATGGGTTTTAATCCCTTTTTATACCTTCAATCCTCTTTAATATGAATGTTCCAAAGTTAAGAAGCTCTGAGAATGACTTCCTCTGTTATTTAAAAGAAATATTTCAGCACATATTTCTCCAAAGAATTTAAAAAATGTCATTACATAGAGATATTTTTTAGTAAAATTGACACAGTTTCTATTTTATATTTACCTTATCATTAGCTCTAGCTCCACAAAACTGTTCATAGTCTATTAATTCTGTTATGGTAGGATTATCTCCACATACAGGACATGTTGGTTGTCTTCCCCTGATTTTAATAGATCTAAATGAACCCTGCAGACCATCAAACAGTAGTAACTTTTGGCTAAATGATGCTTAATCTTGTTAAGAAATCAAATACTACCAGTATACAAAATATGAATCTAATACAAACAATTAACACACGAAGAAGAATTGGAATAAACAAACATGATACAGCAAAATCAAATTAATATTTGACAATTTTCAAATACCCCAAACAGACATCAAAAAAACAACATGACTACTTTCTAATTCCTGTATCCAAAAAATACATGAATTGCATTGGGAATAAAGTATTCACACATACCCAAGCATACTTGCCTTTTAATATTTTGTTGTGTCAAAATTCTTCTCAAAGATCCCAAGATTATAGTGTATGAACATGATGTAATGAATGTTCTTAAAACTTCATCTGAAGAACTTACAGCTCTGCTATTCAACTATTTAAGGATACGATCTATCCCAGCGCAAATCTTTATAGCTTCTAGTGCTTGTATACATCCTATTATCCCTGGAACTATTTAATAGAAAAAGCTCAATAATGTGTTAAATTACATATATAACTCATCCAACAAATAGAGCAAATTTTCTTAGAACTTTGAAATAAAAAATTATCATACACTTACTATAGTAAAAAATTATAAGTTTTAAATTACATGCTAAAATAACTTCTTTTTTTTATATATATAAATTAACAAGGTTTTTTTGGGTCTGCCTATGTATAATGTAGGGTAAAGAATTATGAAATCAGAAAACTTAATAGTGTTGAACATATGAATTTAGCTTATTTGCTTAATTTAAATAGGTGAACAGATAAAGAAAATCAGGTTGTACATTGACCTGCTGATATGTCAGATATGTATGTCTCTTGGTTCTTTTTGGATACTTGTCTCATTGGCAATCCCGCACATCTAATATTTGTCCAAGTAATGAGATAATGATTGGAACTTACTGACTCCTAGAACTCCTCCATCAGAACAATTTGTTACAGTTTCTGGTGGAGGTGGTTTAGGATACAAACATCTATAGCATGGTCCACCTTCATAGTTATATACTGTTAGCTGAAAAATATTAACATAAATCTTTTCCGAAAAACTACTGGATAGAAGATTTTTCAGTGCATTGAAATTTGTCTATTCATTGCTTCAAAAATTGTTTTCACAATAAATTTGCTGTAAATTCAGAAACTATTGCAAGATTTGTATCTTAATATTTGAATAATGAGACTTTGTGAGATCGCAATAAAAAATATTGCATTCTGATATGCAGCTTTTCCTGATATAGCAACAATTAATCTACCATTTTTGGCCATTCTTCAAAAATTGCAATAATAAATGTACACATTAATATCGGAATTTAAAGTATCTAAATTATTATACTCTATATAGTCTTTCAATATGTCATTAGAGAAACAGATTCTACAACTGTATCCCATTCATGAAGTTTGAATTTAAGTATCTGGACAGATTAAATATCATAAGCAATGGGGTATTTCCGCGTTTTGCATTTGCGCCGATCTGCATTTCATTTGCGCCGATTTTTTCTTTCATTTGCGCCGATTTTTTTTTCCATTTGCACCGATTTTTGTACAGGTAAATTACAGGTGAAAAGATATAAGAAGATGCGGTATGAGTGCCAATGAGACAACTCTCTATCCCAGTCATGTTATAGTTGTTTATTCTTTAGTTTTCTATGTTGTTTTATGTGTACTATTGTTTGTCTGTTTGTCCTTTTTATTTTTAGCCATGGCGTTGTCAGTTTATTGTCGATTTATGAGTTTGACTGTCACTCTGGAATCTTTCGTCCCTCTTTCATTTACCATTTATCAACCTCTTCCGTAAGCCATTTGTACAAATGTTATGATTTTCAATCATAACATGTATATAACTGTTGTCCTCTGCTCACTACGGGGAGGTGTATATAACTGTTGTCCTCTGCTCACTACGGGAGGTGGAAGTAGGGTTTCGAGCAAGATAAATCAATATAAAAGCTATATATTTATTTAGAGTGTGTATAGGCAACACATCTAATATATTCCTATAATTGTCGCTAATGGGGTCCATCTTTTCTTTGTCTGGCTTACGTACTGATGCGAGCATTTCTATAGAGTTTGCATTAATTTTAACATACGTTACGGCCTGGATTTTCTTGATAAAATCTGTAATAACATATAAGTTGGGGTGCAGCTGCTCAGAAAAGAGGTGGATAGCGTTACAGTGTGCATATACATGTACTTAGTTTGAGGCTAAGAATGTAAGACATTTGTCATCAGAAGGAGCGTCAGACATATTGTCAAACGTGAAGCAGTCATTGATTTCATTTGGGGGAAGGAATGGTAACCCTAAAAAAAGGGATAGCCATTTACCAATGATGCTTAAAATTTGTCTTTATACTCTGTGCTCAGCCCATGTAAAAGTATTAACTTACCTGTAACTTACCTGTAAATCCAATTAGGAGAAAAAATAAAATCGGCGCAAATGAAAGAATGAAAATTTTCAAAATCGGCGCAAATGTCATACGCCCGGGTATTTGTGGTAGAATCATTATCTGTTTAATCATAAAATTTTAATAGGGTATCTGATATAAATTCCCATGTTCCTTAATGTCTAATGGGTTGAAAGTTTCAAACTAATAGTTACTCCTTGAAGAGGAAAATTGTTACTTACTTGCCCTTCAAATCGTAAAGCACTGCCAGATACAAGAGGTTTGTTAGCTAATATACAGGCATCATTCAACAAATATCTAGTAGCAACATTATCTGTGGCATCTAATACAACATCATATCTACGTCCATGTTAAGGTTTTGTTAATAGATAATAAAAGTTTCACATCATTTTCAATAGTATAGATAAATTGTATTAAATAATTGATATACATGTATATTAGTTTTCAACAAGTATCTGATTCTTAAATAAAGAGTGTCTTAACACTTTCATCCACTTGTTTCTATATTTTTTTTAATATTGTGTTAAATATTAGTGAAAGGATACTGCTTTATCAGTCTGAGTGCATTTGTACTATCTAATTGCAGATGATAAGGAATACACTCAACAAGTGAGTTCAACCTGCAAAGAAAAATGTTAAATGGAAAATATAGGTCATCCAATACATTGCTTTAAATTCAAAACAAACATTACAAATATTGGAAAAAGAAAAACTATAGATTCAGTAAATATACATAAATTTATTCAATTATTTTTAGACAAGATAAGAAACTGAAAACCTTGATTAAAAAGGACTTTTCTATTTCAAAGCTGATGTTTATTTTAGCCAGCATATCTTGTCAAATTTTATCAATTTAATTGGATAAAAAGAAACAGATTTAAAATTATTAAAAGATTAGATGCAGCAAATGCTCACTGGGTCTCTGAATAGAATAATAAAGAATTTCAAACTAACTGTGTACAGGATGAAGCCACAGATGAAGATTTTGGTGTTCCTACTCTTTTCTCTGTATGTAGAATTTGTCTGTGAAGATTATTCAATTCAACTTCATCATAATCTACAATCCCTATTCTGCCTATAAAGTAAATAAAGGTTATACCATACCAGTAGATAAAACTGTTTAAATCAATTATAAAGCCTGTATTATCCTTTTTCTTTGTAAGAGTTTATTCTAGAAATAGTTTAATATTTGATTTCCTTGCATACAAAGAATTGTTTCTTCCATAGTATCCCTCTTGAACTGTTCAACATTATTACCTTTGTATATAAGCAAGACCTAAGTGCATCCCTGAAACCATTGGCATAATTCATCTCTGTTAAAACTAAAAACAACTTTTCTAGGTTTTTGTTGATTTTAAAACTTTACATTGTTTTGTAAACATATGTCTATTGTGAATGATCATGCATGTATATTGAATTCAAAATGTCTTTCCAAGTTTTGTGCCAATGAGCTGCTTTCTTACTCCTTTTATTCACACTGAGCTACACAAATATTAAAATTACCACTTAACTCCAATAAACAGGTTAATTTAACAGTACATGTAACTTGTTCTTTTTTTTGGTAGAAAAAGCTATCTCTATATTTTTATATAAGCAATATGGAAGAAATGAATGTTTAAATGCACATGCTGAAATGATTATCAAGGTCATAATATATGTACAGATATATTTTACAATATCAATCAAAATAAGCTTTTTATCTGTTGTGGTTTTTTTTTCGTTCGAATTGTTTCACATTTTTTATGTTGGTATCTTTTAAATTTGCCTTTACTGTATGGGTTTGCTCATTGTTAAGGGACATATGGTTGTTTAAATCAATGGGATTTGGACTATTGTTGGTTAGTGGTCTCATTGGTTTTTATACCACTTCTGTTTCTTTTATAAAATTTGTTTGAGAAACTGACTATAATCACTAATCACTGAACCATGAAAGATCTTTCAATGATAATGTGTGCCAAATAAAATATCATCATTCATATAACTTATAACTAAAAAATCATTTGATCAAAAATATTGTTTTGTAAGCAGTCAATGAACCATGAGAATGTTAGAGTTACAGTTTAAAGCACAACAGATATATTCTAGGCAAAAGTTTCAGACTTTAATGAAAGTTAGAAACACAAAATTCAGAAATGCGAAATAGATTACACTGTCCCAGGTTCATATCAATATACTGATATATATAACACTTACCAACTCCTGCTGCAGCTAGATATACGGCTGAAGGACAACCTAAACCTCCTGCACCCACTATCAAAACTGATTTACTGCTCAATGACAACTGTCCTGTAGGAAGAAACATCATCATGATTATATGATTTCACAGTCTGTTGACTTGTCGTCAAAGAGTACTACTTATGATTAACTGTTAAGATGTAGAACAAGAAAATCACTGTTTCTTTGCTATATTGTATTTGATGAAATATTACTTTTCTAGCATTTGAAAAAACCTTAAACCTTGATATGATCACCATTTCCATTATATCTAAGTGACCCCAATTTTAAGTGCCTATGTTAATTATTTTTGGTCAATTTTTTAACAAACACTTTTGAAGTCCTTCTGGTTTGGTTTAAATACAAAAAGTAGACAACAATCTGACCATATTTTTTTAGCATGATTGTTTTTAAATCATTCTAATAGTTTGAAAAGCCTTTCAGTAGGAAATAAATTGTGTAGTTGAATTTATGTTTCACCTTTTACTCCTATCTCTGGCAATATTAACTGTCGACTGTATCTACCAATTTGTTCATTGCTAAGGTTGTCGCTTTTTTCTAAACAATCTAAAGCTTCCACAGTTGAACTTGGATTCCTAAATTCCTAGGAAAAAAATATGATAAAATTTTTTGATGGATCATTAATTGTTCAGACAATGAAAAATAATTCGGATATCACTGATTATTGTGATACTTGTCTTTAAATGGATTAATAATAAAAACAAACGTTTTGTTTTGATAAAATATTTAGCTTAAAATTAATAAAAACAATGATGCATGAACTGTAAAATGAAACGGATTTACAAGTTCATTTATTTATACTAGCTCTAAGACTAGTCATACTGCACACATTCGTGATTGACTGAATACAATTATTTTGTTAACAAATAACAATAAAGATAAATACATATTGTATTCCAGTATTCTACTCTGCAAATCAAAGGGAAAATGATAAATTGATTGCAGCTGCCAGCAATATAAATATTCTATCAATTTTTCAACAAACTTTAACATATTTTGTTCAAATACTTAAAATAATGCGACAAGACATCAATTAGAAAAAAATAAAAATCAGGGCGAATGGACCCTGGGCAATCAGGTATCAGGGCGAACAGGTACTAGGGTGAACATGAATCAGGGCAAACGGACCTGGATTCTTCCCAGCTGACCTTAGAGTCTGACCTGCTTAATTATTGATGTCATACAACAATCACTTTTCCATTGTAGCGTCAAACATTTTGTACTAGTTCATCAAAATTTTATGAGAAGTTCACAATCAGAACCTGTGTGATGTCCAGTAATGCGGACAAATAACGATACTGTGTATTGGCAGAAAATAAGAGTAGAAAGAAATCGGTACCTCAAATGATCGAATAACACTGTCATTATCCGAATAACACATGTAATGACCGAATAACACTTGAAATTTTAATATTAGCACATATTTGTGACTTTTAAACTATTAAATAATAATATATTATCGATGTATTTTATAACTTACAAATGATTTGCAGAAAGCAGATAAGTTCATTAAAATCTTTTTAAATTTAGTGTGTACAACGAACGATGGTGGCCACGGAAATCACAAAATTATGGCCGCCATGTACGATGTACACACTAAATTTAAAATGATCTTTATGAACTCTTTTTGCTATCTTTAAATCATTTCTAAGTTATAAAATACATCGATAATATATTATTATTTAATAATCAATGATTAAAAGTCACAAATATGTGCTAATATTATAATTTGAAGTGTTATTCGGTCATTACAAACTTGTGTTATTCGGATAATAACAGTGTTATTCGGTCATTGGTGTTACCCGAAAGAAATGGACCCTAAAATAATGAAAATATATTGAAATAAATACCAGACCAACACCCCACCCCCATTACGGTTCACCATCACCCCCAATACATGACACCACTACCAACACCCACACTTGAGCAAATCTTTAAAATTTTGGTTTCATGGTGACCCCAGACTTCGAAGTTCTGGGATCGCCCCTGGCCCTGCATGATGTCTAATTTATACCGATTTTGTATTCAACATTTCTTTTAAGTTGTCCAACTCCTTCTGCTTTTCGTTAATTTGTTTTTGTAAATCTGCTATGTCGTGTTTAATCATTTCGATATTTTTTTCAGCAAACGTGGTTCTTTCATTTGTTTTGTTTCATACGTTAAATGTACCTCCTTCAAGGAGAGCACTGAAGCACACGTGATCTTGTAACAAATAAAAGCAGACGATGATATCATGGCAAGAACCAAACAAGCGATAAAACTTGCAACGCCAAAATTCAATTACGTTCGGCAATACCTGTCAGTCAAAAGACAACAATTCAAAAATGAATTAAGAGGTGGCATTAAAAAAGTGAAAAAATTTAGGCCAGGAAATAATGCTCTGTCGGAAATAAGAAAATTTCAGAGAACCACAGAACTTCTGATTCCAAAAGTGGCATTCCAACGACTTGTAAAAGACATTTCTCATGTCTTTGTAACAGAAATAAGGTTTCAATCGGCTGCATTGACGGCGTTACAGGTAATTTACTAATTGTACGATCACTATGGAAAAAGGGGGATCGGATATCCTCAGTTAAGTCAAGTCTACAAAATGGGTCAAAGACCATCATATGTTGATTCACCAAACAATTTAAATTATAGAGCAGCAATATGGAAAATACGCATAAGTACACATCATTAAATGATTGAAAGGGGAAGACATCTTAAAATTTCTAGAGAGCCTGGAATCTCAGGAAAGATACTGTCCTGGCTGTAAAAATGGGGAAATCGAGGATGAACAACATTTCTTATTAAAATGTAATAGATTTACCTCAAAGCGAGAAATATTAGAAAATAAAATAAATGTTAATACAGCGTAACATGATTACCGTTCATGAACAAAATATCTCTATTGGTTAATAATAGCTCAGCATTATTACTTAGACTGTCTTCCTCTTTCCGATGATATCAGAGTGTCTTAATATAAGAAATAGTGAACTTATATGATACATCAATATGTAACTTTTCATTATAGCATGATATGTTATCATGGAACCTTTCATTCTACCATGTCAATTATTATTGTTATATGTAGGTCTTAGCCATTTATTGTTTAATGAGTTTGTGCCAATAAAAATATTTGCATTTGTATTTGTTAAATTGATCTGAGACAACTATTGTCATAGTAGTCTCAGAATTGATGCGACGGTAAAGGTTGACTTACATACTATTTTAATTTGTTAAAATTTGTATTAGGGAGCTACCATTTGAATTTTATGGCGAGGGGGAGCGGATCGAGGGGCTAAGATTTATTTTGAAGAGAAAAAATAGTCAGGACAGGAGTTTTGAGTAAAAAATGCAGGATGAGCGACTTTGCAAAAAAAAAGGCAGGATGACAGTTTAGGTAAAAAAAAAAGTCAGAATAACCCAATATTAAAAAAAGGCAGGACCGAAACAGCCTGAGTTCGAAATAAATAGGAAGGAGAGAGATAACAACCAGAACCCGTGGTTCCGTGTCAAACAACATCAGACAGATAAGGACAAAACTGGATTGTTCAAGTTCAAATATTCATTCATCCCAGTCACCATCATATCCTGGAACAATATACCTCCAGACATCCGAGCTTCCCCGTCTGGAACATTTTCGACACGCCATCCAAGATGTCAGCGTCTCGACACTACTCCACATCTAAATTTATATAGCACCGATTTTAACTGTACATACAAATCTCTTTTTAACTGTACATACTTAAAAGGTTTTTAGCTGTTTACTCACGCTGGAGTATATACACTAAAAAATGAGTCCACTCCTTGACGGGAAGATAAATAGATAGACTAAAAAAATCTTCGTAGCCAAATTAAAATCAAATGGTAGCTCCATTAGTTGATTTAGTTAGAAGAAAACAGCAAATAATCAAGGATAGAGGCTAGTTTTGGCTTGGAATTTCATTTTGATGGATCCCCGCTTCCTTATTCATGACCCTTTTATATTATCAAATATACTATGAAGGGGTTGGGGGGGGGGGCAATACTAACATGTTAACAACACCTCGATTTTGGCAAAAACAGTTAACAAAAAATACAAAAATGCTAATAACAGTTAACAAAAAATACAAAAATGCTGATAACAGTTAACAAAGTGGGTAAAATTGATCTCAGATAACAGTTAACAACATCTTGAAAATGGCCATAACAGGTTAACACAAAAAGGTATTGTCCCCTCCGCTAATATGTATACATGATTCCATCAAACTATATATGTTGTAAGGGGTGAATGACTGAGCGTTTCAAAGCACAGGTGCATGGGGCATGGACCCCTTATTCTATAAAATTTTTTTCGATTTTGACTCATTTTCTCTGATTTAATGTGTTCTTGCATTTATCCCTCCGTTTGCTTGTTAACAGTTTGCTTGTAGTCTAACATGTCTATAAACTAAAATTTACTTCAATGAAATCAGCAGAAACAAATGTGAATAGTAAGACGTCTTATTAATTAGCGCAACCGATATTAAGTGTGCTTTCAGAAACAACAAACATTATTTGATACATGTTGTTTGTTAGGCTATTTTGTGCTGTTTTATTTTTCGATCTTACCGTTAGTTTAAACATTATTTTTTATTGAAAAATTACTGATACTAATGGAGGGAGTAGAACAATTTTATTAGAAGTTATATGGGATTCAGAAACCAGTTTGGAAAAAAACTTTTTAAAGAAATAAAATTCCGTCTCCCGCAAAAAATACAAAACGACGCCAACAGTTGACGGTAACATATAGTATCAAAGTACTGAACATCGGATGACCGCAAGTTCTGGTGGATGATCACACGCACTTGTTTCAGGGGGAAAATCACATCTTCATACCTAGTCTTCCCGCTGAGTGGCAGCCCAGGCTAGTAAAATTGCTCTCGGGCCTGTAAAAATCATATCTACATGCCAACAGATACTAACTAAAAAATTTCAAGGCAAAAATTGAGCTTCGGGCCTGTAAAAGTTCGTCGTGACAGAGACATATATACACATGTGTATATATGTCTCTGGTCGTGAAGACTGCATACCAGAAAGTATAAAGGTTAAAGTACATAGATATATTTTTTTCTGAGACAAGCTCGTGTTTGGATGATGAATAAACGACAAAGAACTCAACCTCACCATAATGTTATATTGTAGTGATCTAATAATTTGTTATCAGTATACTCTGGATGATAGTCCGTCGGAAGGGGACGATACATGGCTGACCGTTTTAAGAGAGAGCCATATCTCTTGCACGTTAAAGAACCCTTGTAGATATGGAAAAAGAGCAGACTAATGCCGCTACAAGGCAGCACTCGCACCCGCAAAGTGGAAAGGGATTAATATAAGTTGCAAAACTTGTTTCCCAATCCACTATAATTAAATATGTTTAAACTAACTAAAACTCTGGTATATTGTTTAATATTACATTAATATTTGTATTAGGCTACAGTTATATATGATCAATTTGTTGCTTTCTATAACATGTGTCTTTTGGTTATTTTTGTTATTGGGTTGCTGTCTCATTGACCCATACCCATATAATTTAATAGAAATTAAGTAACATGTCAGCGTGTAGACATGAGTAGACGTTCGGTCTTGTAATGCCAAAGTGACTTTTTCTTTTCAGGAAGCAGCAGAAACATATTTGACTTCATTGTTCGAAGATGCAAACCTTTGTACACTTCATGCAAAAAGAGTAACTATAATGCCAAAGGATATTCAGTTAGCATTACGGATAAGAGGTGAAAGATACTATGTGCAATGATAAAGAACATGTGATAAAAAGACTGCAAGCTGTGATATCTATAACAATTGTTTAGTATACTTTTAACAATATGACATCAATTATGTATTAATCTTTACTTTTATAAAACATAAGAAAATATGTCTGACTTTATAATATCTAACTATTTATACCACCATGTTAAAATTTGCATTTATGACATGCCGTTACTCTGACCTTTGTTGGTCTTGTATGATTTTTACAGTGAATGACCGTGAGGTGTATTGCTATCGCCTAGATTTCCGTTACTTATACGTTTTGGGTTATTAACCTATCTATTAAAATGATGAATACGCAGAAATAATCGAGTGCAATAACATGTTACAAATTTATTTCTTCCATGCATACTCGTCAAATACTTTTTAAAGTATACAAATAAAAATGCTTTGTTATATATATATATATATATATATATATATACATATAAATAAAAAATCATTATTATCTATCATATGCACACGCATGCGGAAGAATATCTTCGGCTGTTTTCTACTCTTTGGTCGGGTTGTTATCTCTTTGACATGTTTCCCATTTTTAATTTCATTCTCAATTTTACAACAGTCTATTAACCTTCCCATCTTAACAAGCTTTCTCTACCCTTGGCGCAGTTGATGGTTAGACACGACGGGTGCCGCATGTGGAGCAGGATCTGCTTACCCTTTCGGAGCACCTGAGATCACCCCTAGTTTTTTGGTTTAGTTCGTGTTGTTTATTGTTTAGTTTTCTATGTTGTGTCGTGTGTGCTGTTGTTTGTTTGTCTTTTTCATTTTTAGCCATGGCGTTGTCAGTTTGTTTTAGATTTATGAGTTTGAATGTCCCTTTGGTATTTTTCGTCTCTCTTTTAAAACAAATCTACACATTTTCTAATTCTAAAATTTCGTAAAAGATGACTAAATGAAACCAACACTTTATTAATTTCGTGCGTCCGAACATTTTTTTTTTATTAACTTTCATCAGGAAAGCTGAAAAGCAAGTATTTTAATAAAATAATCATTATCTGTTAAATTGAGGAGTGTATGCATACTTAGAAACGCAAGAAGCATACAAAAGGGACACGAATAGCCAATTTAAACCCGGCTAGGTTCAACTTTGACTGAGGGAGTTAGAACCTTAGTTTTTTAATTTTGTGATGGGACTATGGGAAATTTTAGAAAAAAATCTGTTTAAATAATGTCAGTACAGGAGACAGACACCTTTGGGGAGTCTACCGCCGTTGCATCGACTCCGTGATAGTAGATGGAAATAACACATTATTAATGTCGTGAGTCCAAAACGCTTTTTCTAGCTTTATCTTCATCAGGAAAGCACAAACCTTAATATTTGAAAGTCAAGAATTTCTATAAATTCATAAAAGATAACAATGTCGTTGGGCATAGGAAGGCTTATTTTTCCTTGTTTTATCTCCAAAAGGATATATTCTGACTATAGGGGAGCGTGAATGAACCTTTTTCTAAAGAGATTTGTAAGTTTGTCGTCCTGACAAAAAAAAAAGACTTGGCGAATATTTAACTAAATTTCCCACCAGAACCTTGTCGCTAATCATCCTGGCTCACGGATTACTAACGTTACACCTACTAGTCTTAGATTGGGTCAGGATGCCAGGCTACATCTTCGTCTGCATTTAAAATGACTACAGGCATATGCTAAATTTTGAAACCGTTCCTGAAAAGGCAGTTTGCTTTACTTTTCTGTTTAAGAACAGATGAAGTGAAATCAAATTAAAACCAGAAATGTATTTCTTAGAAGGTACTTTTACAATGATCATGATGAAAGTGTCAAATGGCTAAAAAAAGGAATGAAAGCCAATATTTCGGATTTTCAAAGATCTTATACAGAAACTGTTAACAAAACGGTTATTTTGCTTGTGATAACATATTCAAAATGACCAGCCAATGAGAAGGTTTGCCTTGAAATCCTATGAGACACTATAGATATCTCTTCTTTTAAAGTTAAGATAATATGAAATGAAACCAAATAACCCAGAACCCTGAAATCTTCCTTAGAAGATTTAAACCAAGTGCTGTTTCTTTGGTCCTGATGAAAATTCTACTATGGTTTCAAGGAGCCATAAAGGGTCCAAATTGGTTCAGATTTTCTAAGATCTTCTGAAAGACTATTCAGCCAAATAAAAACATATTTTGGTTTTAAGGGAGCTACCATTTGATTTTTAGGGGGGTGGGGGGTGCTAGGATGAAAAAAATTGTCCTGCTTTTTTAGCTGTAATCTCTGTCCTGCCTTTTTATTTTTCACTCTGTTCGGTCCTGCCTTCTTTTTTTTTAGTTTATCCTGACTTTTTTTACCTAAATTATCGTCCTGACTTTTTTTTTTCAAGTGTCTCATCCTCCCTTTTTTTTCAAATCAAAACTCCTGTCCTGCCTATTTTTTTCACATTTCATCCTAGCCAACACCCTCCCCCCTTTTTTTCCATAAAAATCAAATGGTAGCTCCCTAATAGAAACCCTACTTTTGCTTCTTTGGCAAATTACCGATTTTGATTCTTTTGTAATACACTCCTGCCACAAGCGGTTTCCTTTAGTCAAGTGTAGATAGTTACTTTAGCAGACAAAATGAGTTGCTGTCTATGCAAAGCATAAGCTGAACTTTGAAATCATAATGGTTATCAAGATATAAAGCGGGGAGACAACCCTCTGGTGCAGGTTAATAACTTTATATTTATGTCCAGTATGAACTTTAAAATCATAACAGTTCTCAAGATATAGAGGGGACACCATTTTTACCACAGGACATGGGGTTGTCAACTGAAACCAACGTTTTTGACCTTGACCTTTGTCCTAGGAAGTTGTACATACATTTTTATACACCCTCTGGTGTTGTTTAATATCAGGTCAAGTATAAATTTTGAGATCATAATGATTCTGAAGATATAGAGCAGACACGATCTTTACCTGAGGACACATGGTTGTCAACTGAAACCCAAATTTTCCAACTTGACCTTTGTCCTAGGAAGTTGCACATACATTAAGACACGCCCTCTGGTGTCGTTAAATAACTTTATATACATGTCCAGTACAAACTTTAAAATTGTAACAGTTCTCAAGATATAGAGCAGACACCATTTTTACCACAGGACATGGGGTTGTCAACTGAAACCAAAGTTTTTTACCTTGACCTTTGTCCGAGGAAGTTGTACATACATTTTTATACACCCTCTGGTGTTGTTTAATATAAAAGTCAAGTAGAAACTTTGAAATCATAACGATTCTCAAGATATAGAGAAGACACAATATTTACTGAAGGACACAGGGTTACCAACATTACTGATACCAAAATTTTTGACCTTGACCTTTGACCTTGGCTTAAGATACACCATCTGGTGTTGGTTGATATACTATCAAGTATAAACTTAACAAGAGGCTGTCACAACGACAGCAAACCGGATTTATTAACATTTATTTGTGTCCTGGCAAAATCACAAGAACCATTACTGATGAATGGTGAAAGTGAAAATCGTCAATATCAAATTTGACCTCCATTTTGTCATCAGTATCAACATATTAAAATTTGAAAAGCTTAGATTGAATGGTTCATGAGTAAATGCAACAACCTGAATGGAAACGCCATTTTACGATCTTTCAAGAACCATAACTCCTGAACGGTAAATCGTCATTATTGAACTTGACCTCTATTTTGTCATCAGTAACAACATATTAAAATTTCAAAAGCTTTGGTTGAATGGTTCATGAGAAAATGCACGGACACGACGGGAAAAACCATTTTTCAATCTTTCAAGAACCATAACTCCTGAACGGTAAAAGTCAAAATCGTCATTATTGAACTTGACCTCCATTTTGTCATCAGTAACAGCATATTAAAATTTCGGAAGCTTTGGTAGAACAGTTAATGCATAAATGCACGGACACGACTGGAAACTCCATTTTTCAATCTTTCAAGAACCATAACTCCTGAACGGTAAAAGTCAAATTCGTCATTATTGAACTTGACCTCCATTCTTTCATTAGTAACAACATATTAAAATTTGGGAAGCTTTGGTAGAACAGTTCATGCGTAAATGCACGGACAACTTCATTTTTCAATCTTTCAAGAACCATAACTCCTGAACGGTAAAAGTCAAAATCGCCATTATTGAACTTGACCTTCGTATAGTTGTCAGGAATAACATATTTAAATTTTAAAAGCTTTGGTTGAACGGTTCATGAGTTAATGCACGGACAACATTTGATTGCCGCCCGCCCGCCCGCCCGCCCGACAGCCCGACCGGCCGCCCGACCGGCCGCCCGCCGTACATCCCCAAATCAATAACCGACATTTTTGTCACAAAAATCCGGTTAAAAATCATAATGTTTCGCTAGTTATAGGAGTGAACACATGTCACTGACAGAATGACAGACATACTGATAACTATAGGGTGACCCGCCCCTAGGCAGGGCCCTAACAACAATACAAATGAATAACAATGATAGTTTAATCAATAACATAAATTTTAACTATGAGGTATCAATTGTAATTATATCAATCATAAATAAGGTATGTGAATATCAGTACATTCAAATTATGAAATTAATGGGCACATTACGCTTGCAACATATGCAGTTAATTTTTTTATGTTTTTGCGCAACCTTTTTTTTACATTTGCTTGTTTTCATTTTATATGTAACACAAGGAAATGAAAAGATAGTTCATAATAAATTTGTACAAAATACTTCATGGCGATGTGGGGTAAAGACTGGCCAAGGCAGGAAAAGAACTGTTAATGAATAAATAAATGTAATTCAATTGTGTTTACCAAAATTTACCTCTTGACTTTTAAAATAAAATAAAATGCAGCATGCAAAAGTAATGTTTATTAAGCACATATGTAAATAAAGCCTGCAAATGTAATGCACTGAATTCAATATGCCTGAAATGTTTTGACAACAATATATTCATAATTGTACCCAGTACATTCAATAAGGAAAATTCATAATCCACCATTAAAACAAAAGAAAATACTTAATTCAATGGAATCAATAGGACATGTAAGAAAGGAGTAGGGGCAATAAGGCCCTTATTTGGCCCAAAATTTACTGCAAATTTAAAAGTTATCATACATATTTTTAAATTTCTGAAAAGTATCTCAGGTAGAAGGAATTCAGAAAAACAAAATAGTTTTGGACATTGAACAAGTTATCATGGCAACAAATCATGCCTTAATTTGCATATTTTGTAAAATTTTGTGATTTTCTTTGTTTTTCATCAAATTTTTAGGTATATTTTCGATTGGAAAAGTATGTGCGCACCCAAGAAACAACTTTATATTTGGTGAGATTTTGTCAATAGTAATAATAAAGCTTCAGTTAAATTATTTTGTTGTTTCTTGGCTGCGCACGATGTTTCCACAACAGAAATAAAGATGGAAAACTGCATAAATTCTGAATTTTCATTGTTTTTGTGAAAACAGTACATATTATGACGTAATTGTGACGTCATCACATAAGAATCTTAATGTTTTTCATTTATATTTCTTGACCCTATGCAATTCTAAAGATTATGTGCCAATTTGAAAAAGTTATCAAACATTTTATTTTCTTGGGCCAAAACCAGGCCTTAATGCCCCTACTCCTTTGTTTTTTGTGCAGACATCTTCTGTGTTGTTTGGACATAAATTTTATCAATTTACATGAATTAATAGAAAGAGAAAAACTAATTATAAACCCTTGAAATAAAGAACTTTTTAAATGTTCCTATTGTTGCAAATATTGCAAGGGATAGAATATGAAATATAAAAACTTCCATTTTTATGGCAGCAATTTCTGCAATCTTAAATATCAATCGCACATTTTTGACCATAGTTCAACAATCACAATTATAAATGCATGCACAAGTTTCTAAATTTATAGTATATCACACCAAAAACTGTTTATTATAACTTTATTGTTCAGCTTTTTTAGAAGTATTTCTGAAACATCAGATTCAGTAAATTTTGGCATATACACCCTGATGATTCTTTTCAATTCAGACTACCGGTATACAATATTTTTATTCACAACATGATATTTGATTTATTCTTGAAGTAAAGGATTCAAGAAGCCTGAGCCTGTTATGATAACATGCATATATTCATAATATTTAATCAATCTTAGCACTGTCATTAAAAATTTCCAGTACAATTATATTATTCATATTTTTAATTTTAACAATACAAATACTGGATTAGTATGCTTCAAGCACAAATATTATGCTCCAAGTCCCAAGTATACTGTTGTTTTCTGACTGAAGGCCGAGGAATATAGTATGTTGTTCTCCAGTGTCTGTATAACTATGTAGATTTGGCATTGTTTTATATATTCCAGTAATGTTTACAAGTTTATTAGCAGTATAATGTATATAACTAATATATAATCTAAAGCTTATAACAAAATAGAGTATTTCCATCAATCATATTCTTATATATATATAATATCATAAAGATTACATTTCTATTTCTTAAAATTCATTAATTATTTCAAGAATCATTTAAGCTTTATATACCAGTTAACTCATGATTTTGATTTATGATAAATTATAATAAAAAAAATAAAAAAATTAAAATGATTTTTAAAAACAATCACTGAGATCAATTCATACTTTCTTATTTATTTACAATAAAAGGGGACAATCTTAAAAATCTTAGAAAATCATACTGGTCTGGTGAGCTAAACATGAACAGGGATGGGCTAAAAATAAAAATAAAGTAAGCTTCAAGATATTTTTAAAACTCTTCTACCATGAATTAAGTAAATTTTAAATCTCACAAGAGATAATGAAAATATTGTATTATACCCATTGCACCAAATATCATGGTAATACATTATTTAGAATATCAAATTTACATACATAAACTTAATATTGTTTATTAAAATCTACATTATTACTCACATAAAGCTAACCAACA